>NC_136959.1:64724508-64959508 GCF_032717465.1 Coenobita brevimanus | reverse complement strand
TGAAAAGAGTATTCCCACACTCCCCTCACCACACCACACCACACCACACCACACCTAACATCGTCACACCACACCATACCTAACCACATCACACCAAACTCTGCCCATACCACACCACACCATACTCTCTCCACACCACACCACACCACACCACACATACGCCTGTGATAATGATACACGTTTCATGAATAACCCAGCAGATACGCCCTGCTGAACGCATTCATTTTTCAGATCGCCTCGTCCATTTCTGTATCATTAAGTTGCGTATCCATTCACTTGCGTATACATTTCTGCGTTATTCATTTCCACCTCGGTCTCTCACATATACGCTCGTTTGCTTACCCATTCATTCCATTCATTTTCCTACCCCATATATTTGCCACTTGGGGGCTCACGTCAGCTGAGAAAAATCGTCTGGTAGCAAAAAGGGTTTAATTTGCGTCCTTGGCCGGAAGGAGAGGGAGAGAGGCCTGGAGTCTTTTTTTTTTTTTTTTTTTTTTTTATCCTTCCCTCGCACTTCTTCGTGACTAGCATTATATTTCAGTGTTAATCCCTTTTACAACTCAGCATTCGAGATGGAGAGACGACAATTAAAGGAAAAAGTAAAGTGAATAGCGTGTAATTACCCCATTTGCATACTTCCTCATTTAATTTCCATATTGCTTCGTTTGCGTGCTCATGTAATTAGTTTATATTACGTTCATGCCCTTTGCCTGTCATGCCTCCCTGTGATTGAGTGAGACCTATGGTGATTGATGAGGTATTGATTGATGAGTGATTAATGCTTGTTTGGTGAGTGATTGCTGAGTCATTGATTGAATATGTTGTTATGATGACTGTGATAATGATGGTGATATTGATAATGGTGATGCCGCTGCTGCGGATGATGATGATAATGACGATAACAATGACGACGACGATGATGATGATGATGATCATGATGATCATGATGATGATCATGATGATGATGATGATGATCATGATCATGTAAACCATATATTTCTTTAGGTGATTTATTTTCTTCCCCACCAGGTCATTTCCTTTCTGATTCAAGATTTACGGTAGATAGTTCTTAAGCTCTTTTTTTTTTTTTTTTTTTTTTTTTTTTTTTTTTTTTTTTTTGGTGGGGGGACTCCAGGTATTTTGTTTTTATTCAAAATATAAACGATGTTTGTTTTGTTAGTGTAAACTTTCTTTGTTTTTTGTGTAAAGATGTAGGCTTCATTTCTTCAATTCATCCATTTTCTTTGTCACCAGGTCGCCTCCTAATTAAAAATGCGACGACATATCCTCATCTAATTTGTCCATTTTCTTTGTCGCCAGGTACTTCCTTTCTAATTAAAGGTACAGACGGCATTTCTTTATATCCAGTTTTGTCGCCTCCTCCCTAATTAAACAGACAGTACTTCTGTATCTAACATAGCCTCTTTCTTTGTCACCAGGTCGCTTCCTATACCTGGGCGTGGCAGAGAACCAGGAACTGACCAACAACACCCTCCTGATCCAAAGCCCGTGGATGGAGGAGAGTCAGGAGGAGTGTCGTCTGCAGGCTGACTACAATGTGAGACACGCTGACACCACCGTCATTAAGGTCATCATCGAGAATGGCGACATCCCCAGGTAAGTGTAGTCGTCCGTAGTCGTGAATTTTTTTCCCAGCCTGCGCAGTAGTCAAGGGCGGATCCGGGAAGTATTTCTGAGGTGTTGCCCAGATCACTTTCCAGAGAGAGTAATGAGAGTGTGGCATCCTCTTTCTCTCAGCCAGCTAAGTAACGTTTGTCAGCCAAGGATGGTTTGCATTAACACTTTCAGGGGAGAAATAGACATGATAGCCAGTAATAAAGAAGTTCAGATTATGTGTTGTGAAGGACTATGGTAATCCTCAGTGTAATAAAACATGGGTGGTACCCGGGCGAGATTTTTTCTTTCTTTTCCGGGTATAATTGGTCATCCAGTCATATTGGCATCGTCAGATCGAGTGCCTGGACAGGACTCAGCAACGTCGCACCCTCGTCAGTTATGGTAGGTCAGGTATGGGTTGGTGTAATGTCAAAACACAGCTTTTCTGATGAGTTTTTGGTTTGCTTAGTCGAATTGCTTCATGTCTTCCAGAGCGAAAGCACAACGTTGCCGAATCACTTGTTGCTGACCTCCGACGATGCCAATGTGACTGAATGACTAGTGTTGCAGAAGACAAAAATAAAACGCGTCCCGGACATGATGCAGAACCGCTGTATTGTCTTAATTTGCGCCTGAGTTATGGGAAATAAGTTGCAAAAGGACGAAAATCTCCGGTCGATTAAGGTGAACGAACTGCATTAACTTGTGTGTGGCGACAGTGATGTTAAAAGCTAAGAGACAAGATCACAGCAGCGAAGTAGTGACAGGAGTTTTCACTTATTTTCGTCCTTTTGCTGCTTATTTCGCGTAGTGCAAATAAAAAAAAAAAAAAAGGATGCTACAGGTCCTACATCCTTTCCATAGCACTTCTTCTTGACTAGCAGTATGTTCTAGTATTAATCTATTGTTACAGCATGGCATTCAGGATGGAGGGGTGTCATTTTTCGGCCAAGTTAGAGTGAAAAGGTTATAGGAACACTTTTAACGTCTCCTGCCAGTGTTAACATGAAAAATAATTGTTTTAAGAACTTTTATATATGTTGGAATAATTTGTTCATATTGTTTTATCTGAATTTCTTCCCCAGGTTCTTCACAATTGATGGCAACGTCAAGAGTAACTGGACCACGCCGGAGTAAGTTATTCTCAGTTATTCCCATTAATATTCTTGCATTCAGGCTCCCCATGACTCACTATCAGCTGAATAAAATCGTCTGACACTAGCTAGACCAGAGCTATTCCGACGATGAGGGGGGTTGAGTCAGGTCTGTTTGATGTATTTCAGTTATTTTCAGAAGTTTCCGTTTATATCCGTTTTTTTAACATTTATTTTCATTTATTTCTGGGCATATCCTTTAACGATAATGGTGCTCTTTGAATGAAAATAAAATCGTTTGGTCGAGAGAGAGAGAAAAAAAGCTGTCTGCGGACGGTTTTCTCCTGCTCCAGACGATTTTATTAAGCTAAGGAAAAGGTTATCGAAGGGAAGGGGTTAAGGAAGGCTACATCGGATCACAGCACGTCTTTCTAAGCCTCTCCTAGAAGCTGAATAAAATGAAGAAAAGTGCACAAAATCACCCCTGAAAATGAAATAAATTAGCCAAGTAAAGTAAGAGTAAAATAAATAGCAATAATAAAAAAAAAGTTACAAAATAAAACGCTAAATATAAAAACACGTCATGGGATTAAAGGGAGTAATATAAACGATAAAAAACTCTAAGGTATCCACACCCCAGTTTTCCACGACACAGCCCCTCCAAAAAAGTCAACCCAAGGAAAGATTTTTTTTTTCTGGTTTATTTTGGTTTTGTAGTTTTTCTTTTTCTGTTTTGTTTTATTTTCACTTTATTTTTCTTTATTTTTTGTTCATTTTCATGTTGCATTTTATTTCACATTTTTTCTTTATTTTTGTTTTTCATTTTGCAGTTTTATTTTTGTGTTTCATATTCGTTTCGCATTTTTCTTTATTTTTTGTGGTTTATTTTAATTATGCATTTTTCCGTGTTGAATGAAGGCAGGATGTGCTCATGTGTGGTGGGATGTGGTGTTTGGAGCGTGGTGGTGTGTGGTGAAGTGAGAGGGGGTGTGGTAGTGTGTAATGTGGTGGTGGTGTGGTAGTGGTGTATGGTTGAATATGGTGGTGTGGTGAAGTGTGGTGGTGTATGTGGTGGTATGGTGGTGACAGCTTCCATGAGAGAGAGAGAGAAGAAACATCGCCATAGATTTGAGATTACTTAAACCCCTTCAGGCCGAGTAGGAAATCTGTCGTATTCCAGGCACCTCCAGATCCTTCATTAACCCTCCTTTTCCTCTTACTCTTTTCATTTTTCCTCTTAAGTCTTATTATACACCTCTTTCCGTTGCCGCAACCTTACCTCATTCCCGTTTAGCCATATTCTCCCCTCTCCCCCTTTCCATCCCCCTCCTCTCCCTTTTTCTCCCTTCCTCCTCTCCCCTTTTCTCTCTTCCTCCTCTCCCATTTTTCTCCTCCTCCCATTTTCTCCTCACCCTCTCCCTTTTCCCCCTCCTCCTTCTCCCATTAAGTCTACGGGCCCGACACTCCAGCTTCCACATCCTAAGTCAACACCCTTCACATTCGATAAATATTTGAGAGAGAGAGAGAGAGAGAGAGAGAGGCTGCACTGATACATAGACCACACAGGCCATTTGGTCCATATTAGGTGGTTCGGACGTAATAGACAGATCTTTTTTCTAATTGCAAAAGTTTGACAAAGAGAGAGAGTCCTAATGTCTTATCAGTTTCTCCTTTTCTCTTTCTTCCCCACTATATTAAAGAAAGAAAAAGAAGGAAAGAAAAAAACAATTCGTAAGCTCTATCCAATTCCCCAGCTTCCCCAACCAATCCCCCAACTTCCCCAACCAATTCCCCAACATCCCTAACCAATTCCCCAACATCCCTAACCAATTTCCTAACTTCCCAAACCCATCCCCAACATCCTTAACCAATTCCTCAACTTCCCCAACCAATCCCCCAACTTTCCCAACCAACTCCCAAACTCTAATAAATTCCTCAACTTCCCCAACCAATTCCCCAACTTCCTCAACCAATTCCCAAACTCTAATCAGTTCCTCAACTTCCCCAACCAATTCCCCAACTTTAACCAATTCTCTACCCTCTCTCCTCCCCACAGTTGGAAGCGTGTCTCCTCCCCAATCGGGCACCTCCCCAAGCAGTTCCGGCTGAGCATAGAGGTGATGCTGAGCTACCACAGGCCCACGCACGTCGCCATTGACAACATCAGACTGGTTAACTGCTTCCGTGAGTACCCTGGTGGTGGCATGCGATGGTGTGCGGGGAAAAAGGGAGCGCTACGTGGCTGTGGAGGGAGAGAATGAGCCGGATTTTGTTATGTAAGAGAGAGAGAGTATAAATGTAAACATAGACGTGAACCCGGGTCCGGTAGGTGGCGAATCAGGGTTTTTTTTTTCCAGTCACTCCAAGGACAAGGACTTTAAATCAATCTTAGAATTTCCTAGAACCTCTCCACTTTCTTTGCAGTGCCGTTCAATCAGTGTTTTATAATTACTCTGACCACACGACCACCAAAACGGGGGCCACAAGAAATCAGTGAATTTTCCAGTCTCGTGTTTAATATTGCTAGTAAGCTTTCCAGTCTTGTGTTTCATATTGCCGGTAAGTGTGAGCTGGGAGCGGGGCAGTGAAATGGCGGGGGACAGGGCGACATGGAGGCGATTTGTTTGTGGCCACCCCGTATGGGATTAAGGCGTCTGGCAGTAGATAGATAGAAGTTTTCCAGTCTCGTTTTTAACAGTGCTAGTAAGCTTTCCAGTCTTGATTTTAATAGTGTTGCTTCTCTGGTCCTGGGAACTCGGTGGACTGCAGACTGGGTGGGTTCCCTCCTCCGCATCCTCCTGTCTGGGGACTGGGTGGGAGGTGAGTTTTTTTTTTTTTTTTTTTTTTTTTTTTTTTGCTGACATGAAACATTGTATATCGTACACGTTTACGATACATTCCCCGGTGTATTATAGATCTTTTTTTTTTTCATAGGAAGAACGAGAGACACGTGAAGGTTTTATGTTATACTTCCCTAGTCCTTCCTGCCAAAACAGATATATTGACCTACGAAAAACTCTCTCTGATAACCCCCATTCTTTTTTTTTTTGTAGAGGGAACGAGAGATATAGGAAGACTCTCTGTTCTCTTTTCCTTGTCCTTCCTGGGTTAAACGTATCGCAGTTACGACGGGATTTGATCGTAAGGGAGTCTCTGAGAATCCCACCCCTGTATCGTCACCTGATGGACCCGGCTTCGCATCAGAGGCGGGACAGATGTGTTATGTATGGTATTGGTGTATATGATGGTGTATAAATAG
Source organism: Coenobita brevimanus (assembly GCF_032717465.1). Lineage (NCBI taxonomy): Eukaryota > Metazoa > Arthropoda > Malacostraca > Decapoda > Coenobitidae > Coenobita > Coenobita brevimanus. The sequence continues at coordinate 64,953,535 of NC_136959.1, read as the reverse complement.
ATAGATAGATAGATGGACATACGTACATGCATTCATAGACAGACAGGTATATAAATAGATAAACGGATAGACAGAGAGATCAGCTCCGTCCACATTCACCCAATTTTTCCCCACAAACACCAACCTCCCTGCCTCTCCCCCACAAACACCAACCTCCCTGCCTCTCCCCCACAACCACTAACCTCCTTGCCTCTCCCCCACAAACACTAACCTCCCTGCCACTCCCCCACAAGCACCAACCTCCCTGCCTCTCCCCACAAACACCAATCTCCCTGCCTATCCCCCACAAACACCAACCTCCCTGCCACTCCCCCACAAGCACCAACCTCCCTGCCTCTCCCCCACAAACACCAACCTCCCTGCCTCTCTCCACAAACACCAACCTCCCTGCCTTTCCCCACAAACACCAGCCTCCCCTGCCTCTCCCCACAAACACTAACCTGCCTTCCCGTTCCGCAGAATCTGACGAGCCAGGTCCATGTTCGGGCATCCTGTGTGAGACGGGGCAGTGTGTGGAGAAGGATTCCATATGTGATATCGCCCAAGACTGCCCCAGTGGAGAGGATGAGGCCATGTGTGGTGAGTAGCAGTAGTTGGCGTGTTTTTAAGCTGTTTGGTGTGTAGCAGTAGTTAGCGGCTGTGTATGGTTAGTAGATTTATATGTGGTTAGTAGCATTAGTTAGTATAAGAAGCCGTTTGTGGATAGCAGCGTTAGTTTCGGTATAAGGTCTACTATTCTTTCTTTCAGCATATTCTAGATGACACGGCTGATTTCTTGATATATCATTTTTCATGGCGATTACTTAAATTACTACATCATGTTCTCTTTTTGTTTCGTTTACATATTGTCGATGATTTTGGTTCAGTAAAGTGCAAGAGGGTAAATATGTGTAGTAGTAGGCAGAATAAACCGCTGAGAAAGACGTGCAACGAAATCTCCAGTGTCATTTAAAATAGGATCTTTTGTTATAGGCTAAGGTATGCATTCTTGTCCTGTTTATCTCTGCTCTATTTTAAGTTTTCGTTTCCTTACATAAAAGCAGAATGGCGAAGGAATGCAGTTATCTCGTTTCGTCCTTAACCTTGCCAGTTTTCTCCCTTATCTCCGTCTGTTTCCCAGTATGTACAAGGAAGGAAAGAATAGCGGTGTCTCTATACGCTCCTCCATCCTGACTTGATTTAACTCCAATTCTTTCGATTACTAGGAAAAATTACGACAGCTGGGTACTTGAAGGGGTAGACCTGCCCCCTGATTTTTGGCGCATTTGTGGAACTCCTGTGTGTGTGTGTGTGTGTGTGTGTGTGTGTGTGTGTGTGTGTGTGTGTGTGTGTGTGTGTGTGTGTTGATCAGCTTGCATCCCATTTTACGGAGGACAGTCAGCCACCGAACACATAGGCTAGGCGTGTTTTTGTCTTGAGTTTTAGAAATTTTACGTAAACATTGGGGAGGTTTTGTCCACATCTTCCCTCACTCACTTTTGATAGTACTGACTTTTATTCCATCCCAACCCTCTTTTCAACATATACCCCATTGCCTTTTTCGATCTTGTTTCCCTTTTTACATTCTCTTCCGGTTCTACTTCCACCTTAAATTATTCTTCCTCCTCTCTGTTTCAGTTGCCTTTCTTTTCCTGCCAGAGCTCTTTTCTCCTTGACTTACTCTGTCTTGTCTCCCTCGTGTTCTAATTATTCATTCCATCCCAAGCACTTTTCATCTTTCTTCATTGTTTGTCTGTTGAAGTCATTCACAGTTTTTCATTCCACTATTAATTCATGTACTGAGTTTTATTGATTTTTAGTTTAGGTTTTCTTTTATTGTTACAAATCTTTCTGCCATGCCCAGGTTCTGTCATTCGTAGGTGTATCCCAGTTATATAATCTCTATATGGCTCTAGCTCTAAACTCTCTCCCACGCTAAAATTGAGGGAGAAAATGTGGACTGTTGTATTCGTCACTGTGGTCCATTCATCCCAGACACTGTAATCCGTCCTCCCATCACCTGGCTCTGTCACTCTCTTTCCAGCAGTTATTGAGCTGCCCGTGTCTTACAGCTCTTCTTTCCGTCTCAGGCTCTGAATTATCTCTCATTTCCAGCATCACAGAGCAGTGTATTCCTTTCTACACTCATTCCCTTCCCCTCCAAACTCTGTAATTTCTTCCCTCTCATCCCACAGGCTCTGTAATTTCAATCAAACTTTGTCCCCCCAGCAGTTCCAGGCTCCATCGCGGAATCTGTAAACAATCTCTCCATCTGTCTTCAAGCTCTGCCCACTCACACACACTCACATCTCTCTCCCTCTCACCCTCTCATACTCATTTACTCCCTCCCTCTCACTCTCCCATACTTACACTTTCCCACTCACTTGTGTTCACCTCTTTCACTCTGACCCACATTTTTCCTCTCACATTTACTTTCTCCCTCCTCACACTCTTTCACATTCAATATCTCCCTCCCTCTCTCACACTCACTCTTTCACACTCACTTCATCTCTCTCTCTCTCTCTCTCTCTCTCTCTCTCTCTCTCTCGTTAAACAATAAATCACAAGGGTGTCTGTGTGGCTTCGAAGAGAGCAGGTGGTGCGAGTGGGCCAACGTAGAAGGCAAAACGTACACAGTCCCTCACTTTCTCACTCTCTCACACTCTCTTTCTCTCCCTCCCTCAGAGATGGAGCCACTGGGGTCTCGGTGTGACTTCGAGGACAGCGGCTGGTGTGAGTGGGCCAACATCGAGGGTGACAACATGGATTTTGTACGTCACCACGGTCCCACTGCCTCAGACCGCACCGGACCGCACCACGACCACACCTACAAGAACGACTCAGGTGCGTAGGTCGGGTCTTTTTTTAGGGGGGGGGAGAGTCGTTTTGCAGGTCGTTTTGGGGGGTCGTGTAGAGGATAGTCGACGGTGGTATTAGAGGTTGTCATCGCCTCGTTTTCTGTGTTGGTTAGGGTGTTAGTGAGGTGATTGGATAGTTACGTGAATTGCCATCTCTTATATGCGCGATAAGGTAGATTATTAATGATTGCCTAGGTAGTTGTATGTGTTGTTTGTTAAATAGTTAAGTGGTTGGATAGTCATGTGGGTATCCATTTGTTTTCTGTAGGTGATAAGAGAGGTAGTTCGTTCCTTGGCTGGGTAGGTGTAAGAATCTCTCTCTCTCTCTCTCTCTCTCTCTATCTATCTATCTATCTATCTTTAACCCCCCCCTACTCCCCCACAGGCTACTACCTCCTCAGTGAACTGCCTGCCATGGGTAAATTGGCAGACCACGGAGTACTTGAGTCACCCTTGTTCGAGCCCCCTCCATGCTATCATAGTAACACATCCTCTGCATACCTCGATTCTTGCAAGGTGAGGCTGGTGTGGGGGTGTGCTGTGTTGTGGGGGGTGTGGAGTGATTTTGTGGTTGTGAGTGTGGTGTGATTTTGGGGTTGTGAGTGTGGTGTGATTTTGTGGTGGTGTGTGGGTGTGGTGCGGTTTATGATGTGATTCTGTGCTGGTATAGTTGCGTGCTGTTTAGATCGTGTGGTGGTGTGGTGTGGCAAGGTGTGGTGTGGTGTGGTTGGGTGAGGTGGTGGTGGTGTGGTGAGTGAGGCAGATGAGGGGTAGTTGGGTAGGCGTGAGTGATGAAGGTGTCTTTTGAATAATGTGCGTGGATGCGATTGTAGTAGAGAGACTGTGTGTGTGTGTGTGTGTGTGTGTGTGTGTGTGTGTGTGTGTGTGGTCAAATATATCCAGATCGACACTGATATAGTGGAAATTCGCTTATATCACACGTTTTCTATTATCAGACTGCATCTCTCTCCAATTAGCCACATTAAAGCTCCACTCTTGGTGTAAAAGGCGCTAAAACTCTAGGGAAGCTACACACCATATTTCATAATGTTGGCATGGGGAACTGCAGTAAACTCTTAACAGTCCCTTTTAAAACATCCTCCATAATCCAGTCTAATCTAATCTAATCCACCTCAGATTAACCCAACGTAACCTGACATAATTAGACTCAACACAGCCTAACAAAAAACACCCCCAACTTAACCCAGCCCAGACTCAGGTCACCCCAACGCACCTCAAGCAAAATCAACTCATCCAAACCCTAATTTAACCTAACATAATCCAGCCTTTCTAGAACTCTAATTCTAACTCGTCTCTTTCTTCTTCCACCACAGCTCCGCCTCTGGTACCACAAGCTAGGACGGTACCAGGGTAGTATGATAGTGAAGGTGTTTGAGTATGACAAGGTTGGCACACGGGAGGACCCACCGCACATCCTGACGCAGATACACGGCGAGAAGGGACCGGATTGGGTCAGATTGGTCCTGCCGCTGCCCAGGGACATGATCAATCAGTGAGTATGAATTGGGTGGGAAGGATTGAATATGGAGGAGTGGATGATGAGTTGGTAAGGGAGATGGGATGATAAGGATTGGATGAGAAGGATTGGATAAGGACGATTGGATGAGAAGGATTGGATAAGGACGATTGGATAAGAAGGATTGGATAAGGACGACTGGATGAGAAGGATTGGGGTCTTGTTGGTTCTGTAGGATTGGGTTAGTTGGTTATTCTGTTGCCCAAGGATGTGATGAACCACTTGGATTTGGATAACTGGGTGGATTGGGTAGGATTGGGTCCATAGTTGCCCAGAGATATGACGAACCAGTAAGTATTGGGTGATTGTAAGGATTGGGTGGGACTGGCCAGGAGTTAATAAACCAGTAAGCGTGGGGTGATTGGAAGGATTAGAAGGGAAGGAGTAAAAAGGGAGGATTGGGTGAGAAGGATTGGGTAGGATTGGCTGCACGCTTGCCCTGGGATATGATGAATGATTTAGTATTTGGGTGGAGAGGATTAAGTGGACAGGTGATGAACAGGTAAACAAGAACCTTAATCAAGATCCAACCCTCATTCTCGCCAATTAAGGAAACTCCGTAGCATCCCTTCCTCAGCGATTTGTGTTTGGATCTGGGTGACAAATATCATATTGCACTTAACATATACGGATTATGGTTATATTACAGTGACTCAGAAAACACATAAGAGAGTAGTAACGTATAATAAACAAAATAAGTCGCTTAGGAAGTGATGTTAAGGAGCTTCCTCAACCAACGAGAATACCTCACAATGTAATTAACATGACTGATTAGGTCTTTAGGTCGTAGGCAGGGGGAAAGATTGTATAAACTTTAAGAATATATAAATTTTTCCTTGATATACCTGTGTCAGCCACCTTAATTACCTCTTACCTTTTTGTTTCTTCCACAGGTACAAGGTTCAAGTGAGCAACGTGAGGGGTTCAAGGTTCCGGGGTGACCTGGGCATTGACGATATCACACTGTCTCCTGAGTGTTTTGGAAGAAGTGAGTATTGCTTGTGTGTGTGTGTGTGTGTGTGTGTGTGTGTGTGTGTGTGTGTGTGTGTGTGTGTGTGTGTTTGTGTGTGTGTGTGTGTGTGTGCGCGAAAAACAGGTAAAATAAGGCAGACAAGGCAGGTGGCAGGAAGGTAACTTGTTAATATAAGCAAGCAAGTAATACAGAGGAGCCTGAGTAAGCCAGGTGTATGTAAGGTGAATGAGATAGGTGTTTAAAGAGAGGCACTGTGTATAATGAGAGAGGGCAAGTGTGTGAGGCAGACGTGTATCGAGTGTGTGCGAGGTAAGTGTGTGAATGATGTGTGAGAAAAGAGACAGGTGTGTGAAGCAGGTGTGTGGATGATGTGTTGGCGGGTATGAGTTAAGTTAGATGTAGTAGGTGTGTGATGTATGAACGAAGTGTGGTTCAGGTGTGTATGTGTGATGATTTGCGAGCCAGATGTGTGTGAGGAATGAGACAGGTGTGGTGTGTGAGTGAGGCAGGTGTGTGTGAGGTATGTGGAAGCAGGTTTGTGAGGTAGGTGTGTGAAACAAGTACATGAAGAAGATGTGTGGGGCAGGCGTATGTGAGGTGAAAAAGGAGCCAGGTATGAGGCAGATGTGTGAGGCAGTTGTATGAAAAACTTTTGAGCAGGTATGTAAGAAGGAGGTAGTTATGTGAGATGGGTTTTTGAATGACATTAAAGGCAGGTGTGTGAGATATGGCAGGTGTGAGGGTCAGTTGCATTAGGAAGATCTTTGAGCCAGGCAGGTGTGTGAGACAGGTGTGTAATGAGGTAGGAGTGCGTATTAGGTGTAATAAAGGCCACTGAGGAAGGTTTGTGTGTGTGTGTGTGTGTGTGTGTGTGTGTGTGTGTGTGTGTGTGTGTTAGGCGTGTAAGTCAGGTGTGAGGTGTTGCCATGCCGTTTACACTAATGAAAGGTTTGCAACTTCCGGGTGTGTGTGTGTGTACGTGTACGTGTGCGTATGTGTGTACGTGTGCGTGAGTGCGCGGAATTCTTTGCAAGTATATGTGTGTGTATGCAGGAATATTTGGGTTCTTGCATGTGTATGAGGGATTAGGGCCATGTTTGTGTGTGTGCTTTTTGCTTTTCTGCGTGTGTTCTGAGAGAGAGAGAAAAAAAAAATGTGTGTGTGTGTGTGTGTGTGTGTGTGTGTGTGTGTGTGTGTGTGTAATTTCATGCACTGACGCACGCGGTTATATACACATACAGTTCTGATCAATAATTCCTTTACACTTTCGAGGTTCCTACTAATCAGACAGAACTCCATCCCATTTTTTTTTCTATTTATTTACCTGTATCGATCGAGATGGTGTAAATGAATTATTGATGGTGACTGGCTGATATTGTGGGTTAATGAAGCTCCCTAACACTTCATCCTCGGCGATTTATTCTTGGCTGTGGCTGGTTACTATCATTTTGTACGTCATTTTTGCAGGGTATGGAGATACTGGAAGAATGTATGTGATCCAGAATAGGAGAGAAAGGTGTAATAAAATAAATCGCTCAGGAAAAGTTGCTAGGGGTATTGCGTGTTTGTGTACAGGTGTGTGCAAAAGTTCGCAGACACTCGTGGCTCCCAGGTGTGGCAGGGAAAAGGGATACATGAACTTTTTTTTTTTTTCTGTGATGGCAAGGTGAATCAGATACGAAAAGAGTATGCGAAAAGTTTGAGAAGGAAGATTATGAGAAAGGAGTATGAAAAAAGAAAAAGAGTATGAAAAAAAGGAGTATGAGAAAAGAGTATGAGAAGGAAATAATGATGTGTTGTTTGGGGAGAAATGAGAAATAAGGAAGGCAGAAAACAGCATGGAACTGGCGATAAATAATTACTCGTAGTTGTTCGCACTTTTTTGTGTTCATTTTCCGTGTGTTTTATGGCAGCTGTAAGACACACATTAGAATAATTCTTTAGTTTTCATTTTTTCATACGCAGTCAAGCACAAGTTTGAAGTAGCGAAAGAAATGTGTGGAAGTAATTGCTGAGTGTTGTTGCTTGATGATGTATTTGTATTCTGTTTGGTAGGAGACAACGTAAGACTTGACGGAACCTAGCGTAGAAGATCCTTAACCTAACTTTCCTGTAACTTAACCTAACATAACAGAGAAGTGCCAAATCAGACCTAACTTTAATGTAACCTAGCTTAATACAGAGGTTCCTGCACCAACCTAACCTAACGTAGCATAGCTTAGCGTAACCAAGCCTGACCTAACCTAAGCTAGTCTGATTTAACCCAGCCTAACTAAACCCAGCCAGACTAGCCAAGCTTAAACGTACCAGCCCTAATGTAACCCAAGCAAAATTAGAGTAACAAGTATTTTCTCTCTCTTCGCCAGACGTGCCTCCTGATCATAAGAAGTGTCCACCGCGTCCTGACAGAAAACCAAGTAAGTAATAAGTGTGGGGGTTTTAGTTGTAGTGATTGTTGTTGTTGAGGTTGTAGTTGTAGTTGTTATAATGTGCTTTAGAGATAGCAGTAGGACAAGGAGACGCAGAGCCCGTCAGCCTTTTATTTAGGGGTGATGGAGTGGATGGAGGTGGCCACTTCTATTACGTTAACGTGACCCTGATGATAATAATAATAATAGTGGTTACCGTCTGCCTTTCCTGTTGTCACGTCACCTGTGTTTTCTCACCTGTAATAATCCTCGTACCAACGGGAAGCTCAGGTGTTGTTTTTTCGGCGGCAGGCGATTTGCATTTAAATCGGCGGAGAACAAGTAACAGCGAATTTTACACCTGGTCCACCTGAATTAGAGGTTTGAGTCGTATAGTAAATTCAGATGATGGTCTCAGTGGTTTATTATTATTATTATTATTTTTTTAGATAGAGCTGGATTTCATTATTATTATTATTATTATTATTATTATGTGGTAGGTGGGGGTTCCTATCATCCACTCACTCAGTGTAGTGCTGCCATATGGTCTCTACACTGAATGACAAGCCAAATGGTTTCCTCTACACCAGGAAACCATTTACTAAGCTGGGTGGTAACCATATAACCAGATAATGGCGTCTGGTGGTTTAGTAGGTAATTAAGGCGCTCCATTTGGATTGAGCCTGTGTAGGATTATATCCAAGGGATGTTTGGGGTTTATTGCTCATGTAATGCCACCCAGGGATGAGTGAGGCTGGTCACTCATCTTAAATGTTAGGACCAACTTGCCTAGCCCCGGGCTCCTACGCTTCTCATTGGACAACACAGGATTAGATGATGGGTAGATTGATGGATTAATAATAATAATAATAATTATTATTATTATTATTATATTATTATTATTAGTTATTACTTTTATTAGTTATTATAACTCATTATTATAGTACTTAATAGAACGTAGTTGAATGGCTTGACATACACTTGGATAGACAGCTCAATAGATGTAACACTCGTAGATACTGAAGGGAGAGAGAGAGAGAATCACAGCATCAGTCAGAGCTGCTCCTCTCTATGCTTTCCATTAGCGCCCATTAATTCAACTGCCAACCAAACAAGATATCATTAGGAGAGTCATTAGAACCCGTACTTCTGTTAATTAGGCGCAGGATGAAGTGCCGCCGTAATTAAGAGGCTCAGTAATGATGATGATGATAACTAGGATGCGGATTGTGATAGTAATGAGTCCGTAGATGATGAACTGGTAGGAGTGTTTACAGTGATGATGATGATGGTGATAATAATAATAATAATAATAATAATATGTCGTCTTGATTCATCCATATATCTATCGATGCATCTATCTGTCTGTTTGATTATCTGTATGTCTCTATGCATGTTTCTATATCCATCCATCCATCTTTCCAACCATCCATCCATTCCCTCCTCTGTATCTACATCGATCGATCGATTTATCTATTCTTGTATCTGTTCATCTATCCATCCATACACCTACCCATGTATCTATCAGCCCATCCTTAATAGATATTTGTCCGCACTTTGGCCCTGTTGTTTTTAAGATCCAGCTCTTGACAGGCTAACTGATTTTTATAGAGATTGCCCTGAAAACGTAAACATGTATATTTCATTTACATCCTGTCATCCCACACCCTCCCTCTCTCCACACCATCCCTCACCCCGCACCCTCCCTATCTCCACACCATCCCTCACCCCACACCCTCGCTCACCCCACACCCTCGCTCACCCCACATCCTCCCTCATTCCACACCCTCCCTTACTCCACACCCTCCTTACTCTTCACACCCTCGCTCAACCCACATCCTCCCTCATTCCACACCCTCCCTCATTCCACACCCTCCCTCACCCACACCCTCCTCACTCTTCACACACTCACCATCAAATATTAAAAGGATTCTGTTTCAAAAGCCAGTAACAAAAAACTGTCACATTTCATCGCTTTTTTTTTTTCTTGTAAGTAAAAATCTCTCCAACTTTTCTCATGATCTACTTAAAAAGACTCAGCAGTTACTTATAATACTTAGGGAACTTCAGGAAAGCTTTGAAGGGAATTAAGAGAGAGAGAGGGAGAGAGAGAGACGTAAAGGTAAATTAACATGAATACATAGTGATAGACAGATAGACGGGAAAATAGATAAATAGATAGGTTGATAGATAGATGTCAGCACTGTGATAGGAGTTGGACAAGCAGATGGATAAAGAGGATGTAGAGAAGAAATGGGATATACAGATTAACGAAGATATTAACAAGAGAAAAAGTTACTAAGTCTCTCTCTCTCTCTCTCTCTCTCTGTTTATCTATATCTATCTATCTGTCAATCCATCTATATATCAGTACACATACATACATATACACACACAGCCGGACACACCGCCTAAATGTACTGTACTGTGTATATACCTGCTGTACTCTACATACATACATATACACAGATAGATAGATATAAATTATTGGAAGTGAAAAGGGGAGAATAAAGATCACAGGAGGACGCGAAAAGCAAAGGAAAAAGAGAGTATGTGAGAGAGAGAGAGAGAGAGAGAGAAGTTACAGTAAGGAGTGTAACCATTAGACCCTCCCATGCCGCCCTGGGTGGTGGTGATTGTGGTAGGAGTGTGGTAGGAGTGTTGATACTTGTGGTAATGGTGGCGGTAGAGACGGTGGTTGTTAGGGAAGATGTGGCTAGTAGTTGTCGCAGTTGTGGTAGGGATGATGCTAGTTGTGAGAAGGATGGTGGTAGTTGTGGTAGTTGTAGTTGTGATAGGGGTGGTGGTAGTTGTGGTATGGATTGTGGTTCCGGTTTGAAGAGTGGTAGTTGTGGTAGTGAGGGTGATAATGAGATATTGATGATGATGATGATGATGATGTGGTGGCAGTGGTGGTGTTATAATGTTGGCAATGAAAGGAAGTGGTGGGAGAAATTAGTGCAGTAGTGGTGATGGTGTTGGTAATGTTGGTAGTGGTGGTAGTCATAGGAGTGGAAGAGGTGATACTAAAGGCAGCAAGGGTGGTAGTAGTAGTAGTAGTAGTAGTGGTAGTAGTAGTAATAGTAGTGTTGATAGTGTTGGCAGTCATAATCGTGGTAAGGGTGGTAGGAATGTTGGTAGTGTTGGCAGTAATGTTGGTAGTAAGGATGGTAGGAATGTTGGTAGTGTTGGTAGTAATATTGGCAGTGTTGGTAGTAAGGATGGTAGGAATGTTGGTAGTGTTGGTAGTAAGGATGGTAGGAATGTTGGTAGTGTTGGTAGTAATGTTGGCAGTGTTGGTGGTAAGGATGGTAGGAATGTTGGCAGTGTTGGTAGTAAGGATGGTAGGAATGTTGGCAGTGTTGGTAGTAAGGATGGTAGGAATGTTGGCAGTGTTGGTAGTAAGGATGGTAGGAATGTTGGCAGTGTTGGTAGTAAGGATGGTAGGAATGTTGGTAGTGTTGGTAGTAAGGGTGGTAGGAATGTTGATAGTGTTGGTAGTAAGGGTGGTAGGAATGTTGGTAGTGTTGGTAGTAAGGGTGGTAGGAATGTTGGTAGTGTTGGTAGTAAGGGTGGTAGGAATGTTGGTAGTGTTGGTAGTAAGGGTGGTAGGAATGTTGGTAGTGTTGGTAGTAAGGGTGGTAGGAATGTTGGCAGTGTCGGTAGTAAGGATGGTAGGAATGTTGGTAGTAAGGGTGGTAGGAATGTTGGTAGTGTCGGTAGTAAGGATGGTAGGAATGTTGGTAGTAAGGGTGGGTGTTCAGGTTTACACACAAATGTATTGATTGGAGGCGTCTTCTTCCCCAGAGGCTGTAGCTGTGAAACCTGACCAATCCTCTCTCTCTCTCTCTCTCTCTCTCTCTCTCTCTCTCTCTCTCTCTCTCTCTCTCTCTCTCTCTCCCCCTCCCCTCCTTCCTTCCCTCCTCCCCCCCTCCCCTCATTTCACCTCTAATTTTCCCTCCACTTTCTCCTACCTAATTTTTCACTCCCTCCTCCTCCTCCTCCTCCTCAATCTTTTTCCCCTAAACTCGAGCTGTTTCACGATTTTCCATTTCCTGTTTCGTTTCCCTCCTACTTTCCTCTCTTCTTTCACACTTCGGGGCTTTCTCTTTTTTCTCAATTTCCTTCGCTGTTTCCCACTTCTTTTCGGACCATTTCATTGACTTTTGTTCACGTCTTTTCTCGTGTTTTATTCCAGTCAACGCCAGATGATTTTGTTCAGCTGAGTGAGTCATAGGAGCCCCCCCGTGTGTGTGTGTGTGTGTGTGTGTGTGTGTGTGTGCGTGCGTGCGTGTGTGTGTGTGTGTGTGTGTGTGTGTGTGTGTGTGTGTGTGTGTGTGTTTCTCTCCTTTGGCTTTCGCTCTTTCCCACTTACTTTCATCCCTGTTTTTATTTTCCTCATATATGTGTTTCGCAGTTTTTTTTTTTCCAGTAATTTTCGTCTGCTAACTGTAACCCTTATATCGATATTCTTAGCTTTGCGTTTTCTCATCTTTTCGTCTTTCGCCACTAATTTTCGACGCCCCCTCTCTGCTAATTCGTATCTAAGTGTTTCGCTTTTTCTTTAGCCCATCAGTTATTCTTCTTTCTTTTTCGCTCATGATCAATTATTTTTCTTTTTTTCGCTCATCATCAGTAATTGTTCTTGTTCTCGCTCATATTTTTCTTATTTTCATCAGTTTTTTTCTGTCGCTAATCAGTTATTTTTCTCTTTCTCTTTCGCTCACATAATTTTTCTTTCTCTTTCGCTCGTCATCAATTATTTTCCCCCATATATTGCAATTCTTTTCCCCTCCTTTCGGTTTTTGTCACTGGTTTCGTCTCTTCTAACCCATTCAGTCTGGCGGCGTATTTTCCATTTTTAAGCCTTTTCAAATCCACAATGTTTCGATCAGCTTAGAAATCGTCTCCAGGGGTCAATCGAGGTCGAATCTAAGGTTATTTATTCTGAGGGGAACTGAGCACCTTGAAAACTAAATTGTGGTTGCCTGAGGTGAGATACGAACGAGTCTCCTTGGTTACTAGTCAAATCCATCCTCCAATTTGGCTGTACTTGAGGCATAAATTGAGCTGGAAAGGGTTAAGGGTCTTGCTTAGGTGAAGAACTCTCTCTCTCTCTCTCTCTCTCTCTCTCTCTCTCTCTCTCTCTCTCTCTCACACACACACACACACACACACACACACACACACACACACACACACACACACACACACTTCTCCCCACCACACACACACAGTACATCACCATCATCATCATCTTTCCCCTTCCCTCCAATCTCTCTTTACTCTCCATTTCCCACCTCACCAATATTCTCTCCATATTAATATCTGGTGCCTCTATAATCACTCCGCGCCCTCAGTATGCAAATACCTCTCTCTCTCTCTCTCTCTCTCTCTCTCTCTCTCTCTCTCTCTCTCTCTCTCTCTCTCATCCGTGGCTAAATTTAGATAGAAAATGTGGCAAATTGACGTAATAATGAGGATCAGCACAAGGTGGGTAGTGAAATGCGGCGCGCGGAATCCCTTGACTTTTGTGTTTACATTCACCTCATAAAGGTTTATTTGGATGCTTCGGCAAAATACCCACTTCGACGCGCTGTCCGAATGCGTGTAATTTCCTGGCCCCCCTTGGCGTTCGGAATGCTGTTGGGCAATGTTATTTTTATGAAAGCGAGTGAGATAGAGTTGTAGTTGTGCGAGAAGCTAAAAAAAAAAAATACTCATGAAAGGTTGGGAGTGCCGATTCGGAACTGTGGTACAATTAGGTAGTTACAACAAAAGCCTCTCCAGCTCGTTAATTGGCTGCGAGTGTTACTGAATTGCATGCCTCTGTAATTGCTCTGAACCCTTTCCCTCACGTTCTTTTTTTTTTCTCTCTCTCTCTTGATCTGCCTGCATCTCTTTGTAACAAAATAATGGGTGTATCTTTGTATCAGTCGGGGACGGGAAAGGTCGGGTGCTGTGTTGGAGCTCGTTCTCTGTGTCGAGTAAGCATCTTTTTTCTCTTTTTTGGCTGTATACATGGGATATTTCTTATATAATTGTACTATAATTCTAGGATAATTAAACTTGTGGTTGTTATTGGCGTATATAATATTTGTATAACGTTAGTATAATTTTAGCACATATATTGTTATGATTATGCTTCTCGAGACACGCCTTTCACTACGATGACGTCATTTTATGTATATAGTTCTTACCATCACCTAATGATTCTCCTTAGGTTATGGAAGACTTTTTGAAATTGAGTTACATGTAAATTTCAGTGACCCCATTACAACAAGGCAGAGTTTTTTCCAGCTGCATTTATTGTGTGTGTGTGTGTGTGTGTGTGTGGAATGAAAAATGTCCTGTTACCTGAAATATCATATGATCTCTGTTATTAATTCTGATCTTGCTGTATCTGGTGTGGGATTCTTTTTTGCTATCGAGTCATTTGTTGATTGTGACTATCCCATACTTGAAAAACAGTGAAATACGCTATAGTCCTTTTACCTTATACTTGGCCTAGATTTTTTGTGGCCCTTTTCCAGTTTGTTTCACGTAGTTTCCTGACAGAAGACGATGCTGTGGCTCTCCATTCTTTCCACAACACTTCTTCGTGACCAGCCTCATATTCTAGTGTTAATCTCCTCTTACAGGTTTAGTGTTCAAGATGGAGAGATGGTAAGTTTAGGCCAAGTTAGAGTGAAGGAGGTGTAGTCATTTCTCCATAAATGAAATAAACAAGGGTAACACTGCCTCGGACTAAATTTCGAGATGGGATTATATGGGATTTTATATAAGATTTTTCTGATGTATTTGTTGTGTATTAATCCCCTCCCTTTCTACCCCTTCAGCACGAGACCCCCCAGGCAGCCCCACCACCTACATACCCCCTGTGGGCGTCGGTAAGTACTCCGCCACGTATTACATCCATATTTTTTTTTTTTTACATCCACCTTTTTGCATCCACTTTAGCGAACCGCAGTCTTTTACATAGCACTTCTTCGTGACTAGCATCATACTCTAGCGTTAACGGCTCAGTATTAATGGTGGAGAGATGGCAGTTTTAGGCCATGTTAAAGTAAAGAGAGTGTATTGTAATCTGAGCTTCCCATTGGCTATTGGATTGGGAATAAATCGGATGTTGACCCTCGTTAAGTGACTCCTTCATATTTAACGAGTGTGTGCTGAAGAGTTAATGAATGGGGTGATTAGGAGGGGAGGAGGAGGGGAAGGGGGGAGGGAGATGGACAGGAGGAAGAGGAGGAGGAGGAGGGAGACGGGCAGAAGAGGGAGGAGGATAGGAAGAAAGGAGGAGGAGGAGGCCGAGGTAGACGTGCAAGAGAAGAGGGAGGAGGAATAGAAGGAAAGAGGAGGAGGAAGGAAGGGAGACGGACAGGAGAAGAGGGAGGAGGAAAATGAAAGGTAGATGTCTTTTTTTTTCTTTTTTTTTCAGCCTTGTCTCAGATTTTCGTCCTTTTGAAGCTTATTACACGCAGCTCAAGGGGATAAAGGAGCACAATACTACGGCTCTACCTTCGTTCCGTAGCACTTCTTCGTGACAGGCACAGCTTTCTACTGTTAGCCTTTTGTATCAGGTGATTGGAGGAATAAGACAATACTACGACTCTCCCCTCTTTCCATAGCACTTCTTCGTGACTAGCACCATATTCCAGTGTTTATCTCTTGCTGTAACTCCGGCGCGCGGAATCCCTAGACTTTTTTTTTAAATTTTTTTAGGCCAAGTTAAATTGACAAGAGGAGAAATGTTACTAATAATTCATGTTGCAGTATTAAGCTAAGTTGCAATATTCACCCAGATTGCAATATTGCGCTGAGGGGTTAATGAAAAGGGGGGCAGCTAGGAGGGGAGGAGGGGGAGGAAATTGGTAATGAATGGAGAATGAGAGATTAACTAGGGAAAAGGAGAGATTGACTGGGAGAGAGAGTGTGTGAGTGAGGTGGAAGGAGAGGGGGAGACGAGGATGGGTTGGAGAGGTGTGTGGATGAGGGTGGTGTGAGTTGGAGGGAGGGCAGCCTGATGGCGGAGGACAGGGTGACGTGGAGGCGATTTGTTTGTGGCCATCCTTTCCGGGATTAAGAATCTGGTTATAAACAGATAGCTAGAGAGGTAGATAAACTGGAGATACAGTAGATGATAGAGTGATAGACAGACAGGTGATGGATGTAGATAGATACAGATAGCTAGAGAGATAGATAAACTGGAGATACAGTAGATGATAGAGTGATAGACAGACAGGTGATGGATGTAGATAGATAGATGGACAGACAGATAGATAGATATAGGGATAGATAGATGGATAAATGCATAAAGAATGACGTATTAAGTTTATTCCAGTCACCTGTCGATTTTACCTGACAGAATAGACTTTCAAAGCGAGGTTAATTAGATGTATCCTACCTTTAATTACTCCCTCCACAGGTAAGCCTCCTTCCATACCTGTATATAATCACCTGTCAATAGCACGAATAAAATGGGAAATGAGGCCTCTATGACTCAGCTGAATAAAATCGTCTTCAACCTCAGGAGTGAAATGCTGAGAGAGACAGGACCGTGTGAGTGTTGATAAGGAGTTGAAAGGTGGAGGAAATGGAATGGAAATGAAAGGCAACAGGGAGAAATGGGAGAGAGGTGAAAGGGAAATTGGTGGGAAATGAGAGAGAAAGAGAGAGAGAGAGAGAGAGATTTACGCTTTTCCTTCTCCTTATCCTCTTCTCCCCTCTCCTCACCTCTCCTCATCTTCCCCTCTCCCTTTCCATCTCCCTTCTTATTCTCTCAGCTTTTGTCGACTCAGCTTTCAGTCTCCCCCGTCCTATTTTGCCACTCCCTTTCCCCTCCCTCCCTTCCTTTCTCTCTCTCTCTCTCTCTCTCTCTCCCCCTTTGTAATAAGAACTGGGGAAAGTCATTACCTAAAAGTTTGGAGAGAAGAGGGTAGGAGAAGGGGAGAGGAAGGGGAGGGGAAGGGGAAAAAAGAGGCGGGGAGGGGAGGGAAGGGAAGGGAGAGGGGAAGGGGAGAAGAAAGGCGAGGAGGGGAGGGGAGGGGAAGGGAAGGGAAGGGGAAAGGGAAGGAGGAGGCAAATGAAAGGGAAGGAACTCGAAGTAAAGCGAATTGAGAGAGAGAGAGAGAGAGAGAGAGGGAGAGAGAGAGAGAGAGAAGATGGGAAGCGAAAGCGGAGAGGGGGAGGGGGTGAGACGTGGTTGTCGGAGAGGGGTGGAGAGGAAGGGGGGGGAAAGGGGGTGGAAACAATGGAAGGGAGAAAAAGGAGGGAAAGGGAATAAGGGAGAAAAAGAAAGAAGGGGAGGGAAGGAGGGGAAGTAAGAGGAGGGGAGGGGAGGGAGAGGGGAAGGATTGGGAAAAATGGAGGGATTCAGTAGGGGAAGAGAATAAAGGAAAGAGGAAAAAGATGGGTAGGGACAGGATGTGGAGTGCTTCTCTCTCTCTCTCTCTCTCTCTCTCTCTCTCTCTCCCCCTCCCGCCCTCCCTCCTCTCTTTTTCCCTCCCTCTTTTTTCCCCTTTCTCTCGCCTAGGAGAGTGACATCTCTTTTTAGAAGGGAAATAAAATTCGAAGGTTCTAGGGTTTTATGAGAGAGAGAGAGAGAGGGAGGGAGAGAGAGAATTTTGAGGGAAGGAAGGAAGAAATTAAGGAGGGGAGGAAGAAGGGAGGATATGAAGGGAGGAGGAGAGGTTATGAGGGGAGGAAGAGAGAATATGAGGGGAGGAAAAGAAAATATAAGGGGAGGAAGAGAGGATATGAGGGGAGGAAGAGAGGTTATGAGGGGAGGAAGGGTGGATATGAAAGGAGGAAGAGGATATGAGGGGAGGAAGGGAGGAAAAGAGCTTATGAGGGGAGGAAGAGAGGATACGAGGGCAGGAAGAGAGGTTATGAGGTGAGGAAGAGGGAAGGAAGATGGTTAAAGGAGGGAGGAAAAGAGGATATGAGAGGAGGGAGAAGCACAAGGAGGGGAGGGGAAAGAGGAACTGAGGAGAGGGCTAGAGAAGGGGAAGGAAGAAAGGAAAGGGAGGGAAGAAGAGGGAAGAGGGGAAAGGAAGAAAAAGGAGAGAATGGAAAAGAGAAAGACAAGGAGGAAGGGGAGAGTAGGAGGAAAAGGGTTAGTGGAAAGGAAGTGAAGGGAGGGGAAGAAAGGAGAAAGGTGATAAGAATTGAGGAAAGAGGGGAAAAGTATAGGAAGGGAAGGAATAGAGAGGGGAGAAAGAAAGGAAGGGGAAGGGGAAGCAGTGGGAGGGAGGGAAGAAGGGAAAGGAGGGAATAATGTGGAGGAGGAGTGTGTGAGAGAGGGAAGGAAGAGGGGAAAGGGAGAGAGGGAAGGGAGGCGTGGGATATGGGGAAGGGAAGAGAGGGGAGAGTGTGTATGTGAGATAGGGTTATGGGGGAGGGGAACTGCAGGAAATGAGAGAGAGAGCGGGAGGGGGGGAGGGGGGATGGATAGAGGGGGGGGTTGGTGTTAGCAGATCACGAGCAGGAAATTGACTTAGTCTCCCCTTAGACGCCTCTCTCTCTCTCTCTCTCTCTCTCTCTCTCTCTCTCTCTCTCTCTCTCTCTCGCTCGCTCGCTCGCTCTCGTTTTTTTTTTTTTTTTTTTCACTTATTTCCTCTTCTTTGTCCTTATCTAATCTGTTCACGGTCCTCCTCCTCCTCCTCCTCCTCCTCCTCCTCCTCCTGTCATCATATTCATATTCATCATCATCCTTGCTTTCGTGATTCTCTTTTTCATTCTCACTGTCTCTCCTTCCCTTCCTCCCCCATTTCTTACCGTCATTCCTTCCTTCCTTCCCTTCCCTTCCCTTCCCTTCCCTTCCCTTTTTCTTCTTTTCTTTCCCTGTTCCCCTGTCGTCCTCCTTTTTCATCAAATCTTACACACACACACACACACACACACACACACACACACACACACACACACACACACACACACACACACACACACACACACACACACACACACACACACACACATTTTCGCAACCAACCACAGGTGCGACCCTTTTTTGACGTAGAGCACTGTAATGGGAGAACTCGAATGGAAGTATTACAGCCAGATTTGCCTCTGTACCTTTTTCATCCACATACCCGCAACCAGGTATATGCCATCCATTTATAAAGTTCACGTCACTATATCCCGTTCACTTTAACCTGACCTAAACCTGTCGTCTCTCCCTTTCGATTGACCTAAAACTTTCATCATTCCATCTTCATCGCTGAGGTGTAGCGATAGATCAACCCTGGAATATGGTAGTGCTAGTCACGAAGAAGTTCTGTGGAAAGGTTGTACTGCAGAATCATAGTTTTGTCTTTATTCCGTCCTTGGGCTACGGGAAATACGCTACAAAAGGACGATTATCTGCCAAGTTAGTGAATGAACTGTAATAAGCCGAGACCACATTTTTCAGTTTTATATTATTGTTCATTTTCCTCTTCATTCATCTTAACCTCTGTGTTTGTACTAATGAGTAAGAGGGTTCTGATGATGATGATGATAATGATGGTGGTGATGAGGATGGTAATGATGATACTTGCCGATATAGTGTTAACTATAAATATAAGATGGTATTTGACTATACACGCACAGCATAGTTGTGTGTGTGTGTGTGTGTGTGTGTGTACATATAGTAGCAAATTTATGAACTATATATATATATATATACAGAGAGAGAGAGAGAGAGAGAGAGAGCTGATGGTGACAGCAAAGGAGAGGCAGAACCCAAACATCGACTGCAGCCGGAGGGGAGGGGAGGGGGGAGAGCAAGGGGAGGGAGGAGGGGAAGGAGACGGGGGAGAGGGAATGGTTTTGCTGAAGGGGGGGGGTGAGGAAGGAAGAGGAGGAGAGGGAGAAGGAGGAAGGTGGAGGGAGAATGGGAAAGAGAAGAAGGAGGGGGAGGAGGAAAGTGAGAGGAGTAGGAGGAAACGAAGGAGGGGGAATGGGAGGGGGAGGGAAAAGCCAAAAGGATGCGGGAACAAGTAAGGAGAGAGAGAGAGAGAGAGAGAGAGAGGAGGAGGAGGAGGAGGAGGAGGAGGAGGATGGTGATAGCCTGGGCATCAACATCGGCCCCCAAGGGAGCCTGTGTCGTCAGAGAGAGAGAGAGAGATTTTGAATATATTCCTTGCTCTAAATATTTCAGATTTTTTTTCATTTTAAACGGTATATTCTGATAAATATATATTATTTCGCAAGTAATAAAGTTTGTTGTAATTAATGTGATTGATAGATACATAATGATCACTCTAGTAAGGATAGATAGATAGATGGAAGTGGATGGATGAATAGATAGGCAGATAGATATAAATAGATGGATAGACATAAATATAGATAGATAAAAATGGATCAGTAGATAGGTAAATAAATATAAATGGATAGATGGATAGGCAGATAGTCATAGGTAGATAGATGGATAGCCTTGTGATACCTCGGCACAGACGGACAGATATAAGTGCCCAAGTGGTGGCATGGGACAGTATGGTGTAATAAAATAAATCGCTTAGGAAGAGGTGTCAGGGAGCTTCCATAACCAGCCAGAATTCGAGCGTTAGACTGGTGTATAATTATCAGTCAGGTAAAGGTAATCCCACACGAGACAAATTACTTTTAATTGGAAAATATCGATAATTATAGTTAGCATAATTAGACTAATTTGTAATGAATGTTTTTTTTTTAATGGAGAGATTTATTGGGCTGTTGTTCCGCTTGTTTGTGCGTTTATTTTGTTTTGTTGTCGAGAATATGCTTGTTATTATTAAGGCCAGACCAGAGAGTGAGAATTGTCAAGGCTGTTAATTCTCTCTCTCTCTCTCTCTCTCTCTCTCTCTCTCTCTCTCTCTCTCTCTCTCTTTTTCTATGATACAATGACAGTTATTTTCCACACGTTTAGCGAGGATGATAGAGAGAGTGGAGCGAGGAAGTGAAGAGAGAGGGAGAGAGGAGGGTGGGCATGCAGGGAGGGAAACAAAAGAAGGGAAGGGAGGATAGGAGAGGGAAGGGAGGGGGAAGGAGGGAAGGGTGAGGGGAGAGGAGGGAAATACAAAAGAAGGGAAGAGAGAGGACGAAAGGAGAGAAGAGGAAGAATTGAGAATGATGAGTGAGAGAAGGGAGGGAGGGAAGGGAGGAAATGGAAAGGAGAGAGGGAAGGGAAGGGGGAGGTGGTGACAGGGAACGAAAGGAGGGAGGGAGGGAGAGTGGGGTTGACGAAGGGAAGGGAGGAAAAGAAGGGTCAGAGTGAAGGGTGGTAAAGAGATAAGGGAGGAATGGAAAGAGAGGAACGAGGGGAGAAAAATAACAGGAGATTGATGGAGAGAAATGGCGAAATAAAGATGAGGAAGGAAGAAGAAGAGACTGGAAGGGATTAGGCAGATAAGATTTGGAAGAGTAAAAGAAAGGGGGGAGGAGAGAAGAGAAGGAAGGAGGGAAAGGAGGAAGGGGAAGAAAGAGGGAGAAAATGGAGGGGGACAGGAGGAGTGAGGATGGAAGGAAGAAGGAAGGAGAGGATATAAAGACATTGAGAGGAGAAAGGTGGGAAGATGAGAGGAGTAAATCAGAGAGAGAGAGAGCCATGAAATGTAGGTGGAAGAGATATCAAGAATAGAATGAGAGGTAAGTGAGAAATTAAAGATAGAAATAATGAAGGAATGAGAGAGAGAGAAGGTTGAAAGTGGAAATGGGATGGTGCAAGACGGAAATAGGAGGGAAAGATGAAGAAATAGGGAAGAAGGAAAAGCATAAAGAAAAGTAGAAATGGGGAGAAAGAAGAGGAAAACTGAGAGGAAGAGGACAAAACTCTCTCTCTCTCTCTCTCTCTCTCTCTCTCTCTCTCTCTCTCTAAATAAGGTTAAGCAAACCCACTTTAAAGCGAGGCTCATTAAGGTTAGCTCAACTTGTCCTGCCACTTCAACCTTCTGCCACGTGAGGTGGAAGTGGAGGTGGATTGAAGTGGAGTTATGAAAGAGAGAGAGAGAGAGAGAAAATGGAGTCAAAGCAAAATTTAAAAGCATATGAGAATTGGGGAAAACATTGAGGAACGAGGAAGTGGAGCGTAGAAAATGGAGCGATGTGGAGTGAGGTGGAGCGAGTGTGTGGAGTTGGGAGGTGGATGAAACACAGTCAAGAGCCAGGAATGAGGATGTGAAGCGAGGAAGTGGAGTGAAGGGGAGGAGCGAGGTGAAGCGAGAGAGTGGAGTTAGTGTGACGTGAAGCTAGGAAGTGGAGCATGTGGAGGGGGAGGACGGAGCGAGAGTGGAAATAGACCGAGAGGTGGAATCAGTATGTCGATCGAGTGTGGAGTATGTGGATCTAGTATATGGAGCGAGGATGTTTGTCTAGTG
Source organism: Coenobita brevimanus (assembly GCF_032717465.1). NCBI lineage: Eukaryota > Metazoa > Arthropoda > Malacostraca > Decapoda > Coenobitidae > Coenobita > Coenobita brevimanus. The sequence goes on along the minus strand of NC_136959.1, from coordinate 64,931,441 downwards.
TGTGGAGTGAGGATCTAGATGTAATGTGTGGAGCAAGTATGTGGATCGATTTGGGGATGTGGAAGATGATGTGGATCTCATATGTGGAGCAAGGATGTGGATCGATTGTGGGGGAGCGATGTGGAAAAAGATGTGGATCTCATATGTGGAGCGAGGATGTGGATCTAATATGTGGAGCGAGGAGGTGGATTATTCAGGAGAGCAGCCCATTTAAAGTTGTGGACTCCATACTGCCTTCACTCGCCCCCCCCCCCTCTCTCTCTCTCTCTCTCTCTCTCTCTCTCTCTCTCTCTCTCTCTCTTACGTCGTTCTCTTTATTTCCATTATTTTTTTTTTTTTTCATTTTCTCTTTTTCTCGTCTCTTTTCCTTCTTTCTTTTCTCTTTCAAACACTTCTTTCCTCTGCACTTCTCTCATTCTCTTTTCTCCTCTCCTCTTCCTACCTCTTTCCACTTCACTGGCCATGTCCTTTCCTCCTTACCTCCCTCCCTCCCTCTTTCGTTCTCAGTTCACCCCATCATTTTTTTCCTTCTTTTTTTATCCCTCCTCCTCCTCCTCCTCCTCCTCCTCCCCCCTCTCCCCCTTAGTTTCCGTCTCCCTTCCCTTCCCTTCCGTCTCGCCTTTCCCCTTTCCCTACTTCTCCCTTTCCCCTTTTCCTCCCTTACCCTTCTGTTCTTTTCTCCCCCTATTAGTTCCCTCAGTCTTCTCCAGTTCTTTCCCCTTTTCCTTCCCCTTCTCTACATCTCTACATCTTTTTCCTCCATCCCTCTCCATTACCCTTACCTCCTCCTCCTCCTCCTCCGCCCCCCAACCCTCTCTTCCTTTCCTCTCCCTTTCCCCCCTCGCTCTACAGCTTCTCTTAAATTTCCTCCCCATTCTTTTTCCGTGTTTTCTCTCCCCTGCTCCCCTCTCCCCTCCCCTCCTCTCTGCCTTCCTCTCGTCATATTCCTCCTCTTGGTATTCCTCTTCTCGTACCTTCCTCTTTTCCATCTTTTTTCAATCTTTTTAAAACGTACGTTGTTTAGATCTGAGTACATTTTTTTTTTTTACTCAGTTTAATCGTGGACCAATACATCACCTCCTCCTCCTCCTCCTCCTCCTCCTCCTCTTCCTCCTCCCCCTCCTCCGATGAACCCTGATTGAAATAACCTTCATTGGAATTTTGGCAAGAATTTCAGAGGTTGCAGGGTTCGAGGCATTTTGAAAGGTCTCTCTCTCTCTCTCTCTCTCTCTCTCTCTCTCTCTCTCTCTCTCACATACACACGCACACAACCCTAATACACACCCAGGTACACCTAATATTAAGAATAACGCATACAACGCACACACACTCCACTTCCTCCATGTACGTGTTTCGGCCCAGTTTTACTTAATGTGCACACGTGTATAGCTAAGAGAGAGAGAGAGAACGGTGAGTTGTGTGCGTGTTTACATAGTTTTGCTTCGTGTGTACCAGTGTTAATGAATACTTTGGTGAGTAATGTAAGATGTGTGTATATATGTGTACGTATGCATGTGTGTGTGTATATATGTATTTATGTACGTGTGTATGTATGTGTGGTTTTTTCCCTAAGCTGTTTTCGTGGGGTCAAATCTCCTGGTACCTAATTTATACGCACATTCGCTGGCTCCTATGACTCACTCTCAATTGAAGAAAATCGTTGGCGAAAGCTGGAGTAGAATCACGTAGAGTTTTTTCAGGACATAAGAGAGTCCCTAGAGAGAGAGAGAGAGAATATCAACCCCCCCCATCTTTCACGTATTTTACATATTGTTTTCGCTACTGTCAGACGATTTTTTCAGCCAAGGGGATTCTCTCTCTCTCTCCACACACACACACACACACACACACACACACACACACACACACACACACACACACACACACACACACACACACACACACACACACACACACACACACACACACACACACACACACCATTGCATGTTAATTTCCTCAGTTTTAATCTTGCCCAAACCTTTGCTCAGACGTGCGTAAAATTATTCATATGTATGGGTGTATGTGTACGTTCTTAGGCGTGTATGCTGTATGATTTTGTACATGTATGGATTTATTTTTATGTATGTATGTATGTGTATGTGTGTTTGCTTGTATGATTGTGTAAGAATGTGTATGTATGTATGTCCGCGTTTATATATTACTTATGAATGATGTGTGTGTAAATATTTTAAAATAAATACACGTGTGTTTGTAAGTGTATGTAAGTCTGACTATCTGTATGTGTCCTGTATGCATAAATGGATTCATGCATGTATGCATGTATGTATCTAAATTATTGTGTATTTTCCTATGTATGTATCTAAATTATTGTGTATTTTCCTATGTATGTATTTGTCTATCTGTCTGTCTATCCCAGTAACTGTCACCCCATCTGGCTGGCAATACACACACGGGAAATATTAGGGAGGGATGAGAGTTGCGGCAGGGGTGGCTGGCAGATTGACCGAGAATGAGAGTCCGAGGGAGATGAGAATTATTACAGGGGTGAGAATTTGAGGTGGGAAGCTGAGAATTGGCCTGAAAGTTAGGTTGAAAATTGGAGTGGCGTGTTGAGAATGAATAGATGCCAGTTACGATCAGCTGAGTATCAGATCGCGTAAAATAAATACATGTCTCGTCGATCGTCCTCGTCACAGTCAACTGACACCGATGAAAAGCTTTATGATCAAATTTGGAAATTTGTTGTCAAGAGGATAGCGTAATTTTTGGTGACTTAAATCTACCAGTAACAAAGTGGCGTGAACCGCTAACTGCACACTCAAGACAAGAGCTGTACATGAATCTTCAAAACGCCTTTTATGACTACATCAGTAGACCCTATAGAAACGAACAGTGGCAAAATCAGGTTGAAATGGCGAACATTCTTATTATTTTACATTTTTTTTTTTTTTTTTCAGTAGAAAACATCACCAGAAGCCTGCTGTCACCCATAAACCAAGCAAATAGCACCGTCCTCAGTAACTATACTATCCACAACAGCGATATCCTTTAAGCCATAAACAGACAAACTTAAACAAAACCCCTGTCCCTGATAACATATCACCGGGTATTCTCAAAGAAGCAAAAAATGAATTATTGCTGCAACTCTGTCATTTTCATTAAATCGTTAAATTCGGGAAAGTCCCATGCGAAGGGAAACTAGCAAATGTAACACCAGTTTTAAAAAAAAGTAAATATGTCGGTCCCAGGAAATTACAGACCACTCAGCTTAATATCAGTAGTGTGCACATTAATGGAAACAGTCATAATAGATATAATAGTTAATCATCTAGAAGAAGTTAATATAATGAAGGACTCACAGCATGGATTCAGACATCGACGTTCATGCTTAGTAACTTACTAGACTTCTTCCATGATGTTTACAAATCATATGACGACTCAAGAGCAGTAGATATAATTTACCTTCAGTTTCAGAAAGCTATTGACACTGTCCCTCACAGGCATCACGTAAGCAAAACGGAAGCCCATGGAATAAAAGGAAATGCGCAGAAATGGTTGCAAGACTGGCTTTCAGACCGAAAACACCGAGTTGTGATAAGCGGAGTGGAATCCAAATGGCGTAACGTGATTAGTGGCGTTCCCTAGGGCTCAGTACTTGGACCGATACTTTTTATTATCTAAATAAACAACATAGATGAGGGTTTAAATTGTAAAATATCCAGATTTCGGCCGATACTAAAATAACCAATAAAGTAACTTCAGCGTTAGAGTGACAGCAGTTACAAAATGACGTCAGTACTTTGGCAAGCTGGGCAGAATAGTGACAAATGAAATTCAACATCAAAAAATGCAAAGTAGTTCATATTGGAAATAACAGCATCCATACGAATTACATAATGAACAATATCCAGTTATCAAGTACAGGCAGTGAAAAGGATCTTAGTGTGATAATATCAAATGACCTAAAATTAGTAAGCAGCGCACCGAGGCAGTTAAAACTGCAAACAAATGGTGGGATTTATTGGAAGAACTTTTGAGTTTAAATTGGAAAAAGTCATACTTGCCTTGTACACCTCGCTAGTGCGCCCCCGCCTCGAGTGTTGTGTTCAGTTCTGGTCTCCGTAATGCAGAAGGACATAGAATAATTAGAAGAACTACAGCGAAGAACCACAAAAGTTACCTCGACTGAGAAACAAACCATATGAGGAACGCCTTGAAGCACGTAAATTATTTAGCCTAACGAAACACAGATTAAGAGATGACCTTATTGAAGTTTTCAAAATCATGAAGGGATATGACAAATTAGACACGAATAAATATTTTAAAATATACCGGTCAAGTCAAACCAGGAGTAATGGATGCAAAATTATGGGAAAACGTTTCCAATCCTGTGAAGCAAAATGCTTCTTCTGCAACTTAGTCGTAAATATCTGGAACAGGTTACCCACTGACACCGTGAGCAGTATCTCAGGTAAGACATTCAGAAACAAAATAGACAAGTTCTTGCACAAGAATCTTCAGCTGACTCTGTTTCTGTCCGAATAACTTACTTTTACCAGCTACGCCAAGGTTCATTCCCCTCCTGTCTACAGAACAGTCTGTAAACTTAACGTACCCATGCATAGTATCGCGTCGTGCCATTACATAGTATCAGTTTATAAATGCAAATAAAATAGTTTAAGCACAGACTACGATCCTCACAGATAGCCCTGAGTTAACGGTCAGTACTCTTACTTTCGACCTGTGATGGGCCGTGGATCACCTAGGGTCCCTGTTAGTTAGGTGACCACCATCGGGATTTTTTTTTAATGTACCAGGGATCACTACTTCAGAAGGTAACTTGTGTAGCCTACTTGTCCTGCTTGGGAAAGTTCCTTGTCTTAGTGGAATGAATAAAGCTGGGCCCTGATTGACTGCTGCCTACCTTGAAAGCGCCAGGCAAGGCTGCCGCATCATCCCTGAACATCCACACTGTGCATTTTCCACACTGTGTCTACAGACGTCCCGCTAATTCAGCGTACCCGAACATAATGTCATGCTTTAGTTATTTATTCGAGTATTCATTTATTTTATTACTTTCTCTTTCAGATTATTCAGACTCACAGCTTATAGATCAAGTATTTTAGAATGTATGTTTTCCCTTTCAGTCTCTCATATGAAATTTCCGTGTCAGTTTTTCTGTGTTGCATTGTGGTCCTTCTCACTTTTTCTTACTAGTTTTAACTGGAAGGTTTGGAGGCGAGGGGATCCTTCTTGCTTTACTATCCTTATCCTTCAGCATGTAGAGATAGATCTTGTAGTCATAGTCTACTATGCAACAAACAGCCTTGAAAGGACCATAATGTCTGTTGCTGTTTGCTTTCCTCCTCCTCCTCCTGCTCCTGATTTCCACACACTCACGCCCACTCAGTATTTTTGCACCCTGCCTTTCAACCCACACCTGAGTTTTTGGGAGAAATTTTCAGGCGCGTTTTACTGTTGCCCTAGGTGACGAGGAGGAGTTGGGGGGAGGAAAAGGGAGAGGAGGAAGAAGAGGAGGAAGAGGAAAAGGAGGAGGGGGAGAAAAAGAAGAAGAAGAGAAGGAGGAGAGGGAAGAAAAGGAGCGGTGATGGAGAGGAGGAAGAAAGATAACGAGGAGGGAAAGACAAGGAGGAAAAGGAAGAGGAAGAAAGAGAAGAAAATGAGAGTTAAGGTAAAGGATAAGACGAGGAATAGCGAGGGGGGAAAGAGGAGGATGAGAAAGGAGAAGCAAGAGGAAGAGGAAGAAAGGAGAAAATGAGAATTAAGACCGAGAAGAAGAGGGATAACGAGGGCGGAAAGAGCTGAAGAGGATGAAGAGAAAATGATTGAAACCAGCGTGTGTGTGAGAGAGAGAGAGAGAGAGAGAGAGAGAGAGAGAGAGAGACTGTCAGGTACAGGAGCTTAAAGAGCGAGAATATTCCGGGTCATGTTACGGTCATTAGCGAGGCCGGAGAGGGGATGAGGACCCCCCTACCCTGACCCCCTCCTTATTTGCATACGGGGGAGGAGGGGAGGGGAAAGGGTGAGGGAGGGAGGGAGTAGGAATAGGGTGAAGGGGAGGGGAAGGGTGGAGGTGGAAGAGTTAGGGTGAAATAGAAGAAGGTAGAGATGAGAGGAGAGGGGAGTTTTAGAATCGTATATTTCTTTGTATTAGAGAGAGAGAGAGAGAGAGAGGGGGGGGGGGAAGGGAAGTGAGCAGGAATCTTGGAAAAACAGAAGGAAGGACGAAATAGTTTGGAGGGGGGGAAATGGAGAGGAAAGAGGAGATGGGTGGAAAGGAGAAAACAGAAGAGAGAAGAGGATAATGCTGGAGAAGAAGGGAGGGTATGGGAGAAGAGAAGAGGAGAGAAGAGGAAGGAAAGTAGATGAGAGGAAAGGAGAGGAGAGTGGAATGAGGAAAGAGAGGCGAGGAGATGAGAGAAGAGGAAGAGGAATGAAGAGAAGAGGAGAATAAATTGAGAAAAGTAGAGAAATGAATCGGAAAGGGAATAAAGATAGATGGATGGATAGATAGATAGATGGACTACTAGAGATATAAACAAAGCTAGAGATAGATAGATTGTTATAGAAGGGGGGGGATGATCAGAAATCCAAAAAAGTCATGGAATTATTAATAACGAGGACACAAAAAACATCAAGCAGCCAAGCATGAGAAAAAATTAAACAAAAAGCCAAAAAAAAAAAAAAAAAAAAAAAAATGAGGCTGGGAACAAAGAAATGAAAAGTTAAAAATAATTTATCCAGAAATATTCCTCCATTCTTTAATTTGCTGAAGACGGTTTTTAAGTCTGTCCCCTCCCCCTCCCTCCCCCAGTTTCGCAAAAAAAAAAAAAAGGGGGGGGAGGGGACCGAGAAGCAATAAAGATGGAATGAAGACTCCAAGAGAACAGGTCAAGGTTGAGAGAGAGAGAGAGAGAACTAGGTCAAGTGGGATTATGCGGGAGCTTCAAAGTTACTGTCTTGGTATTTTTTGTTTCGATCAGGTTAGGTTAGGTTAGGCAGGGTTAAGGTAGGTTAGGTTAGGCAGGGTTAAGGTAGGTTAGGCTAGGTAAGGTAGGTTAGGTTAGGCAGGGTTAAGGTAGGTTAGGTTAGGTTAGGTGAAGTTAATGTAATGTAGGGTTGGTTTAGGAGAGATTAGGTTAGTTTAGTTTGACTCAGGTGAGGTGAGGTTAGATCTGATTACTTAAATGAAGTTGTTATCAGATCGCTTTGATAAGATATGGTTAACCAAGACAAAATAGGAGTAAAGAACATTAAAATCAGCGTTAGTCATCCTTCTCTCACAAACTTCTTTTACATTTCGTTCCTCACCTAAGCTGCCATCGACGCCCATCTTAGCAAATGTGCCGTCTGCTACTGCCAGGTTATATGAGCTAGGTCGTTAGGATGTGGGTGTGGGGGTGGGTGTTTGGTGTGGGTGTTGGGGTGCGTGTGAGTGTGGGTGTAGGGGTGGGTGTGAGTGTGGGTTTGGGTATGAGTGTTTGTGTGTGGGTGTGGATTTAGATGTGAGTGTTTGTGTCTCGTTGGGTGTGGGTGTTAGTGAGAGAATGGGCGGAGGTGGGGCTGTAGGTGTGGGTGGTGGTGTGGCTCAGTGTGAGTTTAGGTGTTGGATAATTACGAGCCTAAACATAGGTATGGATGGATGTGGATTAGAGGGAATGTGAGTAGGTATAAAGATGGGTGAATGAGTGTGAACAGATGTGTGTGTGTGTGTTTGTGTGTGTGGATATTTTTTTGGATGTGTGACTGTCAATAAGAATGTGGGTGTGGATGACTGTGGATGCGGGTGGATGTAACCTTAAGTGTGAGTGGAAATTGGTGATTGTAATTGTGGATGACAAATGTGAATAAAAAAAAAATGGTAAAGTTTAAGTGCTGGAAAGACTCCTAAGACCAGAAAAAAGGCCCTTTGTATGTATGTATGTAGACAGATAGGTAGACGGATAGATAGATAAATAAAATAAATAGATAGATGGATATAGGTATGAATCCTTCGACAGGTACTTGCTAAATTTGGAAAGGCATGAAGTTAAATTAAGGATTCTTATTGTTAAAAATATTATGACGGTAGCAGGAAGAAACCAAAAAAAAAAAAAAAAAAGTCATGATGCTGAAGAGGTTAATAGAAGTTTTTTATAACCCCTACAGGCCGAGGATCTATGTGTTTATACTGTAGTCGTGTGGCGGTGACAAGAATATGTTGGAGATGTTTTTTTTAGGTGCTTATTGGAGATGCTGGTGATTGTTTTTAACCCCGCACCCCCCAAACTAGGAATCTCTCTCTCTCTCTCTCTCTCTCTCTCTCTCTCTCTCTCTCTCTCTCTCTGTTTTTAATGATCTTTTTATGTGACCTCTACCGTAGGGGGGGGGTCTTTCTCTCAAGTAAATAACATCGTCAATTTGTAGCAAAAAAAAAAATATATATATATATATAAAAGGGACGTCCTCTTAGTGAAGGGCATCTCCTGGGATTAAGGAAGCGTGGGATGATTGCACAAAGGAAATAAAAAAGAGAGAGAAAATAAAAGAATTGAAGTTTTAAGGTCAAGGCCGAACTCTTAAATGTCAAATCTCATCGTGTCTGTCTGCCTGTCTGTCCCTCTGTCTGTTTTTCCGCCCATCATCCCCTGTCCATCTATTTGTGTATATCTATCTACCGAGCAGTGTATCTATCTGCCGATCTCTTTAATACAGTGTGTGTGTGTGTGTGTGTGTGTGTGTGTGTGTGTGTGTAAGTAAACGGCACTCCCTAACACCCTTTCCTGAGTGATTTACTTTGTTTATTTACACCTTAGTCTCCTCTTCTGTGTTCCTTAAATACCTTCCAGTATCGCCATACTCTGCATGAATTTCGCACAAAGGCATATTAACCAGTCTCATTCGAAAATAAATCGCTGAGGAGGAGGTGTTAGGGAGCTTCCTTTACCGACGATAATACGAACACACACACACACACACACACACACACACACACACACACACACACACACACACACACACACACACACACACACACACACACACACACACACACACACACACACACACACACACACACACACACACACACACACACACACACACACACACACACACACACACACACACACACACACACACACACACACACACACACACACACACACCTGTGATCCCTTTTGCTGCTCTCTAAATAGCTGTGGTTGTTTTCTATCTCAATTTCCACTAGTTAGCTATTTTCTAATCATATCTAGAATTTGTTAGTGTCGGTAGAAATGGTGTAACTTTGTCAGGATAGGTCTGTTTAATGTGGCTTAAACGGGAATCACAATACCGGGAATTAAAATACCGGGAATCAAAGTACTGGGAGTTAAAGTATCGGGATACAAAATACCGGGAATCTTAATACCTGGAATCATAGTGCCAGGAATCTACCGGTAATTAAAATACCGGGAATTAAAGTAACGGGAAACAGGATACCGATGATTTCTCTTGCTAAACTTTATCCATACTTTCTAGCGCAAACATCTGTCATATTTTCAATAATTGTTTCAATAATTGTTCAGTGAGGCTAAATTGAGGAGTGAGATGCAATGCGTTGATGAACGAGAGATTGAATTAGCAAGAGCTGCGTACTGGAGTTTGAATTCAGAAGTAAGAAGGTTAGCTAGGAGAGATAAAAGAAGATGTGTGGATGAAAAGGTTGCAGAGACTGAAATCTTAATAAACAAAAATGATGGACAGAGTCAAAGAATAGCATATGAATCGATTAGAGAACTGAGTGGTAATGCAGGTAAACGCAAGGAAATACCAGTTAGAGACAGGGAAGGAAATTTATTGACCAAAGATGGAGATATTAAAAATAGATGGAAAGAGCATTTTGAGACAGTTCTTAATAGACCAATACCACCAGAAGAGGATATACCGTCTGCTCAGGAAGATTTAAATATAGAAACAGGAGAGTTGAGGCTTGCAGAAGTGGAGAAAGCAGTAAAACAGTTAAAGAATAATAAGGCACCAGGGGAGGATGGTTTATTTCCGGAAATGTTTAAAGTGGAGGGGGATAGATTAATAATGATCTTGACCAAGATATTCAATAAGATATGGGTGACGGGGTTACTACCATCAGTTTGGAAGAATGGTGTAATTGTTAAAGTTCCGAAGAAGGGAGACCTGAGTGAATGTGGTAATTGGAGGGGAATCTCTTTGTCACCGATAGCTTTGAAAGTTTTCAGTAGAGTGTTGTTAAATAGGTTGGAGCCGGTGGTTGAGGGTATCCTGAGGGATGAACAGGCTGGTTTTAGAAAGGGACGTGGTTGCAATGATCATATCTTTATAGTTAGGCATTTGATGCAGCAAGTTAATGAAATGAGAGTACCGTTAAGTCTTTGTTTTGTTGATTTTGAAAAGGCTTTTGATAGTGTTTCGAGAGAGACTATGGGGAAGATCATGAGACATTATGGAATACCAGAGGAGTTTGTGAGGGTCATTATGAACATGCATGAGGACACATATTGTAAAGTGATGGTTGATGGTTGTCTGAGTGATTCGTTTGAAGTCAAGTCCGGAGTAATTCAAGGTGGTGTTCTATCGCCTTTACTATTTATATTGGTCATTGATTACATTATGAAACGCGTTAGAACAGAAACCGGTGCAGGTATACTTTGGGGAGAGAACAGGAAACTTTTGGATTTAGATTATGCAGATGATTTAGTTTTGATTTGTGATGGGCCAGAAGAGATGCTGAGAGTGTTGGACTGTTTGGTGAGTGAAGGTCGCAAGGTGGGTTTGGTTATTAATTGTGGAAAAACTGAAATAATCAATATGAATATGGAAAATGCGCAGGAATGTGTAATTGGAGGTATGGTTGTAAAACAAGTTGATAGGTTTAAATATTTAGGTACTTATTTAGCCAAGGATGGTTCTTTGAACTTTGAATTCGAGGAAAGGTTAAAGAAGGCTAATCAGGCAATGGGAATGCTTAAAAATATTTGGAATAATAACAATTTTTCTGTGCATACAAAAATCAAACTTTATAAGGTAATGGTTAGGAGTATCTTAATTTATGGACACGAGTCTTGGTACAGCACAGTGACTATGGAAAATAAATTCATGGTGTTTGAAAATAAAGCACTTAGAAGAATATTAGGAGTTAAGTGGTGGGAAAGGATACCAAATAGTAGAATTAGAGAAATAACGGGAGTGCAGCCGATCGATGAATATGTTAGATTCTCACGATGGAAGTGGCTAGGACATGTGTATAGGAGACAGGGAATAGTACGAGGTACACCAGGGTGGGTGGCACCTGGTAGGAGAGGTAGTGGAAGGCCAAAAGAGACGTGGGTGAGGACAATGAGACGGGAAGCTGGAGATGAGTGTTGGGCGGATCTTGAGGAGTTAGCACAAGATAGGATGTGGTGGTGTGAGTTCATCGAGGCCCTATGCATCCCCGAGGGTGCCACAGGAAATGATTGATTGATTGATTGATTACGTTTTAATAGATGTGAAAATGCACGAAATGTCTCGGAAAAAAAAATGGATATTGGTGAACATATTTTCCAGCTGAGTAATCACATCCACAGAACCGCGAAAAAAAAAAAAAAATAAAAAATAAATAAATAATCAATACATTTTCTTGCTTTAGCAGTTTTTGGCTTAGAGAAAATTTAATGAATAATTCTTCATGTTCACCACCCAAGATGGATTTTTTTTTTTTCTTTTTTTGCCTTTTTCAGTAGACCTTTTTTTTCGTCAATTTAGGTGGGTTCTCTGCTTAGGTAATTTTTGCACCGAGGCCAATTAAGAAAGTTTCTAATTACTCTTAAGAAAGTTGTAATTAAACTTAAAGAAAATGAAGGGGAACCTGTAGCGGCGAAAATGGCGTCTTCCGAGTGTGACGTAATATCCGGTGTAAACAAACATGAATATTCTAAGGATGATGGTGATGTGTGATGATGATGATGATGATGCCTACCCTATTAAATCTTTGGGTAGGAAAAGATGTCTGGCTGATGATGTTGCTTGATGATGATGATGATGATGATGATTAACCTGACAGCCTAACCCAAACTTAATCAAACCTAACCAGAACTTAAACTTAAAAACTCACCAAAACCAACCTAAAATGGAGAAAGCAGCCCCGAGAAAGACGGTCAATAGTAACTTTTTTTTTTAATACACACTTGGCCGAGAATTACCGTAGAGAAAAAAAAAAATCAAATAACGAAATGTGGCTAATAACAAAGAAATAAAAGTTGTATAAGATTTGTGGCAGTCGCTCTGTTTTAGGCCGTAAGGAGAGGGATAGATACACTAGATAGATTGATAAGACAGGTAGATTTTTTTTTAGACAGGTGGGTTTTGTAATTATACAGGTAGATTTTGTAATTATCCTCGAAATCACTTGGCTATTTGCTATACTTGTTATATTTTAACATGGCCTTTTTTTTTTATCAGATTATTTCCCTGTAAAACAATTAACTCTAAGCCCTTGTCCACCCCGTTTGGGATACATGGCGTCTGGCAATGAATGAATTTCCCTTAGCTCAGTGGCAGAAAAAGACGATAGTTTGGCCCTGCACCCTTTCTGTGGCACTTCTTCGTGACTTGAATCATTGTTTTGGTGCTAATCGCTCTTTACAACAGAGTATGTAAGGAGGAAAGGTGGCAATTTTAGGCCAAGTTAGAGTAAAAAGGGTGTAGTGATTTTTTTTTTCTTTCATGATGTACAGGGTTTGCGGATTAGTTGTGTCCCCTTCTGTAAGAGTCCCCCTCTCTAACCCTCACTCCCCATGTGTCCCCCTCTCTTCCCCCACTTTAAGTGTCCCCCTTCTCTTCCCCCTCCCTAAGTGCCCCCCTCTCTTCCCCCTCGCTAAGTGCCCCCCTCCCTTCCTCCTCCCTAAGTGTCCCCCCCTCTCTTCCCCTTCCCTAAGTGTCCCCCCTCCCTTCCTCCTCCCTAAGTGTCCCTCCCTCTCTTCCCCCTCCCTAAATGTCCTCCTCTCTTCCTTCTCCCTAAGTGTCCCTCCCTCTCTTCCCCCTCCCTAAATGTCCTCCTCTTTTCCCTCTTCCTAAATGTCCCCCTCTCTTCCCCTCCCCCTCCCATGTGTCCCCTTCTGTTCTCCCTCCCTAACTGTCGCCCTCTCTTCCCCCTCCGTAAGTGTCCCCCTCTCTTCCCCCTTCCTAAATGTCCCCCTCTCTTCCCCCTCTCTTCCCTTTCCCTAAGCGTCCCCCTCTCTAAGTGCCCCCCTATGTAACTCCCCTCCTTGTGTTGCAGTGATGGTAACTACGTGTGGTGCCACGGGACATGAGGGACCCACGCCGGAGCAGTGTCGTGAGGAGTACCAACACACCGTCGATCAGGCCCCCACCGTCCCCTCCTCCACCCCCCTCCCAGGCACGCAGATATGGAGGGTGCCCAGGGACGGCTATTACACGTGAGTACAGCTGTAATGGTAATTGTTAGTACTGTGCACCGAAAATAGTGCGTCGTTGATTGTGCAGTGGAAATAGTGCTTCATTGTTATATACCAGGAATAGTGCCTCGTTGTTAGGGGACCGCGCGTTAGTACACCAGTAAGTACTTCGTTTGTAGGGGATGACGCACCGGAAATAGTACATTGTTAATAGGAGCTTATGGGTTAGTACATCAGGCAGTAGTATACATTGAGGAGATTACAAGGCCCACTGTAATCAATGTACATTCATCCACGTCGCTGTTAGGCACACACACATATGAAGGTATTACAGATAGTACACTTAGTACACCTGAAGTAGCACAAAGTTGTCAGCGTCGAGGATTTTTAGGTTAGCACAAGACGAGAGGGAGGGATTTGTTAGTGTTAGAGAGTTAGCAGACCCACAGCGCTGACACCCGCTAAGCATCACATTTGCGTATTGGGTATTTGCGTAAGTGATAAATATACGCATGGGTGGCCTAGCATATCAGTGTTTCATTCTCAGCTCACCACATGCGGGATATTCTCAGCTTGAGGGAATTTTAGGAAGCTGTTTTAGGTCTGGGCATATTTCTGCAACCCTGAAGTTCTTATTCTTGTTTTATTGATGTATTTACCGTACTTTTTTTTTTGTCGCTCGGGCCTCGTTCAGTTCCCAGTTTGGTGGTGTTTGTTTGGGGTGATGATGAGGATAGTTGTTATTATTTTATTATTATTTTTGTTATTGTTATTGTTATGATTTTTGAATCCATGATTACTTTTCGAAAGAGATCGCCGAAGCTGGGAAAAAAACCGTCTGCTGATATAGCCTATTCGATCCCCGCTGAGAAGAGACGAGCCTGTCGGAGTGCATTGATTATTAAGGATGCATTTTAAATTATTTTTATTACAAGAGTTACAATAACCGTTTGACGATAATATTGCCGATATAAAATAGTATATATAGTTATCTGTCAGGATTAATAAAAAAAAAAAAAACGAGTTCATACAAAGTTTATCAGAGGTTCCAGACAGGTTAACAATTTTGAATTCACGGGACAAAATCAAAAGACGTCCAGGTTAAGTTTTACGAGTACCTTGATTTTTTTCCCTATATTCAGGTAAGGTAAGGTATGTTATGTCATTACTACGATTGTCTGCTTACTCTAACCTAGCAAATTTGACGGTGAGGGAGGGGGGGAGGCCGCTAGTTGGATGTGCCACTTGACTGAGCAGACAAATACTCGAATTTACTTGAGTGTTCTGCTGTGGCATCAGTTTGCATTATGCTTTCTGCTTTATCATCATCAGTAAGTTTTCTGTCTCTGAATATTTAATTACAACTTACAGAGCTGTGACACCTGTGGGCTGCGGAATATTTAAAAGTGACTGTGACATATAGCTTCTGCACCCGTGTCTGCCAGTCATTTTTATTGGAATTTCGATGCTTTACTAAGTTAGATTTTACAGGATGTCGCAGAAATGACAATTTGCCATACTTTCCCTGAACATGGGGGGTAAAAATCAACGTATGCAAACTTTATCCGAATGTGTTTTGATTTGTCCAGAGAATATCAATTTCTCAAACGTGTAAGGCCCCTTTTTTTAATTAATCCACACAAATAACGATATGAGAACCGTATATACTATTTTATTTGGGTAGTCTTATCGTCAAACGTTATTGGAAGACGTATAATAAAAAAATTAATCTAAAATGCATCGTCAGTAATGATTGCACTCTGACAACCAATCAGCTGCCAGTTTTCAAAGCATAAGGCTCAGCACTCACTCAGGGTTGATCAGATAGGCTAGAGGGAGAATGGAATATAAAGAGCATCATTGTGTTGTTGTTGTTGTTATTGTCGTCATTGTTGTTATTGTTGTATTGTTGTGTCCGACTCAAAAGGACGTGTACCTGATGGACTGAAGGTAATCCGGTTACTTGAAACAGGTACAGCCTGTGATCTTAATGAGATTAGGATCAAGGATTGGCTCTGCGTCCATCCCTTTCTCCATCCTTCCCTCACCAGCTTTTCTCTCCTGTCTTCGTATCTTTCTCCTCTCCTTTCTCCAATCACAGGTCTCTTCTGGCATCATTTGTACAAGCTTTTACCATCTCCTCTTGCCTTCCCTCCCGTTTCTTCCTCCTCTCCCCTCCTATCCCTTCTCACGATCCTTCTCTTCTCTGCTTTCCCTCCTTTCTTCCCCTCCATTCCTCTCATCTCTCTTCCTGTGTTTCCATTTCTTCTTTCCTTCATTCCTTCCCACCTCATCTCTCTTTATCTTCTCTCTCCTTCATCCTTCCCTCACCTTACTCCCCTTCTTTAGTGCTCGTCCTCTATCCCCCTATCCCTCTCTCCCTCACCCTTCCCTCCCTTCCTCCCTCCCTCCCTCCCTCACCCTTTCCATCCCTCACTCCCTCCATCCCTCACTCCCCTTCACAACTCCGTACCACATTACTTCTCTCTCTTTAAGACTCCTTCGCTCCTCCTTATACCTCCATTCCTTTATAATTTTAACTCCCTCTCTCCGTCTGTCGGTCTTGCCTGCTCCTTCACTTGTCTTTATTGCTCCTTTATCTCTTATTTTAGTTAGTTCTCCATTCCTTTGTCTCCTTATCCTCCTCTTCTCTGATTCTCTCATTCCCTTCATCTGCCCTTCCTCTCCTATCCTCTCCTCTTCCTTTCCTTGAAGTCATTTTTTTTTCTTTCGACTATTAGTTAGAAAATGTCAGCCTCATCTTGTATAATTTTCTGGTACGGCCACGCATAGTTTGTTGTGTTCAGTTCTGGTCCCTTTATTACAGAGAAATATATAACTTTGGAAAAGCACATCAAAGGGTGGTAAAAGTTGTATAGATTTCAAAGTAAGCCTTTCGAAGAGCGCTTAAGAGATTGATTGGTTTACCTGAACTTAGTGGAGATTAGATTTCTTTCACGTAATTGCCAAAATGATACCTGGATTAAAAAAAATAACCTTTCGAGGAACGGATAAAAGTGATTACTCTGTTTACATGAACTGAGCTGATATCATATTAAGATGTTTACTTGAACTTCGTCGAAATTACAGAGAGATTTAATTTACGCAGTTTTGCAACATTTCCCTGGGCTTTGATATACTGTATGTTCGTCGAAAAATGGATCACAGGAGGTTAGTCTAATTACACGAAAGTTAAGGACTGTAAAATTTTTGGAAACCATTACCCATCACAGTAAGCTAACTTTTTCTTCTTCATTAGACTTTCAAATGTACGGAACAAATTTCTTTACTGAACTGAGAGGCCGTATAAACACCAAACATTGGCTTCGATAAACATCTGCAGTCTAATCCCCAGGTAAACATGATCACCTTTGAATAAACATTAAGGAAGTGTAACATTTCTTAAACACAGCCAAAGCACATCATTTTTTTGGGATCTGATGTTGACGATGTTACTTTCCTTTGGGGGATTACGGAAACTTAAAATGTTACTTCCGCCGCAGTTTTTTTTTCTTATTTCCGTGACATTTTCTGTGCTTCGTGGTAGTCCTTCTCACTTTTTTCCTGCCGACCTCAGCCGCAGAGATTGGTGAGGGTGGCTTTCTTACGATGCATACCTTCTTTTCCTTTTCTTTTTTCTTTTTTTTTTACTCATAGTTTTTGAGCTGTTACTTATTCAGCTACATACAGACTGATAAAAAAATGCGGTTCTCTTTGTACTCAGAATTACTACTTACTCTTCGCATGCCTCCTTCTCCTCCTCCTCTTTATCATCGTCATCATCATCATCATCATCCATTTCTTTATCTTCCTTTCCTCTTCTCGTCCTTGTTTCTCCACCTCCACCACTTCTTTCACTCTTCTTTCCCTCCTTTCTTGTTTCTTTTCCTCTTCCTTTTCTTCCTTTCACTCCTTTTCTTACTTTCTTCTTCTTTCCTCTGTCATCTCTCTCTTTCTCCCTCTCCTTACCATGTCACCCTCCTTCCTTTTCCTCCTCCTCCTCCTCCTTTCCTAGTAATTTTCTTTCCTTCTGCCCTTCCTTACCTCGACAGCTTTTTCATTGCAATTCTTTCCTTGTTTTGTCTTCTTCCTTCTGCATCTTTATTTCATGCTTTCCTCTTCCTTTTTTTCTTTTGTCTTGCCCTCTTTTAGATCTTATCACTTGTTCCTCTCTCTCTCTCTCTCTCTCTCTCTCTCTCTCTCTCTCTCTCCCTCACACACACACACACACACACACACACACACACACACACACACACACACACACACACATTCTCTCTCTTTCCCCTTCCCTAATCCCTCTCTGTCCCTTCCTCCATCTCTTTCTTCTCTCCCTCCCTCCCTCGCTAATGAAGCCCCTCACAAGATAGAGTTGTTACCATGGCGACGAAGAACTATACTTGGGTCGTCTCCTTACTTCTTTTAAGTGCGTGTGTGTGTGTGTGTGTGTGAGAGAGAGAGAGAGAGAGAGAGAGAGAGAGAGAGTGAGTAGAAACGTCAAATTAGAGTGAAGACGCATTTAAGACTAGTGCCTCGTATTCAAGTTGCTGACGTCACGGGATAATCTGGTGTCGTCAGAGGGATAATGACATCAAGAGGTCGTTCCAGGGGTGCTGACGTCAAGGGGATAACTTGGTGACGTCAGGAAAAATTGATGGCAGAGGGTTAAATGGTGACATCAGAGGGATAATGACGTCATTAGTTCCTTCCCATGATGCCTACGTCGTGGGCTGTTATGATGACGTTAGAAGGATAATGACGTAAATGTCCGTCTTGGGGGTCCCTACTTCATGGGCTGCCATGATGACGTCAGAAAGAAAAGGGTAAATTGGTTCGGCCTGTGGTGTCTACGTCATGGGTGTAATGATGACGTCAGAGGCAGTAGTGACGTCACAGGGCCCTACTTTAACCCGGAACCAAGAAGCAGACACCAGACCTGAGACAAGATAAAAATTCTGATGACTATCCTTGTCAGTTTCTTCACCTTCCAACATATCCAAAGGACGTTTACCTCTGAAGCCTTTTTTTTTTTTTTTTTTTGGGGGGGGGAGCCTTCACGCCCTGGCATCGGTGTTAGAGGTCAGCGTCCCTCCCCGGTTATAAAAACTTCCTCCCAACTCCCCAGGATCACGACAACAACAACAGCGATAAAGTGTCGTCTGTGTACATTGTTATTTATCTGAATATCTCGTCTATGCCAGTTCTGTCTCACTATCTCCCTCACGTAGATAGAGAGATAGATGGATATATTGCTCTCTCTCTCTCTCTCTCTCTCTCTCTCTCTCTCTCTCTCTCGCTCACCACCTAGCTCCCCTGCCGACCCTCTGTTTCTCAATGCTTGGGATTCAGTTGCCCAACCTTCCTGGAAATCTCTCTCTCTCTCTCTCTCTCTCTCTCTCTCTCTCTCTCTCTCTCTCTCTCTCTCTCTCTCTCTCAGCAACATTTTTACAGTCGTCTCTTTCATCATCATCATCATCATCATCGCTTATGTCATAACTGTTTTCACTTGTCATTATCATCATCATCATCATCATCATCATTTCACATTTACCCTCATAATCATCACTATCATCGTAATCATCATCACTATTATATTCCTCTTTGCATTTATTATCACTGTCATCACCTTCGTCATTATTTAAGCCTTTTGAATAATGGAAGACGTGAGAGTCAGCGTTTTAGAGAGAGAGAGAGAGAGAGAGAGGATTGTTGGTCAGAGTGAGACTAAAATTGAAAACAGAATGTAAAGAATTGTGTGTGTGTGTGTGTGTGTGTGTGTGTGTGTGTGTGTGTGTGTGTGTGTGTGTGTGCGTGCGAAGGAGAGAGGGAGGGGGGAATAAGGGGGGGAGGAAGATGAATAGGACGTTATGGAAATTCTTAGAAGGACTAAACGATGAGAGAGAGAGAGAGAGAGAGAGAGAGAGAGAGAGACAGACAGACAGACAGACAGACAGACAGACAGACAGACAAAGGCTGGAAATAAATAGTTTTGATGGTAGAAAAAAATGGAATAAATTTGATTGATGGGTAGATAGATAGAGAATTTGGTTGAGATAGACAGAGAGAAAGAGAGACAGAAAGGCAGACGGACACAGACAGATAGATGTGCAGTGTCAGGGAAAATTAATTGAAAGAGAGGACTGAAAAATACAATAAAAGAAGGGAAGGAGGGAAAGAGAGAATGTAAAGAAAGTGAGCAAGCAGAGCGAAGTGAATTAGAGCGAGATCAGTGACCTGTGATTTTGAGAGAAAGGGATTAATTATGGTGGACTGGAGCTAACTCAGATTTGTGCTCTCTCTCTCTCTCTCTCTCTCTCTCTCTCTCTCTCTCTCTCTCTCTCTCTCTCTCTCTCAACGATGCTGGTGCTTCGATATCGGTATCTGAAGAAGGATGAAAGGAATGGAAGGAAGGAAGGAAAATAGGAAAAACTGAAGGAAATACGGAAGGAAGGAAGGATGGGTTGAACAGTGAATGGATAGGAAGAAGAAAGTAAGACAAGGGAAGAAGGAATTGAGGGGAAGGAAGGAGAGGGAAAGAAGGAAGGAAGGAAAGAACGAATGACCTAGGGAGGGAGGGAATGACCGAAGGAAGGAACAGAGGGCAATAATAATTAATAAAGAAGGACAGACAAAGGAGGGAGGGAGGGAGGGAGGGCGGAAGAGAGGAAGGAAGGCTGTGAAAGAGAAGAGGAGAGAGGATGAGTGATGAAAGGAGGGAATATGAAGGAGAAAGAGGGAGAGAAGGAATGGAGAGAAGGAAGGAAATGGAGAGAGAATTAAAGCAGGATTAAGGAAAAAAGGAATTGATAAGAAAGAAGAAAAACAGGAAGGAAGGAAAAAAAGAAAGAACAGATAGGTAGGAGGAAGAAAGAGAATTAGGAAGCAGGTGAGAAGGATATGAGGGAAGAAATTAGAAATAATGATGGAAGAAACTAAGCAGAATAAGGAAAAGAAATGACAAAGGCGGAGGAGGAACTGAAGGAGGGCAAGGAGAAAGTGATGAAAGCAGCAGGAAGATGCAGAATGGAGAGAGAGAGAGAGAGAGAGAGAGGGAGAGGTGGGAAAGGTTGCCAGCTCAAATAGAAGAGGAAGGAGGAGGGAGGAAGAAGAGGAGGGGGAGGATGGGGAGGAGAATGAATGCAATGAAAAGGCCGAGGCAGGAATGAAAGAAATGAAAGAGGAATGCTGGAGGGAGGAAGGGAGGAATGCAGTGAAAGGAATGCACGAATATTTTTAGCGAGAGAGAGAGAGTTTACATGTGTTGGAAAGGCTCTTGCGAAATGCAGGATGTATACCAGTTTAATAGAGAGAGAGAGAGAGAGTGAGAAATATACTTATCTAAATCAAAGATAGGAAAGAAAGCAAGGAAGGTTAAAGAAAGAAGGCAAGGGAGAAAAGGAAGGGAAAGCTAGAAGTCAGCAAAAATATATATATATAAAGAAAGCTGAGGAAAAAAGCAAGGGAAAGCTAAAAGTCAGGTTGAGAAACGTGTGAAAGAAAGCTGTGGAAAGCTAAAGGTCAGCCGGAAAAACAGCGTGAGAAAGCTAAGCGGAAAAAAAGGAAGAGAAAGCTAAAACTCGGCCAGTAGAAACGTGAGGACAGGTAAATGGGAAAAAAAAAAGCAAGTGAAAGCTAGAAGTCGGCAAGAAAAACAGCGTGGGAAGGAAAATAAAGCTAACAGACAGCTAGAAAAACAGCCTGACATGCTTGGTACCGCAGCTAAAAATAGGGGACAGCTAAGGAAATAAAAGTGTTACATAGATACGCAGACAAGACGGTGTTCGTGGTCCCAGTCAGGTGCTCGGGCCTAAATAATAAAAGTGATTTATTTTTCTTATTTATCGTTTCTTTAACATCTTTATTACGTCTTTATTTAACGTCTTTATTACGCCTTTATTTAACGTCTTCATTACGTCTATTTAACATCTTCATTACGTCTATATTTCACGTCTACATTACGTCTATTTAACATCTTCATTACGTCTATATTTCACGTCTACATTACGTCTATTTAACGTCTTTATTTAACCTCCATATTAAGTCTTTATTTAACGTTCATATTCGTTAATTAACGTCTTCACTACGTCTTTATTACGTCTTTATGTAACGTCTTTATTACAGTTACGCCAATTTTTTATTCTTGCTGATGGAGGCTATTTTACTTGCCTTGGGAGAGCGGCCTAGTAGTGCGGAGGTAGATAAAAAGTATATCTATTTCGCCCATTCCGAAAAAAAATCGATAAGACAAGGAGAGAGAGAGAGAGAGGGAGAGAGAGAGAGGTGAATCTACTTAAACCCAAAGAGGGAGAAAGGTATTGAGTGCAAGGAAAAGCAGCAAAAATACTTGTTGAGATTAGCAAAAGAATCCAGGAAGCGAGAGAGCAAAAGTAAGGTGTAAAAGAATGGATTAGAGCTAGTTTGAAAGGCAGAGAGAGAGAGAGAGAGAGAGAGAGAGGAACACGAGTTTGGAAAGGCTTTTGTGAAATGTAGGCCAAATGTTAGATTAGTAAGAGAGAGAAAGAGAGAGAGAGAGAGAGAAAGAGAGAGAGAGACCCACACCAACACAGACTAATCCCTACCAGTACCACATTACACTTGTACCACATTAACCTCATCCCCACCACCACACCACGCCACACCACATCCGTCTCTCCACACATCATGCTTAGCCCGGAGGAAAAAATGATGTTATGCTTAGTTTGGTAAAAGAGCTGGACATTCAACTTGAGATGATGGAGACTTCATGTATATATATTCTCTCTCTCTCTCTCTCTCTCTCTCTCTCTCTCTCTCTCTCTCTCTCTCTCTCTCTCTCTCTCTCTCTCTCTCTCTCTCTCTCTCTCTCTCTCTCTCAACACCTACTTGTCCTCTTTTCGTCATGTGCAGAGTCTTTTGTGTCAGCTTCCCAGGAAAACACACACACACACACACACACACACACACACACACACACACACACACACACACACACACACACACACACACACACACACACACACACACACACACACACACACACACACACACACACACACACACACACACACACACACACACACACACACACACACACACACACACACACACACACACACACACACACACACACACACACACACACTACCCACTTCTGTACTTCTCCATGTAAGCCTAGGACAGCACCCCATTCTAAGCCCCTTTTGGTAGTGGCTTTGGTCCGTATTTCAGTGGCTTAGTGGAGGGGGGGAGGGCTTCCTAACCTCTTTCCCTAGCGATTTTGTTTACGCATTAGACCGTAACGTTTTCCTGTACGCTGTTTATTCATTTTATTATTGGTGTTTATAATGAGAGACGCCTTCATGTGGTGGCATTGATATAAACGGTCGGCTGATCTACATGCAGAAGGAAGATGGTCGACTGCAGGAGAGGGGCAACTTCGTCCTGCAGTCCACTGGGTTTACATTTCAGATGAACCTGGAATTACAACTGTTATTATCGATGTTGTTGGAATATGTATCAGTTTTAAATATTAGCGTGCCATATGCGAGAATAATTCGGTAGGGAAAAGGTGTTAGGGAAACTGAAGAGAATAGCGTGAGAATATAATTTGTTTTCATCTGACGGAACTGGGCCACTCGCAACTAGAATTATTAGCCTCGTATTCTCGGCGGTTCAGGAAGCTCCCTAACACCTCTTCCATAGCGATTTATTTTTGAATACGGCTATGAATATCGCTATGTACGTTGGTTATCTTAAAGATGATGATAATAGAATTATTTAAGTAACACAGAATTGGACGGCAAGGTGTTCTAAGCTCAATAAATCGCTTAGGAGAAGGTGTTAGGGAGCTTCCTTAATCGACGTCTTGGATTATAAGGTAGGAATTAGTCCAAAGACCGTATTCCTTAACACCATTTCCCAAGCTATTTATTTTGCTTATTACATCTTACTGTCCTATTCTGTATTATATATATATCCTTCAAACATCTTCATACTCTGCATAAATAACCTATAGAAGGATATTAACCAGCCATATCCAAAAAATAAATCGCTAAAGAAGAAGTGCGTGGGCGCCTCCTCACCCGACGATAATATGGGTCAGGGTATAATAAGCAAAATAAATCGCTTAGGAAGAAGTGTTAGGGAGCTTGCTTACTCGACCGGAACACAGGTGTCATTGGTTACCTGTTAATTGATCCTGCATTCTGACCTCACCTGACCTTCAGTTGAGCTGGAAGAGGATAGGGATTTTTGTCAGGTAGGAACAAACAAGCACTGAATTTGAGTCGTTGGGGGTGATGGGGAGTTGGGGATGAGGGTGAGGGGTGGAGGAAGGTGTGGGGTGATGGAGGGGAAGGAGAGAGAGAGAGAGAGGGAAGGCTGGGAGAGGAACTAGGAGGAAAGGGGTAGAAGAGGGAGGAAGAGGGGTGTGGAGTGGGGGAAGGTGAAAGATGAGAAATGAGAGATGGGGCAGGAGTGAGGCAGGTAAACTAATAAGGTAAGAGGAGGTAGTTGGTAAGAAATAAGCGAGGCAGGTGTGTGGTGAAGCAGGTGTGAGATGAGGTAGGTGCGTGGTGAAGCAGGTGTGAGATGAGGCAGGTGTGTGGGTGAGGTTGGTTTCAGGTGAGGTAGGTGTGTAAGGGGAGGTAGATGTGTAAAGGGAGGCAGGTGTGAGGTGAGACAGGTGCGAGGTGAGGCAGGTGAGGTAGAGAAGGTGAAGCAGAGAAAGAAAGGCAGAGGTTCGAGTTTTTGATGAGCATTCCTCCTCCTCCTCCTCCTCCCTCCTCCTCCTCCTCCTCCTCCTCCTCCCTCCTCCTCCTCCTCCTCCTCCCTCCTCCTCCTCCTCCTCCTCCTCCTCCTCCTCCTCCTCGTAATCCCACTTCTCTCACGTGTAAAAGAAAACACACCAAGTTAAGACTCTAAATCCTTCCCTTTCTTTCACCTCCTCTTTTCCTCCTCCTCCTCCTCCTCCTAATTCTCTCTCTTCCTTCTTCTTCGTCTCTCTTCACCTTCCTCTCTTATCATCTTCCTCTCCAAATGCTTATCCTATCCCCTACCTCCGTCTCCTCTTATTCCTTCTCCCCCTACTTTATTTAGAAACGTTAATATTTCATTAAATGAAGGTGTTCTGCGGTACACTCCCTCTCGTGATAGATAGATCGATAGATGGATGGATGGATGGTTGGTTGGTTGTCTGGTTGGTTGGCTGGGTGGACGGATGGTTGAATAGGCAGACAGACAGACAGATAGGTAGTCATACTTATTAGGTGTTGTGTGTGTGTGTGTGTGTGTGTGTGTGTGTGTGTGTGTGTGTGTGTGTGTGTGTGTGTGTGTGCTGTATTTATGTATATATATTTTGATAATGAGAAAGAAACTGACAAATGCAGTATAGATAAACAGACAACAAAAAAATACATACGAGTATGAGTGGATGAACTGTTAAAGGATGAATGAATGAGTTAATGAATGAACTCTGAGTAAATACGTGAATAGACCAATGTATGGTTTAGACACGCATATCGACGCAGTAATTAACCCTTTCATGAGTGGGACAGCTCTAGCGCTCCAACAGACACCAGGCTATTATATTCAGCTGAGATGGGTATTGAGTACGTAAATGGGTGCCAAGCAGTTGTCTCGCTGGCTCCTATAACCCACCTAGTTAACATAGCACTAGAGTTGTATCTGTCATGAGGGAGTTTAGGGGAGAAATAAATTGAAATATACATGTATTTTCGTCCCTAAGGTCAGAGGGAATTGGGGTTGTTTTCGTGGCACCTGTACAACACTGGGAGGGAGATGGGGATGAGAGACGAGGAAACAAAGGTGAAAAGAGAGAGAGAAAGAGAGAGAGAGAGTGAGAAAGAGAGAGAGAGAGAATTTTGAATTGCCATGGTAACACATTCACAACCTCTCTCTCTCTCTCTCTCTCTCTCTCTCTCTCTCTCTCTCTCTCTCTCATATGGACCCTGGGGATTAATACTAGAGTGTTAAATCCAAAGGGGGGATTTGGGAAAGACAGAGTGACTTGAAGATCTGCAGAGTTAATCCGGCTTTCTCATTCCTTTGCCTAAGGGAGAGAGGGAGAGAGAGAGAGAGAGTTACACAGACCCTACAGATCCTAGGGTCCCAAGGAGGTGGTTGGTCCATAATAGAGTCTTAAGATATTGGCAGAAGCAACAAAAACTTTTAATAAGAGCAAGAAGGCTTTGACCCCATCCCCCAAAGCCTCCAGTATTCCGCCTTTGCAGGTAAATTGGGTGAAGGAACTGGGAGGAAATTTCATAAGACAGACAGAAACTAGTGCTGAGGTTAAAGTTTGAGATCATGTAGTTTGGAAATGAAGAAGAATTTTTTTTCTCTCTCTCTAGCTTGTGTACTTATTTTACGTCAAATATTACCTTCAGACTGGGAGCACTAACGTAATACAGGCTTATTTAAAAGACGATGTTAGTAAAAGGTAGTTACACATTGTATATAGTGTTGTAACTTGATGTTGGATGATTTATGATACGAACGACAGATTGCGTATTGTTGTGGTTTGTTTCATCACTCCTGTGTGTGTGTGTGTGTGTGTGTGTGTGTGTGTGTGTGTGTGTGTGTGAGTTTTTGCGCTCTTCTCAAACACATTGGGAGGATGAGGAGCTATAGTGAAGTTGTGTGTCTGCTTTGTTACATGACTGAAGAATGTTATAACATTCATTTACTTCACCTCTAAGCATTTACCGTTTTCTTAGAATAATGTGAGTGAGAGAGAGAGAGAGAGAGAGAGAGAGAGAGAGAGATTCAAAAGCACCCTTCATCCAAAACACGATCAGAACACGAAATCACAACGAAATTAAGACAAATTGCTCACCATCAAAATTAACCGGATTACCTTGAAAAAATAAACTTAATCAGTGTAATGCGCGAACAGGTAATCTTGTAATTGAGCCAGGTGTGTGCTAAATGTAATTGGTGAATGAGGGGATGGTGATTGGGTGATTGAGTGAGGTAATGTGTTAATGGAATCACGGTGTGTGTGTGTGTGTGTGTGTGTGTGTGTGTGTGTGTGTGTGTGTGTGTGTGTGTGTGTGTGTTTGTAGGGGTGTTTTCGTGGTGGTGAGGATATGTTGTGCTAGTTGTTGTGATGGTAGTTGTGGTGAGGATGGTAGCAGTGTTGTTGTTGTGGTGGTGGCCGGGATAATGGTGGTTGTGGTAGCAACTATTCTTGTTGTTGTGGTGGTGGTCGTGGGTGTCGTGATTATGGTGGTAGTGATCATGGTGGTATTGGTGATTGTAATGATGGTAATAACTAGTTGCTGTGGTTATTTGATGTGGTGGTTATGTTGTAGTGGTTGTGGTTGTTTGTTGTTGTTGTTTGTAGTGGTGGTGGTGGTAATGGTGATGGTGATGATGGTGATGGCGTTGGTGGATATGGTAATGGTGTTAATAATGATAGTGATGGTGATGATGATGATGGCAGTGGTGGTGGTGGTGATCGTGTTGGTGAATGTGCTGGTTTTGTGGTTGGTGTGGGGATGTCTTTGCTGCTGCTGTTGTGGTAGTGAATGTGGTGGTTGTGTGGTGGATTTAGTGGTTGTGATAGTGGTGTTGTGGTGGTGATAGCATTGTTCTGAGTGCAGGAGCTATGGAAGGATGGTGATGAAAGCGAGTGAGGATGATAGTGAAAATTGTAGGGATACGGACATCATCATTATCATCATCATTTATCATCATCATCAGGAACAGGAACGTCTTTTATAAGCAACATTATTATTGTCACCATCATTATCATCGCCATTAACATTACTATCATCATCACCAGTAACTTTTGTCAATCATCATTATCGCCATCACCATCTTTAATAAACCTCTTCATCATCATCATCATCATCATCATCAGCTCCTGTTTTCATCATTACCATCATTACTGCCATCACCATCTTTACTAACCATCATCATCATCACCATCACCATCATAGCACTTTTTCCCACGCACAGATAGATAAAAAACAACACAGATAGATAGATGGACAGTAAATCCTGGTGCTCAATACAACAGCTCTCTTTTAAATCCTCATAATATGTCATGCAAATCCCTCTTCTTCATCACATGTGCTACCTAATCCCTGCATGATTATTTTATGTTATTATATTATATGATGTGGAGATCAATGTTGTGAGGGAAAAATGGGAGTGTTTATTGTTTTTTCTTTGTGATGCTTTGAGGTTAATTTTCTTGTGATGTTTTATGTTGAGAAAAAAACGGGAATGTGTATTTTATTTTTAGAATTAGAAATTAATGTTGTGAGGAAAAAGGGAATGCTTATTTCATTGTAGTGATTGGGGTTGGCATTGATGTTGAAGAAAAATGTAAGTTCATTATTCTTTGTGGTGTAATGGTTGATGTAGAAAGTTAGTCGTTTATTATTATTATTATTATTATTATTATTATTATTATCATTATTATTATTACTAATCTGACCTTCTTAGAAAAATTAAGTAAAATCTCTGAAATGGTTCCGGCACGTGGGGTTAATGGAGAGAGAGAGAGAGAGAGAGAGAGAGAGAGAGATCTGTCTGTTTACTTGTGTCTGTCTTTCTGTCTACATGGCCTACATACATACATACATACATACATATATCAGTTACTTAACCTATGTATCATCATTCTGTCCATGTAGACTGTTTATTTGTCTGTCTTTGTCCACCTATCCATCCTTCCTTCCATCCATCCATCCATCCATCCATCCATCCATCCTTCCTTCCATCCATCCATCCTTCCTTCCATCCATCCATCCATCCATCCATCCATCCATCCTTCCTTCCTTCCTTCCTTCTATCCGTCCATCCATCCATCCATTCATCTGTTTATTCATCCATCAGTCATTTTATCTATCTACGTATCTATCTAATCATTCCATCTGTCAGCATAACTGTCTATTCATCAAGCTGTCTGTCTGTCTGTCTGTTTATCGATTTATCTGTCTGTTTGTTAGTCTAATGGTCTGTCAGTCTGTCTATCTATCTGTCTATTTGTCTGTCTGTCTCTTTCTATCTATCCGCACAGTTCCCCAACTCAAATGTTTATCCAGAGCTTGACTATGCTGACTCGAAGTTCAAGTGCTCTCTCTCTCTCTCTCTCTCTCTCTCTCTCTCTCTCTCTCTCTCTCTCTCTCTCTCTCTCATAGTGAAACACCAATGCTCGAGTGTGTGTGTGTGTGTGTGTGTGTGTGTGTGTGTGTGTGAGAGAGAGAGAGAGAAGGGGGGGATAGGTGGTAGAAGAGAGACTGAACGAGGAGTGGGAAGAGGGAGGGGAAAGGAAGCTGGGAGGGAAGAGAAGGGGAGGGGAAAAGGAGGTGAGTAGAGGGAGGAAAGAAATAAGGGGAGGAGACACACGGGGAAGAGATGGGAGGGAAGGAAAGGAGCGGGAGAGGAAAGAAGGGAGGAGGAGGAGGAGGAAGAAGATGGTAGGGAGAGAAGGTGAAGACAAACGGGGGAAAAGGAGGGAAATCAAGAAGCAGGGAAGGGGGAGATCAGAGGGTTGGAGGGAAAAAAGAAGGGAGGAAGGGAGAAGAAAAAAGAGAAGGGGAGGGAGAAGGTATGGGAAGGGGGAGGGGAGGGAAGCAGTGAAAAGGACAGAGGGAGGAGAGTGGAGGAAGTGTATGAATGAGGGAGGGGAAGAAGAGTGAGGGAGAATGGGAGGAAAGAAGAGGGAAGGACAACAGGAGGGAAGAAGAGGGTAGGGAAGGGTAGGGAGGGAGAGAGGGGAGGGGAAAACACGGAGGAAATGAGAGAAAGGTAGGATACGACGGGAAGGAGTGAGAAAGGAGGGTGGGAAGGGATAAGATAACAGGGAGGGGAGGGGAGGAGAGAGGAGGAGGGGGAGGGAAGGAGAGAGGAAAAGGGGAGGAGAAGGAGGAGTGGAAGATATGAGGGAGGAAAAAGCAGGAGGGGAGGGGAGGGTACGAATGGGGGGAGGGATGGAATGTTACAGGGGAGGGGATGTAAGGCAGGTAGAGTCTATTTATCCCCAATTAGCGTCAAGTTTCTACCTGCTTAATCCGAGGTGAGGCAGGGATGTGTAGGTTAGGCGGGTACGTATTATGTGAGGCAGGAGGTGAGGCAGTGCGTAATGTGAGGCAAGAAGTGAGGCAGGTACATAATGTGAGGCAGGTACGTAATAATATGTGAGGCAGGATGTGAGATAGGTACGTCATATGTGAAGCAGGTACGTAATATATGAGGCAAGAGGTGAGGCATGTATGCAGTATGTGAGGCAGGTACGTAATATGTGAGGCAGGAAGTGAGGCAGGTACGTAATATGTAAGGCAGGAGGTGAGACAGGTACGTAATATGTGAGGCAGGAGGTGAGTCAGGTACGTAATATGTGAGGCAGGCAGGGGAGAAAGATGAGGCAGGTGAAACGAGCACTTCAAGAGGATGTTGGTGGATTAGAGAGAGCGGGGGAGGGGGGTAAAAATTCTCTAAGCCTTCTCTTTTAATTTTTTCATTCCTAATATAAAAAAGATGATTACCACTCTTGAGCAACACGTGTCTTTAGAACCTGAGAGAGAGAGAGAGAGAGAGAGAGAGAGAGAGAGAGAGAGAGAGAGAGAGAGAGAGAGAGAGAGAGAGAGAAATATTCCCCTAAGTCCTAATTTTTGACTAATTCAGAATTTGAAGACAGAAAACTCTTTTGTAAACACCGTCGATGTTTCACTAACACTTGGCTTATGTATGTACGATAGATTGATAGATAGGTATGTGGATAGATGGATTGGTAGGTGGATAGATGGATGGATGGGTGGTTAGACAGATAGATAGATTGATGAATAGACATAGTGATGAATGGGTGGATGGATGGTTACACAAAGAATGGAGAGAGGGAGAGAAAGTCATTACTACTACGTCAAACATATTTACCCAACTTAGCCTCGTGCGACTTACGTATATTGAAACTTGATTATTGGACATCATTTTAATAAGACTGAAAGACATACAATCTGAAATAACGAGCATCCTGAAGAGCATCAAGGAAAAATAATAATAATAATTCCATCGATCCTTCCATTAGTCCTTGTCCCATGTTCTATAAAACTTACCTTGGGAATTGTGAAAATGTTATGGTCACACCTCGAGGCAGCACCCCGTTTTCTCTTCCATCCCCCCCCCCCCGTAGCGGCACCCCATTTTCTACACCATCACCCTTATTCACCCAGCGATGGCGGACTCAAATATTTCACCCTTAAGTGCCATGGAAATTTTTGTAATGATCCCTGAATATTCTCACTCTGGCTAACGACCCCACCATCCCTGTGCTGTGTCGTTAGGTCCTTAATTACCCTCATCAGTCCTCCTAATGAGCGCAGGGGGGGTGTTTATTTCCCGGTTGTGTGGGTGTGTGAAGTTTGGGAGGGTGAATGTACCTGTGATTTTTTGCGCTTGGTGGTCTAGTGGTCAGGACGCCCCAGTCGGAGTAGTGGTCCTGTCAGATGTGTTTGGGTTCGATCCCCCAAGAGGTGACTGGGAATTTTTCGATCATACGGTGCCATTGAGGGAAGTAGGCTGGTTATCTATCCTTAAACCTATTATTATTATTATTATTATTATTATTATTATTATTGTTGTCATTATTATATATTACTATTATTATTACAGTATTATTAACTTATATCTTCCTTCCATACCGCTATTTTTATAACTGATACTCTTCCTTTAGTTTTTTCATTTTTGTAATTTGTTTCTTTCATTACAGTTTTTCTTATTTCTTTGTAATCTCTCCATCGTTGTCCTTACAGCCTTTATTTTTCATTTCTGTCTCATCTCAGCCTTTGTTTCATTTTTCCAATTCCTTGATCACACTTCTTTCTGTTCTGTAATTCCTCCATCACTTCTCTGACATCTATATTTTTTTCCCTTTTTTTGTAATCTCTCTCTCTCTCTCTCTCTCTCTCTCTCTCTCTCTCTCTCTCTCTCTCTCTCTCTCTCTCTCTCTCTCTCTCTCTCTCATAGCCTTTCTTTCTCCTTCGTAATTTCACCGCCTCCCCCTTACCTATTTTTTCTCTTTCTCTTTGTATCTCCAGTTCTTCTTCCGTTACAGCATCGTGTCTAAGGGTGCGAGTTGGGGCAATAATTCTGTACTTTTGTTTAACCTGTACCTCTTCCTTTGTGTAACGCCTCTATCTGTTCCCTCCATTTTGTAACCTTTGTACCCCTTCCGTTACAGCAGTGTGGCAAAAGGGGTTAGTAGGAGCAGTGACTATTATTTGTAACTCTTTCATTTTTTCTTTTTTAATTCTCCACCTCATTTTTTGTAACGTTATCTGTCTCTTCCGTTTTGTAACCTCTGTACCCCTCCCGTTACAGCATTGTGGCAAAAGGGGTTGGTAGGAACAGTGACTATTCTTTGTAACTCTTTCATTTTTTCATTTTTCCACCTTATTTTTTTGTAACGATATCAGTTTCTTCATTTTGTAACCTCTGTACCCCTCCCGTTACAGCATCGTGGCCAAAGGTGCGAGTGGGGGCAGCGGAGTACAGAGCCAGGGTCGCATCACCTACGGGGCCACCGCCAGGGCAACCTTCCACTTAAGGGCGGACACGGAACTCTACATCCTGGTGGGGCAGGAAGGACGGTCTGCCTGTAAGAAGGTGCATAAGATGGTAAGTGTGCGTGGAGAGTGAGTTACCTAGAACATACTGACCTTGTGGGCCCAGTGAGGTGCTTGGGATGCGATATTGTCAGTTTTTTATTGTTCGTAGCGGGATGATCACACACACACACACACACACACACACACACACACACACACACACACACACACACACACACACACACACACACACACAGAGGAACACTTTTTTCAGTTTTGCCATTACAGTTCAACAGGGTTTTGTTCACCAGTTATATTTATGCTTTGTTCTGCGCTGTTCATTGAGAGAGAGAGAGAGAGAGAGAGAGAGAGAAACTGACCACATTTTTTTGTGATTTTATATACATGCAGTCTCTCTCTCTCTCTCTCTCTCGACTGCACTGAAAATCCAAAGCGACTCTCAGAAGGCTTTGAGAGGAGGAGGAGGAGGAGGAATAGGAGGAGAAAGAAGAAGTGGAGTAGGAGGAGGAGGAAGAAGAGGAGCAGGAGGGAGAGGCGGAGGAAGAGGAAGAACAGGAGGAAGAGGAAGAAGAAGAAGAGGAGCAGGAGGAGAAGGAAGAGGGGGGGGAGGAGGAGGAAGAGGAAGTAGAAGAGGAGGAGAAGATGAAGAAAAAGAGGGGAGAGGAGGAAACGACGGAGAAATGAAGTAGAAGGAGAAGAGAAGGAAAACGCTAAAGAGGCAAAGAGAATGAAGAGGAATAAGAAAAAAGAGACAGGAGAAGAAGAAAGGTAAAGAGGCAGAGGAAGAGGAACAAGAGGAATCAAAACAACGAAATAGAAGAAGAAGGAGGGAGGAAGAAGCCTGGGAGAAGCGTTGGACTCTTCAACCAATAATACGATGGCCTTAGGAGAGAGAGAGAGGGAGAGAGAGAGAGAGAGAGATTGTAAATAATCAGAATGATGATGAAAAGAGCTTGAATGCTGTATATATATATATAAAAATAAGGAGAGAGAGAGAGAGAGAGAGAGAGAGAGAGATTGTAAATAACCAAAATGGTAATGAAAAGAGCTTGAATGCTGTATATATATAAAAAAAAAAAAAGGAGAGAGAGAGAGAGAGAGAGATGCATGAAGATTTTCTTTGCCTTTTATCCAATTTTCATGAGTTCTTGGAAGAGGAGAAAGGGAAGGGGAGGGAGGGAGAGAGGGGGTATGAGGGGGAGGAGAGATGAGAGGGGGAAGAGGAGAATGAGTAAAGAGAAGAAGAGGCAAGAATAGAAGGAGGAGGAGGACACAAAAGCGATAATGGCGGTGAGGATAATGATTAGAATTGGGAGATGCAGAAATAAGAAAAAGAAAAAGGAGGAGAAGGAGCAGGAGGTGAAGAAAACGAGAAGAAAGAAGGGGAGAAAAGGAAGGGCGGACTAAAGGAAACATGTGTCAGGAAGAAAGGGTAAAAATTCAATAAAAATGATGTCGTCAACTTGTGCCCCAATATTGCGAGGGACCCTGGGGAGGAGGAGAGGAGGAGGAGGTAAAAGGAGGAAGGACGGGGAAGAAGGTAAAGCAAGAACATGGAACTGGATAAGAAAGTGAAGAGACGAAGAGGACGGAGAAGGAAGATTGATGGAGACGAAGGAAGGAGCGAACGAAGGGTAGATGGTAGAGCAAGAGCGAAGGAGATGAGTGAGAAGAGGAGGAGAGGAACAAGAAAGAAAAAAATCTAAAAGGAGGAGGAGTAAAAGAGAGTGAAGAGAAATTACGTAACGAAGTGGGAGAGAACGCTCGTAGAGGAGGAGGAGGAAGAGGAGGAGGGAAAGAAGGAAGGAGAGTTGGAGAAGAAAATGGAGAGAAGAAAAAGGAGAGGATACCAAAAAAACAAGGAGAAAGGAAGGACCGAAGAGATAGAAAGGGAGAGATGAGCACAAGAAAGCGAGGAAACAGAGAGAGAGAGAGTGAGATCAAAGGAAGCTGTAATATGAATTGATGGATGCGAGGGAAGGGCTAGAAGGATTAAGGCGGGAACATGTTTTGCTGGGCTGCTGAGGGCTTAAGGCTGCTGGGGACTAAGAAGAACTAGGACTGAGGGCTCAGGTGGGCGAAGGATAGGGCTGAAAGGGACTAAGGAAGAGAGCCATAATGAGGACCGGAAGGTGCTAAGGAGAGGGCTAGGCAAGAGCTAAGAAGGGCTAAGGAAAGGCGTTGCTAGAGCTGGGGGATAACTAAGATGAGCTGTAATGGCCGGAAGGTGCTAAGAAAGGATGAGGATGAGGACTGTGAGGGTTAGACGATGCTAAGTAGTTGGTCTAGAAGAGGGCCAAGGAGTTGAAAGGAGAGCTTGAGCTGGCTTGGAAGGGCTTGGAAGATGGGTTGTGAGAGCTGAAGGGGTCAAAGGATATAGAGCTTTAGTAGAGCAGGAGAAGTTTAAGAGGGCCGTGGGGGCAACTAGATTTTTTACTCTAAACTAAAAAAAATCGTCTGGTATTGCAAAAATCTGTACATCTCTTTGTTTCTTTCTTTACTATGCACGTCCACGGTTTTCAAGGTATATTGTTGTATGTATGTGTAGAAATAGATATGGGCAGTAAGAGGGTCACCAACACTCTATGGACAGCGCGCCTGGTTTGGGTGACGGAGCCAATGCTTTGAAAAATACAGGAAAACAATAAAATATCCACAGTATTGTAGTTCTAAAAAGCGAAATCTTGCGTGGCCATAGACAGAGGTGAAGGGAATTACCAACACCACAGAGACTACGCCCAGATGATGCTGAAGGTGTGTTTGGAGAGTAATTTAAAAGGGTCTTAATTTAAAAGGATCAAACAGGATTTCATTCTTCTCCAAATTATACGTTAACAGGAGGACGCACAGCTCCGCCAATCCCGACGGCATAGTTTTCAAAGGAATACAGAAATTTTACAGGGTGTACTTATAGGTTCAGTTAAGTTATAGGTACAATGGAGACTGCACTTGTGGGTCCGGGAAGGGGCTCAGTGTCCATCCTCGACCCCCTACCCCACCCCTACATCTTCAGACAGAGTGAAGTAGAGACGTGAGTAAAGAGATGAGGGTGGGGGTCATATTGACACACCTGCAGCAGAGAGGGACACAGAACAAAGAGGGACCTAACATGACGTAACATACGATTACCTTGACCTCACCTCACCTCACCTCACCTCACCTCGGCTAAACTTCTGACATACAGTACGATTACCTTGACCTCACCTCACCTCACCTCGGCTAAACTTCTGACATACAGTACGATTACCTTGACCTCACCTCGGCTAAACTTACATCCTAACCACAGCAGGCCTAGATAAAGAGTGTTACTGTGAGGGATACTGCTCCTTCGCCCACTACAACTCGGCCCCCCTAGACCTACCGCAGTGACAGGCCTAGAGAGAGGAAATGAAGGCTTAGGAATGTTTAATTTAGGAAAGGAGGGGTGGGAGAGGGGAGAGGGTAAGAGCAGAAAAGAGCTATTATCAAGAAGTCTTGGAGAGTTGGAAAGGGTTAGGGAGGATATGAAGGGTAAAGAGAGGTGGGGAAAGTTCTATGGGGAGCGATGCGATGGATCTCAAAGGGTTAGAGAGAGAGAGAGAAAAAATGTTGATAGGAGATAGAAAAGGAAAGGGAAGGCTGAAGGGGGCTATGGAGGGGTTAGGAAAGGAGATGGGCTGGAGGAGGGCTGAAAGGACGCCAAAAAAGCCCTGGAGGAGCAACGCAAGATTGAAAATGGCTTAAAAATTATCTCAGGAGGATAGGCAAAGCTGTTCCTTCGCCTTGACGGTAATTTTCGTCCTTTTGTATCTTACTCTCCTTAGCTCAGTGGCAGAAAAAGTCACCACCACGGCTCTACACGCTTCCCACAGCACTTCTTCGTGACCAGCACCTTGTTTCAGTATTTATTTCTTGTTGCAGCTCAGTTGTCGGAGATAGAGAGATGCCAATTTCACGTACGAGTTTAGTGGGCAGAGTATTGTAGAAGCAGAACCATTAAATCCGTAAAAAGTTAATGGGTGCTGAAAAAGTTGGTGGGTGTTGAAATTCAATGGGTGTTGGAAATTGCTGTTTAGTTAATCAGATGAACTTTAGGAGAATTACACAAAGCTAAAAATGGAAAAAGAGAGGCGGAAACTACAATGAGTTTCACAGATCGCACAGACTTCATCGTCCCCACCAGTACCTACTCATTAGTCCCAGAAGCATATGAAAAGGATAGCACGATAGGATACGAGAAAAGTGAACTAGAAAAAGAGGCTTAAAGAGGGCTGCAAGAGTAGAGAAATCGTTGAAAAGAGGTGAAAAAAGAGAGCGAAGAGAGCTAAAAACGGTCTAAGACAGGCCTGCGGGGGTTAAGGAGAGTAGAGAGAGGGTGAGGAATGCTGGAATGAAGTGAAGACGACGGAGGGCGCAAATGGAAGGTGTGGAATGCCCTGGGGAGGAATCTGGAGAGAGAGAGAGAGAGAGAGAGAGAACTGACAGGGCGTCCATCACAGCGAGGCAAGGCGGTGGGGGTGGTGGGTAGAGAGGGTATGGGAAGAGGGGAGGGGAGAGAGGAAATAAGGGGAAGGGAGGAGGAGAGGGGGGTATGGGGGAGGTAAGGGGAGGGGAGGAGAGATTGGGGAAGGGGAGGGGATGTGGGGATGGGAGGGGGATCTTGTAAATGCCGTAAAATTGGTTGAGGTTGAAGCCCTAGTGTATAAGCTTTCCCTGCCTGTCTTCCTTCTTTCTTTTCTTCCTTCCTTCCTTCCTTCCTTCCTTTCCTTTTCTTTCCTTCCTTCATTCATTCATTCATTCCAAATGTGCCATTCGTTTTTTATTCTTCCTTCTTTCCTTCATTTGTCCTTTTTCTGTTACGGTTTCTCCTTCCTGCTTTCCTTCGCGTCATCGTTCGTTCGTTTCTTCCACCCTTCCTTCCTCAGTTTTAACATTTCTGCTACTTTAATCCTTTTCTAACTGTCGTCTTTCATGCCTTCCGTCTCTCCTTGTCCTATCTCCTTTCTTTCCTCGCTTCCTTTCTTCCATCCTTTCCTTCATGCCTTCCTTTATTGATTTCTTCATTCATGCCATCCTTCTTTCCTCCCTTTGTCATCCTTCATTCCCTTTCTTGCCTTCCTGCGTTACTTCCTTGATTCCTTCCTTTGTTGCTATCTTTTCCTCTCTCGTTCTGCCTTCCTTATTGAATTTCTTGAGCTGCCCTCTCTTTCTCATTGCCTTCCTTCCTTCTGTCATTTTTTCTCGCTCGTTTTTCATTTTTTCTTTCTCTTATCTTCTCGAGTTAATTTGGGCTACATACCGTGAGATTGATAGAGAAAGAGAGAGAGAGAGAGAGAGAAATTGCAACGATTTGAGCAAGTTATACAGAGAGATAGTAACACACACACACACACACACACACACACACACACACACACACACACACACACACACAGGGAGGGAGAGTTTGTGAAGTAAGAGGATTGTCAAGGCTTAGGCCAAGGTTCGTGTGTCATGCCTTTCTTCTCTCTCTCTCTCTCTCTCTCTCTCTCTCTCTCTCAATTTTCCATTGTTTTTGTTTGATTCCCTCTTATTTCCACTTCTTCGACTCTTCTCGTTTTCTTGTTTTTATCATTTTTTTTCTTTCTCTTTTTCCTTTATTTCCTTATCTCGTCTTTCTCTTTATTTTTTTTTACTCTTGTTTCTTTGATTTCTTGCTCTCGTACTTACTCTTCTTACTCTTATTTTCCTTCTCTTTTTCTTTTCTTCATGTTCCTCTTAATTTTCTCTCTTTCTCTTCTTCCTCTTCCATTGGCTTAAATAAAGAGTAGGTGAATGTGTGGCCCATTTCTCTCCGACGATACTTTTTTTCATCCTTTGAGTTTTTCCTCTTCCTTGTCCTCTACAGGGTCCTCTTTTAATCATTGTCTTCCTCTTATTCTTTTCCTGTTCATTATAATTATGCTTGGGTTTGTAATTTCTTTGTTTCTTCTTTTTCTTCAATCTCCTTAATCTTATTCCTCCTCTTCTCTTCATCTTATTCTTCCTCTTGATATTTGTTTCTCTGTTTGTTCCTCTTCCTTCCTCTTATCCATTGAGAGGTTGAAATCTTTTAATTATTTCCTTATCTCACGCCCCTCCTTACTTTCCTCTTTACTTCCATCCTTTCTTTGTATTGTATTCCTGTTTCTTTTATTGTACTACTCTTATCTCCCGTACTCCTCTTCTATACTCTTCCTCTTTCCTCTTCAGTACTCTTCTTCCTTCCTCTTCTATACTCTTCCTCTTTCCTCTTCAGTACTCTTCTTCCTTCCTCTTCTATACTCTTCCTCTTTCCTCTTCAGTACTCTTCTTCCTTCCTCTTCTTCACTCTTATACCCTCTTCTCTCCAGTATACCTCTCTTATCTCTCATTTGTTTATCTTCCTTCCTCTTTTTCACATCCACATCTCCTTTTCTTTCTCTTCCTCTTCATAATCTCATATCGACTATTCCTCCTCGTCCTCTTCTTCACTGTCACACTTCCTCTTCTTCACTGTCACACTTCCTCTTCTTCACTGTCACACTTCCTCTTCTTCACTCTCACACTTCCTCTTCTTCTCCTCTGTTCTTGACTCTCACACCTCTTCTTCCTCTTCCTCCTCTTCATTCTCACACCTCTTCTTATTGTTCTCTTCATTATCATTCCTCTTCCTCACTCTCACACCTCCTCTTCTTCCTCTTCCAAATTCTCACACCTCCTCATCTTCCTCTTCCTCACTCTCTCACCTCCTCCTCTTCCTCTTCCTCTCTCTCACACCTACTCCTCTTCCTCTTCTTCACTCTCACACCACCTCTTCTTCCTCTTCCTCACTCTCTCACCTCCACTTCTTCCTCTTCCTCTTCCTCACTCTCACACTTACTCCTGTTCCTCTTCCTCACTCTCACACCTCCTCTTCTTCTTCCTCACTCACACCTCTTCTTCCCCCCACCAGACCACCGAGCAGCGGGACACATGCAAGGCCCGGAGTGACCCGCCCATCGTCAACGACCTCTCCGCCTCCAGCCTGGCCCAGCTACGCAAGAAGAGCAGCACTCCGGGCGGCGGCGGCGGGGGAGGAGGCGGCTCCTTCGTCTTCATGGTGAGTGAGAAGAGCTTATATATATGTGAGCTTTTTATCTGTTGTAAAGAGATGTTGTCATGAGAGAGAGAGAGAGAGAGAAAGAAAGAAAGAAAGAAAGAAAGAAAGAGAGAGAGAAAGAGAGAGAGAGACTACCAGGTGCCTGCAAAAATGAAGCAAAAAAAAAAAAAAAATGATATGGCAGTCACTACCTCAGCACTGGTTCCTATGACTCACCCAGCTGAAGAAAATCGTCTGCTGTCAGCCCAAAATAGGATGCTAGAGCTGACGCGACCGTGAGGAGGGTGGGGGGGGGGAATGATGGACTGCCTATACTCCGTTTTTTTTTTTTTTACTGAGGCGAAGATGCACTTGACAGGTTGATGATGACTGGCTGAATGCAACATGTCCATGAAATATTTACTAACCCAAATTTCCCCCTCAGATATTTGTTGTCAGTTAATAATGCTAGATTATGAAGTAATGTTGCATTCAGCCAGTAATCACCAATCTGTCAAGTGCATCTTCGCCTCCATAAAAAAAAACTGAGTATAGTGGAGTGACGCAGTAGGGATATTAACGTTCTTTATTTGTTTGCAATGATGTGTTTTTGTTTTGATTCTTGCCACCACCAGACGATTTTATTCAGTATTGGAGGGACTTTCGGAGCAGGATGGGGGGTTACATATCATTGACTCTAAGCTGAGATAGAAAACCGTCTGGGGATAGCAAGGATGGAGCATAAAAACACGTCGACGGGGTGAAGGGGTTACGCTTCGAGGCTGAGGTTGGGGAGTTTGGAGTTCACCCTTTCAGTACGATGACGCCTTTCTTGGTATTTAATCCTCGCTACCTCCATGCAGGTAAAATCGTCTTGAGAAGGGTCTTTTGTGGTGGAGTGGTCAGTGATTTTCTAACCCCTCAGCTGAAAAAATCGTCTGGCAGTAACGAAACGAAACCAACGACATGAAGTAGCAATAATGAAGCATAGAGGAAGCCATCTTAGTGAAGTCCTTAACCCTTTCAAGACGTATCTGTTTTTCTTAATCTTCTTGCTATCTTAAGACGGTTTCTCTCATCTTACAAGTCTCTGTTCCCATTTTACTCTGACTTGGCCTAAAATTGTCATCTCTCCATCTTGAATTTGTAACAAGAGGAGAGCACTAAATTATGATGCTGGTCATGAAGAAGTGCTGTGCAAAAGAGGTACAGTTATAGTGTTGTCTTCTGCCAGTGAGAATAGCACTAAATTATGATGCTAGTCATGAAAAAGTGCTATGCAAAAGAGATGAAACTGTAGCCTTTTCTCCTTTCAGTGAGCTTTGTGAAACTGACAGCAACAGGACAAAACTGTGAGCCAAGTTACGATAAAAGGAATATAGAAATGATTTTTTTTCTGTATCTAACCCTCCCAAGTCCCCTAAACCCCCCAAAAAAATCGTCTGGATGTGCCAAGAATGGGATATAGAATTAATGGTCGTTAGTGAAGGCGGTAATGAACTCTGATGGAGTGATTAGTGGAGTAATTAAGGAAGATGACCCGAGGAACTAATATTTGGGCTGGGGCTAATGAGTTGGCTGGCGTGATGTATGTATTTATTCTTTGCAGAGAGAGAGAGAGGGAGAGAGAGAGAGTATGGGAAATGAGTTTGCTTTGATGGTGTATATGTAGTATTTCTTCCTTGCCTGACTGGGTGTGGGTGGGTGTTTGACAGGGAGAGAGAGAGAGAGAGTATGGGAAATGAGTTTGCTTTGATGGTGTATACGTAGTATTTCTTTCTTGCCTGACTAGGCGTGGGTGGGTGTTTGACAGAGAGAGAGAGAGAGAGAGAGAGAGAGAGTATGGGAAATGAGTTTGATTTGATGGTGTATGTGCAGTATTTCTTCCTTGCCTGACTGGGTGTGGGTGGGTGTTTGACAGGGAGAGAGAGAGAGAGAGAGAGAGAGAGATTTATGTGGGTGTATTTATTTATTTGCCTGTGTGTGTGTGTGTGTGTATGTGTGGGTGTGGGTGTGAAAGGGACAAAGAAAAATTGAGGGAATGAGCGTGAGAATGTTTGGGCATGTGTTTGTATGTATGAGAGAGAGAGTACGTTTAAATCCATGCTGTGACCTGACCTTACCTCCCCCCCCATCACTTAAAGTTGCCTTGCCCTCCTAGGTCACTCTCTCGTTCAGATCAATGCCAGCTTTTGAGCGATGGTAATGGCAGCATGGTACCGCCGGGCATGGGAGGCTGGGAATGGTAGGGGATGGTAGGATGGTACCTGGTTCTGATGGTAGCGTTGGGGATGGAGATGGTAGAATGGGGGATGGTGGGGAATGGTAGGGGATGGTAGGATGGTACCTGGTTCTGATGGCAGCGTTGGGGATGGAGATGGTAGAATGGGGGATGGTGGGGAATGGTAGGGGATGGTAGGATGGTACCTGGTTCTGATGGCAGCGTTGGGGATGGAGATGGTAGAATGGGGGATGGTGGGGAATGGTAGGGGATGGTAAGATGGTACCTAGTTCTGATGGTAGCGTTGGGGATGGGGATGGTGGGAGATGGTATGGTGGGGAATGGTGGAGGTTGGTCTGGTCTAATGGTAGGGGTAAGGAATGGTAGAGGATGGTAGGATATTGAGCGAAAACGGACGATGGTGGGAGGTGGTTGCGTAAGGAATGGCAGTTCATTTCGCAATCACTCATCCATCCATCCATCCATCCACCCTTCACTCTTCTCATCCATCGTTCCTCAGTGACTTGGCTATCCTTCCTTCCTTCCATCCGTCCGTCCCTCCCTCCTGTCCTCTCTTATCCCACCGTCCGTCCCTTCATCCATTTCCGTCTAGCGTCCTTACATCCGCCCTCTCATCCACCATTTATCCATCCATCACCCACCCATCTATCCATCCATCCAACCTTCCCTCCTGACCCTCCTATCCCCCATCCGCCCCACACTATCCACATGGAGCGGGTGGAGTGGATTCAGTCGGATTCGTCCGTCCTAATCTGGAGTCTAACTGAATTAATAAATTAGGTCTGGCCTTGGGGGACGGGATGGAGGAGAGAGAGAGAGAGAGAGAGAGAGAGAGAGAGGCAAAATTACGATGAAGGGAGAGAAAGAGATAGTTTGGACGACAGTGAGCAAAAAGGAAAAGAGAAGAGAATTGTAAGGGAAGGGGAGAAAAAGTGAGAGACATTGAGAAGTGATAGACTCAAGGAAGACAGGAGTAAGATAGCAAGATTAAACAGGTAGATAGATATACAGAGAGAGAGAGAGCAAGTTTTTTCCCGACATAATAGTCTTGTTACACCCAGAAGGAAACTTGGCCCCGGAAAGTTGCATCATTATTGTCTCCCTTTCGGAATTTTGCAGCTTTTCCTCGATTTTCGTTTTATTTCATTCCTTTACCCCTTCTCCCAGGTCATTTTCTTGGTTATTCTTTTTTTGGGGTGAGTGGGTGGAGGGGGCTACATTTTTAATTTCTCCCCTCCCCCTTTTTTGAATGCATCCGTTCTTTAACCTCTTGTACTGTAACCCTTCGCATCCCATTAACTGATTCCCACCAAGGATTTCGACCCAAACACAATACCACTACATACTCGTACTTTTCAGGGCCGACAAACTCGTGTAAAATATTCCTCGACAAGACACATCCCTAGTAAGAACCACACCAGCAGAAGTAGACATAAACTAAGGTATCTACACAGTACCATACTTATACACTTACGAGCATTGTCTTAAACATAGAGAAGGGAAGATAATGACAAGAAATGGATAGCCACCTCCCTTTCTGGCAAACAAGCCTTATTTTTCAACCAAGACCAAAGCCACAGATTGGGAGTATTATTCACAGGAGTTCCACACGACTCAGTGCTCTCTCCTCCTCTTTTTGACTTTCTCTTCAACGCCATTTACCCCCCTCCCCCCTTTTTAGTACCAATATTGTCCTGTGTTAGAGTTAGCAATACCCTTCACAGCTCTCGAAATGAACAGATCTTGACTTTGGCTCTCTCTTATCTTGTTTTTGTTGTTTCTTTGATTGAACAAGTTTACGGGTTACTGGCCTTTGGTTCCTTCTTCCTTACATAAAAAAAAATAAACTCCAAGGATAAACAAGCATCAGGCTGCCTCCTACAGTACCTCAACTCACAGAAACTCTGGCTTAGACGAAACAAAATGCCAATCACAAATCGTCATCACTCTTTTCTCTCCAGACAGACACGTGTTTCTGTCGCTTGTCCTTCTTTACAGTCCTTGATTCGCTCTCATTTTCATTATTTTTCTCTTTAATTATTCCTTCTGCAGTGGACGTGTGTATTTTCTCATTTTTTAAATATTTTTTTTTACTTATTACGTTGCCATTTTCGTGTCCTAATGCCCAGATTGTTTAATTTTTTATTGCGTCCTTGTTTTAGTCATTTCCTTCCTTCTGTATTTTTCGATTTTTTTTCGTTGGTGTTTTTTTCCATCGTATTTTCCATTTCTTTCCTCGCTGCCTCGTAACCATCTCACCACGATGACGTAATGTATAATATATTCTCATTATTTTATTTCACGAAGCAAAGAAAAAGGGGGAGAGAGGGAGGGTTAATGAAGGCAATATCCAACCACTACAGTTAAAAAATAAATGAATAAATATATAAATAAATAAATAAACTAGAAAGCTGAATAAAATCGTCTGGAGATACTAGGTTTTATTGGGATTAATTCTTGTATATTATGTCTTTTTCCTCCGTATTTTTGACACTTTTTACTTTATTTTTCTGTATTTTCTTTTTGTTTTGTCCGTCCTTCGATCGTTTTGAATTTTCTACTTTTTTGTGTTATTTTCCTTCTTCCTCCATTTGAGAGAGAGAGAGGGAGAGAGAGAGCGAGAGAGAGAAGCAGTCAGCGAATGTTTACAGTAAAGAGACTCGGAAGAGAAGAAATAGAAGATATAAATTAGAGAGAGGAAACTAATTTGGAGAGAGGGAGAGAGAGAGAGAGAGAATCTGCTTCCATGCTTAACATAATTGCCTGCGTACCAGCTATACTGGGATATATTAAAGAGCCTCTCTCTCTCTCTCTCTCTCTCTCCATTTCTACTTCCTGGTTCTCATCTCCCTCCTCTCTTCCTCTTCTCTTTTAACCCTTGATTCTGTTTTTTTTTTCTTTCACATTTCTTCCTCATCACATTTTCTTTTTTTTTTTACCCTTTTTTTCTTCTTCCGTTTTTTTTTTTACTTTGTCTTTCTGTAGGCCGTTTCTTTCTACTTTCTTCTCCCTTTTTCATTCTCTCTCTCATTTTTCTCTTTGCCCCATTC
This sequence comes from Coenobita brevimanus, assembly GCF_032717465.1. Lineage (NCBI taxonomy): Eukaryota > Metazoa > Arthropoda > Malacostraca > Decapoda > Coenobitidae > Coenobita > Coenobita brevimanus. The sequence goes on along the minus strand of NC_136959.1, from coordinate 64,887,138 downwards.
GCAATATATAACCATAGACTTGATCCTTCTTCCTTTCCAGTCTTAGGTCTTCCTTAATTCCTTCCTCAGCTTCATCGTTTCTTCCTTCCTTCCTTCCATCCTCTTCTCCCTCCTTCATTCCCTCTTGTCCCTCTTCCAGCTCTTCACTTTCCTTCCCTCCTTTTCCTACCGCTCTCCTTCATTTCCTCTTCTCCTTCCCTTCCTTCATTCCTTCTTTCATTGTCTTTTTTCTTCCTGCATCCTCTCTCTCCCCACCTTCTCTTCCTCCTCCCATCTTCCCCTCCCCTCCTGCTCTCCCTCTCTTCCTCCCTCCCTCCCTTCCTTTCATTCACCCTTCTCTGCCTCCCTGCCTCCCTCCCTTCCTTTCTTCCTTCCACCACCCATTACCTGCCTACCTACCTACCTACCTTTGAACCCTTCTTTCCGTCATTCTTCTCTGCCCCTTCCTCCCTTCATTCTCCTTCCTTCTTCACCTCCTTCCTTCTTCCTTCCCTCTCCCCTCACCATAAGATGTAGCTTCGTGTTCATTTCCTCTTCTCATTATTTTCTTCTTTTCCTTCCCTCTCTCATTTCCTCTTGGTAGTGCCTCTTGCCTCTTAGTGTCTCTCCTTCCTCTTCCCTTCCCTTCCTCTTTCCTGTTGCTCACACTTTTTCGCTTCTTCTTTTTCTTACTACTTTTCTTTTTCCTCTCCTTCTTTCCTCATCATACTCTTTTATCTTCCATACAGTTTTCATCCATTTTTTTAACGCTTTTCTCCCCGTTATCTCTCGCAATTTTCGTCTATGTATATTTTTTCTCTCTTTCACTTTATTTCCTTTCCCGTTCATACCTGTAATATTTCTTACGTATCATGATTTTTTTCCTTAATTTTTTTCTTGTCGTTCTCACCCATATTCATCTCCTTCCGCTTCTCCACCATCAGTTTCCTCTTTCCATATCCTTTTCCTTTCACCCTCCCTCACACCCTCCCCAATTTCTCCTCCTCTGTCAGTTTCCTTCTCTCACTGCCGCCCCACTAATGATCACTGTAAAAAGAAAAAAAATCAATCAGTCTCCATTTCACGCCTTCACCTCATTCTCTGGCCTCGTTCCTCCTCTCATATTTAGTTCCCACTCTCCTCTTTTTACACGTATACTAAGGCACGGTTCTTGCTGTTCTGTTTCTTCGTTCAGAGTTCTTGTACTGTTTTCTTTCTTTTTTCTTTTCATTTTTTTTTTTTCTCCTCTCCAACTTCAGACAACCGTGGAGTGTGAGGAGTTAGTGAAATGTGGCAAGTTGTAACCGCAGACTTTATGGGATTTATAACCCTGCTTCCCACTTCACTCTTCCTCTCTGTGATTAATTTAACCAAATATTGCCCTCTTTACGTCTTGAATGCTGGGTTGTAGCACTCGCTTACCGCTAGAATATGGTGCTAGTCATGAAGAAGTGCTATGGAAAGGATGTAGAGCCGTAGCATTTTTTTTTCCTCCGCCAGTGAGCTGTGAGAAATAAGCTTTAGACATCCACTTTCTCATCCACATATAATTTATCTTGAAACATCTGTGTCCTCCCCTTGCGTCCATTCGTTCTGTCTACGTAAACTCTATATATTTTTACGTCCACATCATCCACGTCTCTTCCTTGCCGTTTTTTCATCCATTTTCCCATCCACACCGTATCTTCCACACCTAAAGCATACACTGTCCAAAAATCCATCCCCTACTGTTTATATCCAGCTTCCCCTTGTCTCATCCAGCATCCATCCACACAACCAAACGTCCACTCTCAACCCAGCATCCATGTCCTCCCTGTATTTATCACCCCCCTCTCATCCATCACCCACCCGCACCTCCACCCATCCACATACTTCGTATATGAAAATCCATCTCCTCCCCCAACATCCAGCCGTTTCCATTACTCCTTTCATCCAACCTCCCCCCACTCATCCGGCACCCCCACGCACATATTCCCCTTCTCCCCACCCACACATACACCCGTCTACCTGATCCCTGTCATCCCCGTCTCATCCATCTCTCTCCTTCCTTCAGGCGCATATTGATTCTTCTCCCGTCTCTCTTTCTCTCTTTTGCCTTTCTCTCTTTCCTTTTTTTTTCTCTCTCTCTTTTTTTTTTTTAGGGGGGATTTCCAGTTTTGTCTGTCATTGCTTCATGTTTCATTCTCTCTCTCTCTCTCTCTCTCTCTATTTCCTTCCATGTCATGTCAGTGTCTCTTCTCGCACTCATTCTTTTTTCCCTTTTCCCCTTTGCCCCATTTATCCTCATTTCCTTCAGTACATCCTCTTTCCCTCCCCTGCACCTCCTCTTCCCTTGTCCCATTCATCTTCATTTCTCTAATTCTGTCTCATTTTACCTCACTTCCTGCTTCTGTCTTTAGTTTTCTCCTGTTTTTCTCTCTTCTTCCTCTTTCTAGCGTTTGATTTACTTCTGTCCCTGCTTGAATGTAGACAGGTAAATAGATGAATGGATGGATAGATCAGTAGATAGATAGAGAGGTAGGTAGGTAGGTGGATAGGTAGATAGGCAGATAGAGATGGATAGGTAAATAGATAGACCTATATTCTTACAGTGGGTAGACAGACGGGCAGAATCACAGAGAGAGACAGACAGACAGACATAGTAAAAAAAAATATGAAAAAAATGAAAAAAAATTATGAAAAATATGGAATGAATAAATGAACAAAAACATAAAAAAATAAAATAAAATGTGATAAAGTTAGGGAGAAGAGGGAGAGGAGAAAGAGTTAAAAGAGAGAATTGGAAGAAATGAATAAAAGCTTGGAGGGAGAGGAAGAGGGAAGAGGGAAGGGAAGAACAAGGAAGCAGAGAGAGAGACAAAGAGAGAGAGAGAGAGAGAGAGACCCAATGAAGACAGAAGATTAACAAGTGTAGTGGAAGGAAAGTGAGAAAGTCAGATAGATATATAGATATAGATTGAGAGAGAGAGAGAGAGAGAGAGAGAGAGAGAGAGGGATACACAGATCACACAGACCTTACGGCTAGGAGGTCCGGCCTTAATATCAAGAGAAACACTTGCTCTCTAATTGCACAAGTTTCAGACTACGTAACCAAACCTGGAAATGAGAGAGAGAGAGAGAGAGAGAGAGAGAGAGAGAGAGAGAGCAATAAAGAGTAAAGCCAAGAGGAAGAGGAGGGAAGCAAAGCGCCCATTTACTCGGATATCACCTGACAAGGGTGCATCAGACTGTTCCGACAAGAGAGAGAGAGAGAGAATATCCTTTTTAAGTGTGTTTAGGTAGAAAGACAGGTAACGAGATAAATAGTTAACTGGATAGATTGATAGGCAGATAGATAGACTGGTAGGTAGATGGATGGACGGGTGAATAGAAAATGCAGAAGTAACAGGCAAAATCATTATGCATTTAAGATATTTTTTAAAGAACACAATTGTAGTCGAGAAACTACAAGAAAATTATCAAAACAAGACGGCTTTTCTCAGATGATAGAATTCCCAGGAGAGAGGGAGAGAGAGAGGATTGAAGTGGACTCAGTAAGGAAATAACTCTGTCGAAATCAAGTTAGAGGGAGAAGAGAGCAAGGAATAATCTGACAGGGATGGCTTGGGTAAGAGAGAGAGAGAGAGCGATCTTGGAGGTAGGTACGTGAAAGATAGTAGGTTTGGAAATCTCTCTCTCTCTCTCTCTCTCTCTCTCTCTCTCTCTCTCTCTTATTTATCTTTCTGTGTGTATACATTGCCTGTCGACGTACCTGCCTGTGTACCTATTATCTAACATCTGCATCTATCTATTTATCTATCTATGTATCCATTTGTTTATAATTATTTCTGTGTAGCATCTGTTTATCTATTGATCTATCTATTTATCCACCAGTCTATCTACCAGTGTCAGTCTGTCTACCAATCTATCTACCTCATACAAATCTCAAGCCAGGTAAGATGAGCTAAGTGCAAGTCTTAAAAATTCCATTAAGAGCCTCATGAACAATTAAGAAGCTTTTAAGACGATTGAAGGATTGAAAAAATTGCCTGAGGATGCCTGAGCTTAGTTGAAAGGAGCAGGGAAAACATTAGCAGAGAAAGAGGATTTGCGGAAATTGAAAAAGGTCTGAATAGGAGAAAAATACGTAGGAATTCGACTGGCAGCCCCGGCAAATGTTGAAAGCGCGATTTTTTTTTTCCAGTCGAGGTGAAAATTATTTTAAATGGGGAAAAAAATACAAAAGTGTTAGATGCTGGAACTTCAAGACTTTGGTTTTTTCCTTTGGTGTGGTGCGGTGTGGTGTGTGGTGTGGTGTGGCTTGGTGTGATTTGGTGTGACGTGGTGTGATGTGTGGTATGGTGTGGTGTGATGTGTGGTGTTGTGTGGTGTAGTGTGTGAGAGGATAACATTGTGGTGGTGAGGCGTGGTGTGATAGGGTAGTATGTTGTGGTGTAGTGCGGTTTCGCTAAAATTGCTCAAGTTTACGGATAAGGATGTCCCCGAACACCTATTCCTTCGCGATTTATTTTTGGATACGGCTGGTTAACACCCATTTGTAATTTATTTATGCGATAATAGAAGGATTTATGTAGAGCAGAATAGGGCTGTGAGGTGAAAGAAAAATAAGTCGCTTAGGAAAAGGTGTTAGGGAATGCGGGCTAAGGATACAACGCACACGTCGTCATGGCAACGGAGGCGCTTGAGGGAGAGGTCGCAAGATTTCTGTTTTTTGTACGGATCTTAAGAAAAAAAAAATCTTATAAGTTGCACGAGCAGGTTCATCCTAAGCGTGTGTTTGTGAATATGTGAGAGAGAGAGAGAGAGAAAGAGAGAGAGAGATCCTTGGGCTAAGATGGCGGAAAGATGTGAAGGAGGAGGAGAAGGACGGCAAGAAATATGAGACAGATAAACAAAAGAGAGAGAGAGAGAGAGAGAGAGAGAGAGAGAGAGAGGAAGTGGATGTTGAGGTAGAATGAAGAGGGAAGTTATGACAGAAAATATTTATCATTAGTGTATAGGTAAAAGTGCTGATGGACGATAGATTGTGGCGAAATAAGGTTGAAAGAGTTCTTAAAGAGGTAAAACAGTACAAGAGAAACAGTGAATAAGGATGTAGACGGAGTGCATAGGGGCGTAAGAGGAAGAGGCGTGGCTGAAATTTTGAAGGAGTAGAAGAGGCTGACTGTGAAAAGGAAAATACTTCAGAGGGAACTGCAAAGCATGTGTAGGTAAAAACAGTAAAAGGAAGAAAAAACTAACTGAGAGAAAATTAGAGATAGAAACTACTAGAGAAAAAAAAAAGTGACAGGAGAGGAGCGTAGGATGAGTTGAGAGGGAACAGGAGGGAAAGTTAGGTGGAAAATGAAGGACGAAAAAGAGGATTAATTTAAATAGAGAAATGAGCGTAAAATAACTAAAGAGAAGGGTTGGCCGGGAGTGATAAGGGCTTGTGTGCGCCTCAAGATTATCAGCACACACACACACACACACACACACACACACACACACACACACACACACACACACACACACACACACACACACACACACACACACACACACACACACACACACACACACACACACACACACACACACACACACACACACACGCACGCACGCACGCACGCACACACACACACACACACACACACACACACACACACACACACACACACACACACACACACACACACACACACGGGAAAAAGAATAGGGTGTGTAAAAGAAGGTTTGGGTGTGAAAGTTGGTATTGACCTTATTGAGTCCCAAGGGGGGTAATGCGAGGCTGAGGGGAGCTGAGTGAGAGAGAGGGAGAGAGAATATCCTATTTTTCCTTCGCGGTCTGTGGATTGCTGAGGAAAATTTTACGCCATTTTTATTTCCCGAGAGTAATAAGGAAGTTGGAGAGGCTCTTTGATGAGGGAGAAAATTTGTGAAGGAAGAGACTTTTTTTTTTTTTTTTTTTTTTTTTTTTTTTTTCCAAGGATGGGACGGATTTTTGACAAATTTGAAGGATGAGAAGGAATTTTGGAGGAAACTTTAAAGGAAGAGACGGAATTTGGAGAGAAATTTGAAAGAAGGGACGGAATTTTAAGAGGCATTTGAAGGGAAGAGATGGAATTTTGGAGAGAAATTTGAAGGAAGGGACGGAATTTTGGAGAGAAATTTGAAGGAAGGGACGGAATTTTGGAGAGAAATTTGAAGGAAGGGACGGAATTTTGGAGGGAAATTTGAAGGAAGGGACGGAATTTTGGAGGGAAATTTGAAGGAAGGGACGGAATTTTGGAGGGAAATTTAGAGGAAGAGAAGGGAATTTGGAGAGATTTTTGAAGGAAGGGACGGAATTTTGAAGATACATTTGATGGAGGAAATTTTCGGAAAGAAGTTTAGAGGAAGAGAGAAGGAAATTTGGAGAGAGAACTTTTTAAGATCGAATAGATGACATATTGCCCCACTACTCCATAGGCTTTCTCTCTGCAGGAAAAAATCGTCTAGGTGCTAAAGAATCGTCTAGCTCCTAAAAATAGTCTGGCTGTAAAAAAAGTCTAGCTTCTAATAACCGTCTTACTGTTAAAAATCGTCTAGCTGCTAAAAAATCGTCCAGCTGCAAAAATCGTCTGGCTGCTTAAAAATCGTCTAGCAGCAAAAAAAATCATGGACTGCTAAAAAATCGTCTGGCGTCAGCAAGAATTCAGTCCACCCGTGGCAGTGAGAAAAGGGGTTTATCACTGAACCCCACAGGCCGTTTCTCGATTAGGCAACCCCCCCTCCCACCCTTCATTATAGTCATGCTGCCTTCAGACGATTTTATTCAGTTGCAGAGTGGTTTGTGTGTGTGTGGTCTAAAAACAGCTGTCCTCTCGCGATCTCAAATGCCGGGTTATAGGAACAGATGACCACTGGGGTAGGATGCTAGTCACGAAGAAGTGCTGTTTGGAGAGGGTGTCGAGTCGTAACATTTTCCTACTGTCACCGAACCACGTAAAAAAAAAAAAAAAAAAAAAAAATCTAGGCCAAGTTAAGATCAAGAGAGTATACCTGATGTTTCTTGGAAGGTGAGTATAAGGTGAGTATAATCGACAGGTGATTGCGGAAGGAAAATACGAAGACGGAATTGTATCTGTCCAAACCCCCCTCCAGACGATTTTGACAAGCTGAAAAAATCGTCCGGTGTGTGGAGTAAAAATATAAAAACGTCTGTATCTATATAATTATATCTGCCCACGTACCTACCTACCCACCTACCTGTCTATCATTGCGAATTTTATCTTATCTATACAGTATATATATCTGTCTGTCTATCCATCCATCTATCCATTTATCTATCCATCAGTCTATCTTCAAGAGCTTATGCTGGTATATAATAAGCTTAGATCAAAAGCCTCACCTCAGCTGATAGCAATTAGCCATTTTATAAATATGGAGGACATTTTTTTTTTTCACTTTTTCTTTGTTATCTTTTTTTGGTGACCTTTCTAGATATGCCTGACTTTTTTTTTTTTTTTTTTATATATATAAAGAATTTCGTGGGGTTGCTGATCCGTGGTTGCTTTTTTTTTTTTACGGATGAAAAACTTTGTGTGTGTGCACGAGTGAGCAGTTGAGAAGTTTTTATTTTGGCTGAATACGTTTGTGTTACGTAATTCGCAGGTAACATGATAGATAGATACACAGATAGACAGTTACTGAAGGTAGGTAGTCAGGTAGATAGTCATTCATATAGATAGATTTTTCTCAGTGACCATGATATACAAATAGCTGAAGAGATAGATTGGCATTGATCGCTATAAGGAAATGATTTTTGTTGTCTGGTTCGGAGTCTTGTTAATATCTGTGTGTGGGTAAGAGGAAAGTGATGGTTGTGGGGAGGGAAGGTGACTCAGTGTGTTGTGTTGGTGAGTGCAGAGGCTTAAGATTAGTGAGAGAGAGAGAGAGGGAGAGTGAATGTGTGTGTGTGTGTGTGTGTGTGTGTGTGTGTGTTTGAGAGAGAGAGAGAGAGAGGAAAGTGAATGTGTGTGTGTGTGTGTGTGTGTGTGTGTGTGTGTGTGTGTGTGTGTTTATTCCAGACACCATCTCCTACATGGACGTTTTTAGGATGATATATATTACTCCTGCCATGTATGTCTGTATTTTTGTAAGATTTCAGTGTCATATTTTCCACACATGTTTTGAGAATAATGCCATTCCCAAATCTCTTAATTTATATATACATCAAGTATATATTATTTTGAATGTATATTACGTAGAATAAATTTACCAGTTACAACAGAGATATAAGTAGAAGAGTCAGGGTATGAAACTGAATAATTTGATCTGAATATGAGTGTGTGGGATTAAATGTGGTTAAATAGAGCAAGGATTAAATAGATTAAATTTATAGGACTGTTTTGATGAGAGCAGGACGGACCTCTGGCAATAATTTCTCAAGTTAATCTGGAAAAATGTTAAGTGTGTGAGGACAGGAAAACAATTCAGTGGAAACCCGAATTAGGCTTAAGTGGCCCAGATCAGACCTAAAGACTGCTGTTCCTGTCACCACACACACACACACACACACACACACACACACACACACACACACACACACACACACACACACACACACACACACACACACACACACACACACACACACACACACACACACACAGCAAAACCACTCCCATGCTTACATCAGCGCCAGGGTTAATTTGTCAGCACCGCCGTGGGAACTGGATGGGCGTGTTTTAAAATTAATCATATATTTGTTTTTCACTTTTGTGACCGCGATGCTGAAACGATCTGAATTTTTTGTAGATTTATTTTTCATTAAGACATATTGAGAGAGAGAGAGAGAGAATTCCACCCGTAATTAACTGCGCATTTTTTACATAGTTTTGTCAGTAGTAAAGTTATGTAGATTTTCATTTTATTTTAACATGGTGCTTTGTGTTATTCCTTAGTTCTCTCTCTCTCTCTCTCTCTCTCTCTCTCTCTCTCTCTCTCTCTCTCTCTCTCTCTCTCTCAGTGAATTTATAGCATCAGTCTTCACACTGCGTTCCCGTGGGTGTATTTTTTTCCTGTCTATTCTAATTAATTGCCAGACAACACACCTGCCCCACACCAGCCTCCTCGAGTCTCCTCACCTGTTTCATTCTATTTTACACCTGTTTTACACTTACACTATCCTTCTCCAGACATTTCACGTATCCCACACTTGCGCTCCTCTTGCCACACCTGCCATACACTTACCACACCTGTCCTGTACATACCACACAACTGCCACACATCACCACACACCTGCTACACACTCTTCTACACACCTGCCCCACAGACCTGCTTCACACCTTCCCACACACCTGCCTCACACACCTACCCCACACACCTGCTCCACACCTTCCCACACACCTGCTTCACACCTGCTCCACACACCTACCCCACACACCTTCCCACACACCTGCTCCACACCTTCCCACACACCTGTTCCACTCCTTCCCACAAACCTGCCCCACAATACACCAAAACACATCCATCAGTTCCTCGTGCCTTGCCATCTGAGTCACCGAGCGATGATATATGAAAAGCTTCCTGTCATAATTGGGGCTAAAAATACCGCGACCTGAATTTTCACCTACCAATTTATCGTTCCCATTTCATAATTTTTCACCCTTCTTGTCTCTGTTCGTTTGCGAGATGCTGAGAGATCCTGCGAGACAGTTTTGTTTTGTTTTTTCTTTTTCTTTTTTTTTAGGGGGATGAATGGGGGATGGGGCAAAGTTTTGAGATAGGCTGTCTTGTCAGGAAAGGGTTGGTGCCATTGTTTTTCGTATTGTTTTCACACTTTCAGCCCTTTCTCGTACTTTTTCGTGGGTGTTGACCTACTACTACTACTGTATCCACTCTCCTGGATACCTGCCTTACTTTCTTCCTACCTGCCTGCTTGATTATCCATCCACCTGCCTGCCTGCTTATCCATCCACCTGCCTATTAACCGTACCTACCCACCTTGCTGGTACCTACCCACTTCTCTCTCTCTCTCTCTCCATCATTCTATAATTACTCCACAACATATCCTTTACAGAGAAAAAAGTACTTTATTTTTTATTTATTTTTTCGCATGGTTCTTTTGTATAGCCTCCTGGAAGGGACTATAGTAGTAGTAGCAATAGTAGTAGTAGTAGAAGTAGTAGTAATTGTTTTTGTTGTTGTTCAGGATTTTTTTTCCTTTTTCACCAGGTTTATAAAAAAAATTCTTATCCTTTTCTGCCAACATCATTCAGTACTTATCCTGTTTTCTTTCAATTTTCATTATTTTTCGCCCATTTTCACCCATTTTTGTCCAGCCTCGCCCACAATTGTACCCGGAGTATGAAATCGCTCTCTTCTTTTATACCAAAATCGTTTTATTGTGTCGAACAAAAGATACATATGGCTGTTGTTCCTGTTGCCTATTGTTCTCTTTGATTTGTGCTGTTGGTTGTGTGGTTGGTGTGGTGATGTGGTGGTGGTATGGTGTGGTGTGGTGTAGAATCTGTCTGTTGAGTAGTGTGATGGTGGTGTGTGGAATGATGCGGGAGGGAATGTGGCCGTGTGGTGTGGTGTGGTGTGTTGTGGTGGTATGACTGCATAAGGCTGTGATAGACTGTGGTTGTGTAGAGTGGTGTGATGGTATGTGGTATAATTTGTGGGGCAGCTGTGCGGGTGGTGTTGTGGGGGTGTGGTGTGGTGTAGGAATGTTGATCAGAGCGGTTTGCTTTGGTTTGGGAGGACGTAGTTTGCTAGGGTTATGTGGTGTGTGGTTGTGGTTGTATGGTTTCGTGTGGTGTGGTAGCGTAATAGTGTGATGTGTATGGGAGTGTGTTTGTGTGGTATGGTAGTGTTGTGAGGGGGTGTGTGGAGGTGTGGAGCGTGATAATCTAGTAGTGTGGTGTGGTATGACGGTGTGGTGAGATAGTGTTGGGTATAGAAGTGTGATAATGTTGTCTGTGGTAATGTGGTGTGGTGTGGTATGGTGTGGTAGTGTGGTATGGTATGGTGGTGTGAGGGTGTAGCAGTGTGGTGTAGTATATTGCCAGCCTGCGAGGGTAATTTTAAAAACTTTTCAGCGTCTGTCGCATCAAAATTAAATTAACAGGAATTTTATATATTCGTTACTGATTTTTTTTTTTACAACTATAAAAAAATCGCTTTCCTAGTCAGCGAGGAAAAATATTAATACTTTTCATGATGTATATGAGATCAGAATTTGATATCTTAATTACTTTACGTTTGAATATTTCTCTCTCATTATTTTTCTTATGTTTTAACTATTTATTCCTTTATTTTCCTTTGTTTTTTATTTTTCCTTTATTTTCCTTTTTTCCTATATTTTCTTTTTATTTCTTTATTTTTCTATTATTTATTTATTCATTTATTTTGCTTATTTATTTTTTCTTTATTTCTTTATTTAGTTTTCTTTCATAAATATAAATAAAATTGACTTTCCTCGTATTTGAGAAGGATATTAAATCATTGTTAGCGATTAGTAGGGCAATATCTGATCATTTTCAAAGTATTGTGTACTTATAGATTATTATTATTATTATTATTATTATTATTATTATTATCATTATCATCTAAAGAAAATGTACAAAAGTGTGAGAATTACAATTAATGATGATGATGATGATTGTTATTATTATTATTGTTATTGTTGTTGTTAGTAATAGTAGTAGTAGTAGTAGTAGTAGTATAAATATTACTCCACATTTCCCGATACCATAATTACATTTCAGTCAGTACCGTGTAATTTGAGATTCAATATTCCATTTTTCGTCGTTATATGGCCTCTTCTTATTCACCAGTTCAGTCTCAGTCTCTCTCTCTCTCTCTCTCTCTCTCTCTCGCCATAAAGTCCAAACCGCCCTATTGTTTACGATCAGGACGTGACAGAACGGAGAGGGGTGCGTATCAGAGAGCCGTTCAGTCCTTTCACTACGATGACGTCTTGTTCTGGCTTATTCCTGCTGCCTCCAGACGATTTTATTCAGCTGACTAAAAGGTTCTGGTACTGGAGAGGCTTAATGAGGGCTTTATCAAACCCCCTAGTTCGCAAAGTCCATCCCAAGCTGAATAAAATCGTCTGGAGATAGCAGGGGAGAAACTCAAAAGGGGAGGATATGCCATGGAACGATTTTTCTTGTTGCATGCAGACGATTTTATTGAGCCTATGAATGTCCTCTTGAAGGGTTGTCGGGCCTCTTCAATACGGTTACATCAGTGGATTTTATTTCGCGCCTCCAGACGATTGTGTTCAAGAAACCCCTCTACTAATAATGTTCAGACTGCCTAAGCTGAATAAAATCGTCTGGAGAAGAGAAAAGATAGATTTATAAAACGTCTTACTGTTAGAGGGATGGTGTGCGTGATTTGTACAGTGCAGTTTGTGGGGTGAAGGAATTCCCGGAAGGTCTGTGTGATCTGTGTAACTATGTCATCCCCTCTTCTCCCCTTAGTCCCGTAAGGTCTGTGTGGTCTGTTTAGTAAGGCTTAGAAGGTTTGTGTTTGTGTGGAGTTACTGGGCACTTTTAAGGTCTGTACGATCTGTGTAACACAATTAAGGTCTGTAAGATCTGTGTAACACTAACACCCCCTTCTCTTCTCCCCCGCCAGATGAACACCGACTCGCCTCCCCGCGCCAAGCCCCTGGTGGTGGGCGGGGGCGGGGCGGGGCTGGGGTGGCGACTGACGGAGCCCGGATCCCTGCAGAACGGACAGGGCATGAACGATTCCCTGCTGGAGTCACACGGCCACTCCTTCCGCTCCGGCACACACTTCTTTGCCGGTGAGTGGGACAAGGTTGAACATCTGAATGTGCTCTGTCATCGGCAAATTGATGGTGAGTGGGGCAAGGGTGGAAGTTCAGTGCTGTGGTATTATCGACATTTTGTTATACTATACAACACAAATCTTCCTCATTATAAACACAGGCTCTTCGGTCTACCCTACGACACGGGCAGAGCTTGACCTCGCATCACCCATAAAGCGCCCTTCAAGCGGTGACCTCCTCTGACTCCATAACCTTGCTCAGTAACGCAACACCTAGATCATGGAAGGCAACTCATCCCTTCGGCACCACGCTTCGTCATAGCTGGAAGTTCCCTCAGCCTCGTCACTTAACCAACTGTGTAATACTTTGTGTCATCCATAATTATATATCCACAGCATACCAACAATACCACGTTTAAAATTAGTAATAAGTCGTTGATAGTAGACTTAAACAGAACAGCAGCCAAAACTGAACCTTCTAGCACGACCATTTATAACATTAGCCTGTGTTATTCCGGTTACCAGTCCCTCAGAGCACGTTGCCAGTCACACTATGAATTGTTACGATTATTTTGATGTGTCATTTATTCGGAACTTTATCTAAAACTTTCTGAAAATCGAAGTACTATAAATGATGCCGACTGGTTTTGCTTCACTGTACATATATAATTCATGCATGGTTAAAAATAATCCAGGAAATTTGTCAAACGTTTGCAGTTAATCCGTATTCCATGCTGTAAATTTTCTTTGAGGTCATTATTTTTTTTTTCTAAATGTTAAATAACCTTGTTTCCGATAAGGATATTTAAAAAGTTTGCAAACTATAAATGGTAAGGTCATTTGATAGTAAATAACGAGTTGCTATTTACCCGGTAATTAAGTCGGGGAGTGAGTGGGCGCTGGGTTTGAGGGGGAAAGGGAGGAAGACTCGTGTGATGAAAATTGAGTGCGCGAAGGTGTGGACAGCGCGTAGTTTTTGATGGTGATTTGTGAACCACGAGGATGATAGGGTGTGTGTGTGTGTTAATTGGTGAGGGGTGTTGGGAGTAAGTGGGTTGATGGTGGGACTAAATGTGGAAGTGAATGAACAGAAGAGGGTGGGGGGTATTTGGAGAGTGTGGGAGGGAGTGGAAGGGATGGTTACAGAGAGAGAGAGTTGGCAGTATAGGGTAAAGGAAAAGGGTGCGGATGTAACGAGTAGGGATGTGAGTGTGTAGTGGAGAGTTAATTGAGTTGAGAGAGGATGGGAGTGGGCGGTAAAGTGTGTGTGTGTGTGTGTGTGTGTTCTCTCTTTTTCTCCTGCGCATCCTTATCCTTCTCTTCCTTCTCTTCTTCCTCCTCTTCGTCATCGTTTCGTCGCCCTCTCATCCTACCCCGCTTTCCTTTATTCTCCTCTTCCTCGGTTACCTCCTACTCTTTACCTCTTCCTCTCTGTTCCCTCTGTTTTGTCCCCTTCCTCCCTTTCTCTTCCCTTCATTTGATTCCTCAGCCTCACTCTTTTTCATTCCTCCTTTCCTTCTTATATTGGCTTCATTTCATCCACATAGTAATTTTTTCCACTGCTTTTCCAGCACCTTACCCTCTACTTCCCCCTTCTCTTCCTCCTTCTCCATACTGTCTTCCTCCTCTTATCCCTCGTCATCCTTTACCCGTCTTCCTGTTCCTCATCTCTTCCTCCTCTTGCCATTTCCCCTCTCTCCGTCCAGCTATCTTCCTCTCATGTCTTCATATTTCTACTCTTCTTCATCCTCCACTTCTTGCTGGTAATGCTGCATCACTCTTCCCTCTATTACTTTCCATTCTCCTTCTTTCCCTCATCTTCTCTTCCTCTCTACCTCATTCCTCCCTCCCTCTCCTCTTCTTTGTTCCTTCTCCAACTCTCTTCCTCCTCCACTCTTCCTTGTCCATTTCTCACTATCTCATCTTCCTCCTGTTCCTTTCCTTCCTTTTCATCTCCTTTCTCCTCTTTCTCACCCCTCCTTTGTCTCCTGTTCCATTCTTTTCCCTTCCTTCTTCTTCCTTCTCTCAGCCTCTCATCCTCTTCTGAGCGTCTCATCCCCTCTCTTCCTCTTCCTTTTCTCAGCACGGAGGCTTAAAGACCAATGCTGTGGGTTAATCGTGTTACTGAGGGAGAGAGAGAGAGAGAGAGAGGGGGGGGGGAAGCAGGAGTTAGCACCACTTTACACGGACAAGCAAGTTTTAACGCTGGCGCAAAAAACGAAAAGGACGAAAGGAACAAAAAAACGAAGGACGAAATGGGCAAGGAAAAAAAGATGAATGGAGCCCTAAAAAGCGAAGGACGGAAAGGCTAAAGAATAAAGAAAAATGGATAAGAGGGACTAGGATTTCCCACGACTAAATAAATCCGTGTTAGTGTGAATATTCCTGGGATTTTTTTTATGAAGAATTGAATAGCGTGCCCCCCCCCAACCAAAAAAAAAAAGAAAAAGGCATTTTTTTTTTTTTTATAATAAGGTACTGAGAACTTAAAAATGGCAGAAGGAGGTTAGTTACAAATGGCCAAGAAGCTGAAACATAGAGGACGAAGAATTTTGGTGGATTCTGTATAGGGTGGAAACATAACGTGGCAGGACTAAAAAAAAAGTTTGGATATAAGAGAGAGAGAGAGAGAGAGACCAAACTGGACTAGAATAAACCAAAATGTACTGGGAATTGAATTATTGGGCCTGAAATTTCCTTGGAGAGACTGGATTAAAACAGAAAACAAAACAGTTACGACAGACGAATAATTGGACGATAGAGGGGACGAGAGGAGCTGGGTAAAAAAAAACGAAAAAAAAGACGAATGGGATGTAGGGGACGAAGAGTTGGATTTTAAAAGGGACGAAAAGAGTGCCGGGGACGAGAGGATATTGGATTAAAAGGGGGGCTGACTGACTGGCGGTGCAGATTGAGAGCGAGTGGGCGAGCGAGTGAGAGTGGATGGGTGGGTGAGTAACTGTGAGTGTGTGGGTGGGTGAGTGGATGTGTGAATGACCGGGTGAATGAGAGGGTTGAGTGTGTGCATGTGGATGGTTGAGTGTGTGCATGTGGATGGGAGAGTGAGTGGGTGGATGATTGAGTGAGTGGGTGGGTAGATAAGTGAGTGAGTGAGTTAGATTACATTATTCAACGTATATATATATATATATATATATATATATATATATATATATATATATGTGTGTGTGTGTGTGTGTGTGTGTGTGTGTGTGTGTGTGTGTGTGTGTGTGTAAAGTGGGTCATCGTACTGAAGGGGTTGACATTCATCTTGGCTATACAATGCTATTTCATTCTGTTTACTAGCTATCACTCACACTCACTCACTCACTCACACCACCTTTCCCCTGCATAATCCAGCACCTACGCTTCCCTCTCCTCTTATCCCGTGCTACCCACTTACTCACTCTCACTCATTCACTCACTTACCCACGCTCTCACTCACTCACTCATTCATTCACTCACTCACTCACTCACAACTCGCTCATTTACATACTCTCACACACTCACTCGCTCATTCACCGTACCCACCCACTCACTCACTCATGCACTCACCCACCCACCTCACTCAACCCCTCTTAATCCCCATTTTAATTCAGTATCCTTTTCTCCCCACAATGTTTTTTTCGTCCTGTTAATCCAGTTTTTCTTTATTATTTTTACTTGACCTTTTGACTGCAGGGACTTTTTTTTCTCCCTCAAAAAAAAGGGGGGGGGGGCTGCGGTGGCTGGGTGGTTATTGCCCTCGCCTTCCATTCTGCGGTGCCCTGAGTATGGGTTCGGATCCAGAGTTGGCGGACATTCAAGAGCAGTGCTTGTAGTATGTACGTTTTTATGCTAGTGTATGTTAGAAGCCTGTCAACACACACAGACACACACACACACTTTTGTTTTCAAGTGCCAAGTTCCGTCCTGATTTGTACTCTTGGTGTAGGCGAATGGCAATAGATAGATAGATAGATAGACAGATGGTTGGATAGCAAGATTGATGATGAATAGATAGATCGACAGATGATAGACGGGTAAGCAGACTAGCAATATGGGCAGAGAGAGAGAGAGAGTACTGTACAATGCTAGAGTGTGCTCGACAGTGAGAGGGATAAGTCGCTGAGTACACATTACTACGAGTCGATATAGGCAGAAATTGGTAGATATGAGTGTGGAGTATTATCACTGATGTAATGAAATGTATTGGGAAATGAGAAATAATAGGAAATGGGTAATAAGAGGAGATAAATAACATGAGAAATAATAACAAATAAGTGATAATGGGAGTGAGTACTGTAATGAGAAATAGTGGTTTTGGAAATAAGTAGTCAACGAGAAATTATGAAAAAGAAGAGGAAGTAAAAGAAAATGAGTAATAATGATAAATAACATACTGAGAAGTGACGGGAAATGACGTGAAATCGAGGGAAGAGTAGAAGAAAAATTATAATGACCGTAAATGGGCTTCATTGGGCGATAATTATGTTACTCGAGTGTGATAGGTGGGTAGGAGGCAGGAGAGAGGAAAAGGGTGGTGGAGGAGGGAGGAGGAGAGGCAGGAGGGGGAGGAGGGAGGGCAGTGTGATGGGGAGGAACTAGGAGAGACGAGATGGTGATTGGGGAGGGGGAGGGAGGAAAGGGTGATGGAAGGAGTTTAATGAAGGGAGGAAATGAGGTGTGAAGTTTATAAGCGAGAGAGAGAGAGAGATACAGACAGACACACTCAGACAGACAGACACAGACTTGAGTGGAAAAGGAAGAAGGTTGATTTAAAAATACCAGAAATGAGAGACAGAAAATTGTGAGAGAGAACCACCAACGCAAAAGAAGAAAAGCAAGAGGAAAGAATTTAGTGCCGAGGAGAGGAAGAAAATAATGTGAAGGAAATAGTTTGAGTCATTAAGAAAGATGGAAGGAAAAGAGAGAGAGAGAGAGCAAATTAGAGTTAGAGCGAGGCGGGATCGAACGTTCACTCAACCCTGTTCCCACTGTGCCATCAAAGGCCTCTTTTAAAAGCCAAACGAGAGAGAGAGAGAGAGAGGTGGGGGGGGTGAGGGAGGAAGGGAGGGAGGGAGAGAATTATTAGAACAGAAAAGATTGAGATATGCAACAAATGTATTGAGAGAGAGAGAGAGCGAGAGAGAGAGAGAGGCAGCCATGAAGCAACTTGTCACATCCGTCACGCTAATTAAAGGGTCGTTTGATGCCGCTCACCACTCAGACGCGAGATCGAGCCCCGTGCGTTGTAGGGTGATTATTCCAGTGACTTCAACCCTGTCATGATTGGAACAAGTCTAGCATTCTGTTCCACCAGACGATTTTATTCAGCTGAGAGTAAGCGTAGGAGCCTGAGAGTGTCATTTCTTCAGCTGCGATTTATTTGCCTCGATGTTTTTTCCTAAGATTTTACTATGTTTTATTCAGATGTTTTATTTTGCTTAAGAGAACCTCTGTGTGTTTTATATTCTTGCCGATAATAAAGGTTTCACGATTTTTAGAGGCTTACGGCGGCTGTGTTTCCTTTAGAGAAATTTACTGTAAGAAAAGCGCTAATTTCGTGACTCTGATTATTTTCTTTTATTTAGTATTACTGTTGCCGCACATGGTTGACTTTTTCAGTTTAGGAGTGGCTGCCTGTCCCCTGAGGATTAACTCTCTCTTTCTCTCTCTCTCTCTCTCTCTCTCTCTCTCACACACACACACACACACACACACACACACACACACACACACACAGGTCCTGGGGGGAATGTCGGGGTTACTGAAGGAAGAGAAAAGACTAAACTTGATCAGCGTCAGTGTGGAGTGTGTGTTTGTGTGATTCGGACTTTTTTCTGCTCTGTGTAGCTCTGTGTAACTCTCTCCTCACCCCCTTAAACACTCCCCCAATAACCCCTTCTCTCTCTTTCCCCCAGCAGGAAGATAAAAGGAAGACGGAAGATAAGCAGGAGCATTGTATAATCAAATAATCAACTTACTATAGCCAGCCTTTGTGTGATGTATTATGGTCTGTGTGGTCTATGTAAACTCTAACACCTCACCCCCCTCTCCACACAGGTCCTGGCGGGGGTTGGCAGGGTAACAGGAGGAAGGAAGAGGAGGGTCAGAGCCTGGTGAACGGCGGGGTGGGCGGCCAACCCTGCAACATCAGCGCCTACTGGGTCACCTACGGCGGGTTTGGCGGGGGTGGAGGCGGCTGCATGGCTGGGGGCGGCGGCGGAGGATTTACCGGTAAGTTGGGGTTGGATTTGGTTGAGTTGGATTGGATGGGGTTGGGCTGGATTGGAGTTAGGCTGGATGGGGTTGGGTTGGATGGGTTGGTCTGAATGAGGTTGGGCTGGATGGGATGGTGTTGGATTGGATTGAGTTGGGTTGGATGGGTTTGGAATGGATTGGGAGAAGTTGAGTACATACAGTATTATTACGTCCTCTTACATAAGTACGGAAAAAATACATACAGTATAACAGGAGAGTTGTTGTCCTGAAGCTTAGTTATCTGTTGGGGTAACGCTGCAGACACTAAGGATGTTTTATGAGGTTAAATTTGGTTTAGTTTGTGTTAGTTTAGATTGTGTATGGTAGGTAAGGTTCGGCTTGAGTAGATCACCATAGGTTACCTTGGTTAGGTTAGGTTCTGTTAGCTGGATTGGATTGATAAGGTTAGGAAATGTGAGCTGGAGAGAGGGTAGCCTGTTGGCGGAGGAAAAGTTGACATGGAGGCGATTTGTGTGTGGCCGCCTTTTCCGGGATTAAGACGTTTGGCTAACTCTGATTATGTTGGGGTAGACTTGGATATTCCTCAAATTGGTTAGGCGTGTTAGTAGTCTTTACCTGTGACTCTGCAGGTGGAAATGCGTACTCCGGGGCATCCCGTAACGGCGAGGGAGGGTACAGCTACACGGCACCCGGAGCGGTCTTTCCTGATGTCAAACTGGGACTCCACGCAGGCCCCGGGCAGGTGTTCATCATCCCGGCAGCTAAGGTAAGAGTCTGTGGGGACCTGGGGGGACTCGGGGTGTTTACGGACTTGTGGGGACTGGGGGACTCTTGAATGTTTTTGTCTTTAGAACTATTCATGACATTTGCTTACTGTATACTGATTCACTTCAATGCGATGAATAATGAGACAGTGAACAATGATTTTCGAAACCCAGTAATGTGAACTCCCGATCCCGACGGTAATTTTTGTAATACTGTGTAAATCTGTCATAATTATTGGACTAGAGAACCAAGCGATGTTCCTGTTCGCTTCTGTACATGGTAGAAACCGTGTATATATTGTGTTATGGTGTAAAAGTACGGTATATGTTTTGCAGTAGTGTGTGTGTGTGTGTGTGTGTGTGTGTGTGTGTGTGTGTGTGTGTGTGTTGGAGGTACATTGTTACATCGTGCTGGACAGCGTCACTCACAGGTATATGGCAAGTAGGTGCTCATTCATGGGTTTTCATGACCTTAAACAGCATCAGTATAAAGACCATTCGTGAACTCGGTGCCCTGAAAGTACTCACAGACGCCACCTAAGAATGTTAACACACACACACACACACACACACACACACACACACACACACACACACACACACACACACACACACACACACACACAAGACCTTCAGCCAAAAAGCATCTTCCCTGAACCTCCTCCACAATCACCGCCCCAGGGAGACGAGCGATATCGGCACCTGGCCTTTGATTCCATCTTTCTTGCATTAAAGAAAAAAAAAAAAAACTCACTTCGTAACCCATACAAAATACAACCCGGGGACAGTCCACTCTGATGTTACAGTCACACTTACTTAATGCATTATCACTCTCACAGTCCACTCTGCCTTCTCACTGTAATGCTTCCCCTCACTTATCTCCCCTCATGTCTCATTCACAGTTCATTCCACTCTATATGACTTACCTCACGCATATCACTCTTACAGTTTAGTCTGCTCTGGCTGTGACTCTCCCGTCTGACCACAACCCCCTTACTTTTATTCACGTCCTATATTACACTCTCACCCTCTACGCTGCTTCTATTATAATGCTGCATCTCACACCACACCACGCTCACCTCACCCCGCGGCACACGCATAACACCACAATACACTTACCTCATCACCTCACTCTCACAGCGTAGACAACCTTCAGCATAACCTCAACCAAAGTGGTCGAATTTCTGGTTCATGTCCAGTTGAGCACGGGGCAAGAACAACAACAAAAAATCCTACAAAAAAGGCAGATAGCATTTAAAAAACAACAACAAAGCCAACAACAGAAACGAAAACATCCAGGACAACAAAAAACACCAACACTAACATCCACCACCACCACCACCACCACCACCACATTGAAATCGTGCCCGCGTTTAATGAGATCTTGAGAAACCAATCAGCAGCAATAATCAGATGGCTGGGAGTCTGGCTTCATTCAGGTCCGGGTCCCACACATGTAAAGGATGTCATCTCATAACAGGCCAATCAGCAAGTCAGACGGGCTTGAATGTCCCTTTCATTGGTTCGAAGCTCCGAATAAAGTATATGACTTATTGACCGAAATTGTGTTGTTGGTGTCCCTAGGTGTCTCACAACTTTCCACAGCACTGTCCAAACTTTACGAGATCTTGCCCAGGTAATTAGTATTATTCAGGTGAGTTGGAAGGGTTGGAGTCTCGCTTTCATTAGTTCGGAACTCCGAATACGCGTAAGAATTATTGACCGAAACTATGAAGTCGCTGTCAATCGCTTTTATGCAGCGCCTCAGAGCTGTGCCCAAACTTAGAGATGTTGAACGAAGCTGTACAATCATAAAACACACACACACACACACACACACACACACACACACACACACACACACACACACATTCACTAGCTTGTGCACATCATTTATATTTATTCAGCAGATCATACATTATTACAGCTGGCAGGACAATTCATATTCATCCTGTCGTTAAATGTTTTGTGTTGGGAGATTAAGGTAGGAAATAATAAAATATAAAATTGGTTAATTGCGAGTGATGCAGGTGCTTGCTTTTGTCTTTGCTACTTTGAATAGTTGCTCTTGTTTTATGATTTGCAATTATCATTATTATTATTATTATTATTATTATCATTATTATTATTATTATTATTATTATTATTATTATTATTATTATTACAACAACAGCCACTGCTACTACTACCACTACTACTACTACTACTATTCAGCTGTACTAATAATGCAACCATCATCATCATCATATCATCATCATCATCAACAACAGCCTTCGACTATATTGCCGACAGCACTACTAAAACTGTCACTCCGACCATCATCATCATCATCATCATCTTCATCACACCCAGTCCAAGTGTCGGAATTACAACGACCCCATCACCATCATCATCATCTTCATCACACCCAGTCCAAGTGTCGGAATTACTACGACCCCATCATCATCATCATCATTATCATCATCATCATCATCATCACCCAACCCCATAGAGGTGATGATGATGTGGAGGTGTGTGAAAGAGGTCATCACACCCACAATGACCTCCCCTGACCCCCGCTGGTATCAATCAGTCCACACCCATTCACGCGGGGATTGGCGCAGCAGGGGATTGGAGATTAGCTGGGATTACATTGAGAAGGCGGGAGCATTTATTTGGATTACATTGTGAGAGTTGATAGATCTGGGGATATATAATGATGGTGTGGGATTACATTAGGAAGACGGGGGGATTTACCAGGATTACATTGTGGAGTTGATAGATTTGGGGGTATATAATGATGGTGTGGGATTACATTGGAAAGACGGGGGGATTTACTAGGATTACATTGTGGAGTTGATAGATCTGGGGATATATAACGATGGTGTGGGATTACATTAGGAAGACGGGGGGATTTACCAAGATTACATCTTGGAGTTGATAAATCTGGGGATATATAATGATGTTGCAGGAATTATAAGTGCTTTGGATTTGATTGGCGATTTTGGCATGGAAATTATTGTTTGGGGGATTAGGTGGATTTATGTGGATTTCAGATTTTCCGGATTTTGATTTTGGGATTTCGACTGAAGCTAGTGGGGATTATGATTGCTGTTGAACTCTTTTTCACCTCAGCGTGGCCTAATATTTCCCTCTCCATCTTGAGTGCTGAGTTATAAGAACAGACTGGCACTGGAATATGATGCTAGTCACGAAGAAGTGCTGTGGATTGGAACTAAAGCTGCACTGTTTTCTTCACCTGCCACTGAACTGCCTGAAGGAAATTGTGTTACTTTCATTGTCACCACCAGACGATTTTATTCAGAGTTCCAGACCCTTGATATGGAGAGGTTAGGTGCAGCTGAGAAAAATCGTCCTAAGGCTGCAGGAGCATACTAATCTACTGCGTCATCAGGGTGAAGGGGTTAATGAAGGTCTAATTACCAAGATTAGGCAGGTGAAGAGGTAGTGATAGGGCGGGATTGGCTGGAATGGGACACAGGTGAGTGATGGACAGGGCTGTGATTGAGTCATTGGGTTGAGTAAATGCAGGGGTGAAAAGAGGGGGAATATAAAGGCAAATAGCAGCTTTACCGTCTACTGGGTGTTAGAGAGAGAGAGAGAGAGAGAGAGAGAGAGAGGAGGGGGTGGGGGGGGGAAGGAGGGAGGGAGGAAGGAAGAGAGAGAGAGTCTGAGGTAGTTAATGACTTCCTCTTTGTATATAAGTAGAGGGAATATTAGTTCCTCTCTCTCTCTCTCTCTCTCTTTCTATATATATATATATATATATATATATATATATATATATATATATACACACACACACACACACACACACACACACACACACACACACACACACACACACACACACACACACATTCTCTTCCTCCTCTCGTTGCCCATCTCCTCCCTCTTCCCCTTTCATTTTTCTTCCTCATCGTCTTTCCTCACCTCACTCCTGTCCTTCCTTCTCTCCCCTTCCTCTTTCCTCTCCCTTCCTTCTCCCCCTCCCTTCCTCCCTCCCTCTTTTATCTCTGTCTCTCTCCTTTTTGACTCAGAGTGCTACAATATTTCACCAAACAGTCTTGAAAGGACGGGAGGGGGAGAAGGAGAGGAGATGGGGAGAGGAGAGAAGTAGGGCAGAAGGAGAAAAAGGGGGGAGGGGAGAGAGAGAGAGAGAGAGAGGGAGGAGGAGGAAGGAGAGGGGCGAGTGCGAAGTAGTGAGGGAAGGGTATGGGGAAGGGGAGAGGGAGGAGAAGGGGGGGGACTGAAGGGGTAGAGGAAGGGGAAGGAAGGGGGGAGAGGGAGGCGTGTGGGCGTGTGTGATTTAGACGTATGAGGTTTTTATGTGTGTGGGCGGGTGTGTGTGTGTGTGTGTGGGAAGGGGAGGTGTTGGTGTAGGGAGGAGTGAGGGAGGATGTGGATGGATGTGAGTCTGGGTATGGCTGTGTGGGTGTATGGGATTATGTTTTGTACGGGTGAGAGGGTGGATGTTATGGTGTGGATGTGGGTGTGGATAGTGTGGATGTGAGTGGTTGTAGGGGAAAGAGGGTGGGTGGTGGGCTGGGGCTGTGGGTGTGAGGTTGGGCACAGTGGTGTGTGTGTGTGTGGGTGTTGTGGATGTGTGCGCGTGTGTGTTCGGGTGGAGGGGGGAGGGATGCAAGTGTGGGTAATGGTGTGGGTATTTCGGTGGGAGTGTTGGTAACTAATAAACACCATCTGAACGTGGGTGGCGGCTCTCTCTCTCTCTCTCTCTCTCTCTCTCTCTCATTATTTGCAAAAAAAGTTGAGCTTCATGATCCTTTTCCAAT
This sequence comes from Coenobita brevimanus, assembly GCF_032717465.1. Taxonomy (NCBI): domain Eukaryota; kingdom Metazoa; phylum Arthropoda; class Malacostraca; order Decapoda; family Coenobitidae; genus Coenobita; species Coenobita brevimanus. The sequence goes on along the minus strand of NC_136959.1, from coordinate 64,862,627 downwards.
TTCTCACACGCAAAAGCAAGACAAACTTTAAGTGTTTTTGGAGCCCACCGGGGTCCTCTGTAAGCCCTTGTATTCTGAGAGAGAGAGAGAGAGAGAGAGAGAGTAATTTGACTGGTGCAGAAAAAGTTACGTAGATATATATATACAGATTACATACAAATTTCGCGGAATTTACTTGATGGTCGGGCCTTAATATTGCAGACTCTAAAATTGCAGGTGTTTAGAGAGAGAGAGGCTTGGTGAATAAATGCTATAGGATATGGTGTCCTCTAAACCTTTCCAATTTGCAGCCTTACTAAATTTACAAGTAAACTTTTGTAACATGCATATCCTTTGCATTTTTCACTAACTAGGGGGATGAAAAATGCTGTAATAATAGCCTGCGTTTATATATATATTTGAACATCCGGGAGGTGGATAAATAAATTGACTGTTTGATTGCTGTTGCTATTTTTATTCTTCATTCATTTTTTGCGAGAGAGAGAAAGAGAGAGAGCGTGGGTGTAAATGACATTCATAGGAGTCTCAGTGAATCGTTTGTACCGTGTAGCGTGGGAGGAAGCGTGGCATTACATGAATTACAGCTCTTATTTTTGTAACGTGAGTGTCTATGGCCTGTCAGCTTTAACACGCCCTATAGTTACCTGTCGTCAGTGTATAATTCTGGCTGGAAAGAAAAAAAAAAAAACAATTAAAGAAAGAAATATTTAAGACAGTAGCAATGAAAAAATTTAAAAAACATTGACATTAGCAGTGAATAAATTAAAGAAAAAGTTAGCACAGTAGCAATGAATAAATTAAAGAAAAGTTAGGAAAGTAGCAATCAATAAATTAAAGAAGGATAAAAAGTTACGACAGTAGCAGTGAATAAATTATAGAAAAAGTTAGGACAGCAGCAATGAATAAATCTATCTGCTTTAATGTGACCTCAAATTGCCATCTCTCTTTCTTGAATGTTTAGCATCAACAAGAAATTAACGCCACAAAATGCTGCAAGTCACGAAGAAGTGCTGTGGAAATGATGTAGAGCCGTAGAACGAATAATGTGTGCCATTAAGTCTTAGCGAGATTAGCACTAGAAGATGATGCTAATCAAGAAGAAGTGCTGAGGAAATGATGTAGAACTGTGATATTGTATTATTCTGCCACTTAGCTGTAAAGAGTGATTATTTCCAGAATTTGATGCAAGTCACAATGAAGTGCTGTGGAAAGGATGTTAACCCGTAGTATTATCTTCTTGTGCTACTAAACTGTAAAGAGATCAACACTTCAGTGTGGTGCTAGTCACGAAGATGTGTAGAAGAGATGTCGTTTTCCCTCCCACCTAATTTTTCCACAGTAAGGCAAACTTTTCCCGTTATTTATATCACCTTTTCAAAGATATCATTACGTCTTCCTCCTCCCCTCCTCTCTTCCACGCTGATGGCTCCGTTGCTGCGTCTTGCTCCGATATGCCATTTCAAAAACGTTTTCAGCAATTTTACTTCTTCTTTTTCTTCTTTTCTTTTCTCTTTCCACTCTCATGGTTCCATTTCTACTTCTTTCTGATATGCTTTTCTAAAAACCTTTTCATCAATTGTACATCTTCCTCTTTCCTTCTCTTCCACTCTGACGGCTCCGTTGCTGTTCCTCTCTCTAATAATGCTGTTTTTTTGTTTTGTTTTTTTTCCACTTAATTTTGATTGAGATTCCACTTTGGGCGATTCCGTTGCTGTTCCTCCTCCTCCTCCTCTTCCCTGTGGCTTCTTCATGAAAGGTATTAACACTCTCAGGCTCCTGTGACTCATTCTTAGCAGCAAATAATTGTCTGGTATGAGACGGAAGAAAATAATAGAGAGGATGTGACATCGTTACGATTGACACTTCAGTACGATGACGCCTTACTGCTTTGTTCTTGCCATCTTCCGGTGATTTTATTTAAGAACAGGTTAATTATGGCTGTAACCCCACCCGTTCGAAAAGCGTCTCCTAAGCTGAGCAAAATCGTCTGTAGGTGGCAAGAATTAAGCAAATTATAATAGTAGTAGTAGTAGTACGATAGTTGTAATAATAGTAGTAACAGTAGTGGTGGTGGTAGTAGTAGCAGTGGTAGTAGTAGTAGTAGTAAGACGTCATTGTATTGAAGAAGTAATCATCCTTCCATGAATGCAATGTATTTTCCACCCTCCCGCATCTCGCTGCCAAGAAGGCGTATGGTCCTGGAGGCAAAATGTGCTTCCGCCTTGACGCCCTGCCTAGTCAAGCTCTTTCTCCTTGGTCTGTCAGCTCTTCCCTCCTTTCATCTCACCTCAAAGCTTGCTCCCATTCACCCTGTTCCATAGACGGGCGAGTGGTCCCGGCTCTCTAACTATCCCCCTGTTGCCGTAATCAAGTCTTTTGTGGTTCATCTTCAGTCTTTTCTTTCTTTCTCTTTTTTTTTTTTTTTTTTTTTTTTTTTTTAGGTCGACCATCTTTTCATAGCCTTCTTTTTGACCGTCGGTGTGGGGGCTCTGTCAGGGATTCTCTTACATTCCTTCTCATATTTTCTGGTCATCCTCCTTTCGGGAATGCGGTGAGGCCTTTGTTATTTAGTGCACTATTCATCTCAAAGGTGCATGTGTTTAATTTCCAAGCTGCCCTCCCATGGCTTCTTTCCTTCCAGTAGTTTCGTTGTCTCTTGTCTTATTTCTCGTTGTTCTGTCGGGAGAGGAGTGAAGCCCTAGTGTCTGGTGTTGTCAATCCTGTCCCGTTTAATTTTTGTACTTTGTAATTGTTGAGATACAGGAATGTGCAGATACAGACACTGCTATAGTCTGCTGTACCCTGTAAACCCAATGACACTCAGAGATACAGACTAATATTTTGTACCCCATACCTCCCACAACAACCGAGATACGATAAATTACAGTACAAGGGTTTATTTAATCTGCTGTACCCCATAACTCCCAGGCTACAGGCAAGAGAGGCCAATACAAAGAGCCGCAAGGCCTATGTATCCTGTAACCCTGGCGTGAGGTGAAAGAGACAAGGATACCATTAATTAGTCTTTCGTGTTAGAGAGTGAATTACAGGGGTGAGACTCAAAGGATGTTGGTAGTTGTGGTAGTGGGGAGTATTGGAAGCGGTGAGATGGTTGATTTGATGATGGTAACTGTGATATTTGTAGTGGTAGTTGAGGTAGGAAGCTTTAGAAGTAATGAGGAAATGGTGGTGGTGGTGGCAGGTGAGGTGGTAGCTGTGGTGGTGATTGTGATGATAACTGTGGTGGTGGAGGTGATGGTCTTGGTGATGGTGGTTGTTTTGTTGTGTGGTTGTGTGTTGAATGGTTTGATTTTAGTTTTGGTAGTAGTGGTAGGGAGTACTGGGGTCGATGAAGTGGTTGTTTTGATGGTGGTTGTGGTTATGGACATCTGATGGTTGTGGTAGTAGTTGTGGTAGGGAATTCTGGCAGCCATGTGGTTGTGGTGGTTTTGGAGGTGGTGGTTGTGTTGGTTGTAGTAGCTCTTGCGATTGTGGTGGTGATAGTGATTGTACTAGTCGCCGTGATGGTGGCGACTGTGGTGGTTGTGATTTGATAGTGGTTGTAGTGGTTGTGATAGTGGTTGTAGCGGTAATGATGATTGTTGAGGCTGTGATAGTGGTTGTAGTGGTAATAATGATTGTTGTGGTGGTGGTTGTGATAGTGGTTGTAGTGGTAATGGTAATGATGATTGTTCTGGTACTGGCGTGATGGTAGTTAAGATGATAGTTGTTATGGTGGTAGTGGTGGTGATAGTGGTAGTGATTTTTCTGAAACAGGTTAGGTGATGGTGGTAGTAGGAAGCCTGGTGGTTGCTGCCTTCAGACGATTTTATTCAGATGTAGGAGAGAAAAATCAGACTATGAAGGGGTTAATGGAGGCTGTCTCTATCCCCGCCACTAAAGACGGTTTCTCCAAGGTTAAAAAAATCGTCTGGGAGTAGCAGGAACCGAGAAATCGTCCTTTAACTGAATGTTTTGGCTTAGATTGTTGTTATGTACACTGCCTTACTGTACGATCAGATTAAGAGTGAAAAAAAAAGTGTGAGAGTTGAAAAAGAATATTAAAGTGAAAAAAAAAAATATCAGAGTGGAAAAGGGTTAAAGTGGAAAAAATATATATATAGAAAAAGAACGATCAAGTGTTATGGGATCTTGTTTGTCCTGGCCTATAGAATTTGAAAGTCAGTTCCTCTCTCTCTCTCTCTCTCTCTCTCTCTCTCTCTCTCTCTCTCTCTCTCTCTCTCTCTGTCTCTCTCTCTCTCTCTCTCTCAGAATCACGTTTTTGTCACTGTCTTCTCCCCTTTTCACTTCACGTAATAATTGTTCATGTCACTTTTGCTTCTACTTTTATTCATCACTATTTCCATCCATCTGCGCAGATTCCTTGCCTTCTGTAGTCTTCGTTCACCTTTTTTCCCTCCCCAGTTCACCATCATCATCACCATTCTCTCTTTTCATCACCATCATCACCATTCCCTCTCATTCACCACCACCACCACCACCACCACCACCACCACCACCACCACCACCAATCTCTCCACAGCCACCACTACTACTAATCTCCTCCTCATCTTCACCACATCACCACCGTCATCACGACTTTCTCCCATCATCACCGTCACCACTACAGCCACCAGCTCGACCCTCGCCATTCTTCATCCAAACTCCCTCTCTCATCACCATATTCTTTATTCCACCAAGTGTTTATATCCAGCGAGAGAGAGAGAGAGAGAGAGAGAGAGAGAAAGAGAGAGAGAGATAAAGAGAGGCATAGTGTGGGTGTGTGAAAGTGGCATTGTTTTTGTTTAGAAAATGTGTCTTTGTCTGACATTATTCTTTGTCTAAAATTGGGTGCCTGTCTCTCTCTCTCTCTCTCTCTCTCTCTCTCTCTCTCTCTCTCTCACGAACGCAATTGGCATACAAGAAATTACGGACCTTCGTCATCAAGTCTTCAGATGTGGAGGACAGTTCTTTCTCTCTTTTTCCATTTTTCTTTTGCCCTTTTTTTTTTTTTTTTTTCATTTTACAGTTATTTTTTTCCTCCCCACATTTATTTTCATTGCCATCATTATCACTGTCATCATCACCACCACGGTCATCACCACCACCATCACTCCCCTTCACCTTCACCTCCTTCTATCCGTTTCACCATCTTTTTTCGCCATCAGTCTCCTCCCTCATCAACATCATCACTTCACCATCATTACCACTATCAATCCCTCTTTCGCCATCATCATCACCATTAATGTCTCCTTCATATGATCACCACCAATTTTTCCTTCTCCATCTTCAGCACTGCGCCGTCCATCATCACCACCACCTATCCAGCACCAGCACCAGTCGTTCCATCATTATCTCCACCACTTACTCCATCGCTACCATAATCACCACCAGCACTCCCAGTATCTATCTGTGCCTCACCATCACCACTCCCATTATCTATATATGTTTCACCATCACCACCATCAAGCTCCACCACCACCACCACCACCGCTATCTACGTATCCCAGTACATCAACCAACCCTCTGACAAATAATTTTCCTCACCACACAGACGGTATAAGTCGAGCAAGACGAGAGAGAGAGAGGGGCATGTGTGTGTGTTTGTGTGTGTGTGTGTGTGTGTGTGTGTGTGTGTGTGTGTGTGTGTGTAAGTGGCATTTTGGAGTTGTTTTGAAAATGTGTGTTTGGGGACATTACTGGGTCTGGATCTTGGTGCTCTCTCTCTCTCTCTCTCTCTCTCTCTCTCTCAAGGTGGTGATGATAGGAAAGATAAAAATGAGTTTGGGATGAGGAAAGATATAAAGAATTAGGAGAAATGAATGGAGGAACCAAAAGAGACACAGAAAACGAAGAGGAGGAGAAGTGAAGAGAAATGGAGAGGAGACGAGGAGGGGAAATGTATCCTTGAAGGTATTGGAGAGAGAGAGAGAGAGAGAGAGAGAGAGAGGAGATGGGAAGGGGAAGGAACCTTGAAGCTACTGTGTGTGTGTGTGTGTGTGTGTGTGTGTGTGTGTGTGTGTGTGTGTGTGTGTGTGTGTGAGAGAGAGAGAGAAGGGGGGGGAGAGGGAAGGGAGAAGTGAAATGGTTAGGAAAGACTTCGAAGACTCGGAGGAAGAATTTCAGCTTGGAGGAGGAGAAGGGTAAGGGGATAGGGAGAAGAGGAGGAAAAGGGAAGTTTGGGAGGAAAGAATCTGAAGAGGGAGGGAGGGAGGGAGGAATATAAAGATAGGAAAAATTTGAAAGGAGGTGCAGGATGTAGAGAGAGAGACAGACAGACAGAGAGAGACATCATTTATCTTTGTAATTCTTCATCTGAGTAATAATCCACCTTTTATTTTCTTAAGATATTATTCCCCTCAGTACCATTATACATTTATACAGGGTGTCCAAAAAAGGCCCACAGATTTTGCAAGTGTTTTATGAGATGCAAAATAAATACATAAACAACTTAATAAATAAATAAATAAATAAAATACTTCAGGAGTTACTTTTTTAATTGGAGGAAATTAGATCTTAAAATTTTGTGCCTTTAACATGCAGTAAATTTTTGGTCACCACTGTATTTTGAGTTTACTAATAAGGTACGATTTTATTCAGGTAGTTAAAGGGCTCGTTGTGAAGGGGTTAATTAATGGGGATAATGGGGTCAATAAAGGGTATTTGCGTCCCATTACTGCGAGAGAATTTACCTGAGAATTTAATGGAATGTTTGTGTGTATCTGCGTAACTCTCTCTCTCTCTCTCTCTCTCTCAGACTGAAAAAATTCTATCCTTGAAAATCTTGAGAAAATCTAAGAAGAGAAGCAACACAGAGAGAGAGAGAGAGAGAGAGAGAGAGAGAGAGAGAGATGGAGGGACGAAAGAGGGTGGAAGAGATGGATTGCGGGCAAGAGAGGGAGGGAGGAGAGAGGTTGGTTGATAGGAGATGGATGGTTTGAGAGAGAGAGAGAGAGAGAGAGAGAGAAAGAAAGAGAGTAGAAGAGGTAGAAGAGGAAATGTGTGAAGGAGGGGGACGTGAAGGAGAGAGAGAGAGAGAGAGAGAGAGAGAGAAGAAGAAGAGGAGGTAGAAGAGGAAATGTGTGAAGGAGAGAGAGAGAGAGAGAGAGAGAGAGAGAGAGAAGAAGAAGAAGAGGAGGTAGAAGAGGAAATGTGTGAAGGAGAGAGAGAGAGAGAAGAAGAAGAGGTAGAAAAGGAAATGTGTGAAGGAGGGGAACGTAAAGGAGAGAGAAATTAATAAACAGGGAGAGAGAAAGAGAGAGAGAGAGAGAGAGGGAGCGTGGGAGGTGTGTGGGAAGTTCCATTGAACCTCGTACGCTGGGAGGGAGGAAGACAGAGGATGGAGGAATATTTGCAGGAAGGGAGAGGTATTTGGTGGAAGGAAGGCATATTTGGAGGAAGGGAGAGATTTGGAGGAAGGGAGGAGTATTTGGAGGTAGGGAAGGATAACTGGATAAAGGGAGGAATATCTGGAGGAAAGTAGGGGTAGTTGGAGGGAGTGAGGGAAATTTAGGGTGACAGAAGGAGGGATGGTAAGATAGAGGGAGGGCTATAATGAGAGAGAACAGGCGAGGAAGAAGATAAGGAGAGAGAGAGAGAGAGAGAGAGAGAGAGAATAGCAAATGGGAGGAAAAGCGTGGGTGGATGGAGAGGATTTCAGGCAGTTTGAGAGAGAGAGAGAGATTACGATCCTTTTTAGGTGATCCGACGGTGATATTAATAGAAAGATTTAATGACCTCTTCTACGTGGATTAGGAAGCTCCCTCAACACCTATTCCTTAGCGATTTTTTTTTTTTTTTTATTGGCATACCACACCTTACCCTTCCCTCAACACCTATTCCGTAGCTTTTTTTTTTTTTTTTTTTTTTTTTTCCTTACTACACAATACTATTCCCTCGCGCCTTTTCCTTATCGATTTATTTTGCATACCACACCTTACTATTCCCTCAACGCCTCTTCCTTATCGATTTATTTTGCATACTACACCTTACTATTCCCTCAACGCCTCTCCCTTAGCAATTTATTTTGCATACTGCACTTTACTATTTCCTCAACGCCTATTCCTTAGCTATTTATTTTGCACACTATACCTTACTGTTCCGTCAACGCCCCTTGCTTAGTGATTTATTTTGCACACTACACCCTGCCATTCCTTTAACACCTCTTCCTTAGCGATTTATTTTGCATACCTACACACCCAACGTCACACAGCTCGGTGCCGGGTAAGGACTTTACTTTGGGTGTGCATCCTTTCCATGGCACTTCTTCGTGACTAGGCGTTTTTCCCCCCTCTAACTTGGTCTGAAATTGCCACCTTCCCATCTTGAATACTGAGCTGTAACAGTAGACTAGCACTTGAATACGATGCTAGTCACGAAGAAGAGCTGTGGAAATGATGTAGAGTTGTAGTATTCCCTTCTGCCACTGAGCTACGTAAAATAAACCGCAAAAAGTCGAAAGTCTGAGCCAAGTTTAGGTGAGAAAACCATAACATCCTATTTTCTATCAACTTATTTTTGCCGCTCAGCATTTAAATTGGGGACAGATGGCAATTTTAGGCCAAGTTAGAGTGAGGGGAGTATAGACACACGTGTAATCTGGTGTATGGATTTTTTTTTTTAATATGTTTTCCTGCCGCTGTTCATCATCATAAAATAGAGACTCATTAAGCGTCGAGAACATGGCCGTTTCTTCCCTAATTGCTAAAGTTAGAGAATTAAGAGATGATTAACAATTTCACAAGTTTACCCTTCAACGACCACGGCAACTTATATTGTCCTCCATTTTCTTTATCATTATATTGCTCTTTATTTTCTTTATCGCTTTTCATCGTTTTCATTTTCCTAATTATTTTTATCGTTCTTCATTTTCTTTATCACTGTTTTTGTTGTTCTTCAGTTTCTTTATCACTTTCATTGTTCTTCATTTTCTTTATCATTTTTATTGTCCTTCATTTTTATTGTCACATTAATTGTCCATTTTCTTTATCATTTTCTTCATTGTTCTTCATTTTCTTTATCACTAATTTTATTGTTCTTCATTTTCTTTTTCATTGTTTTTATGGTTCTTCATTTTATCACTATTATTCTTCATTTTCTTCACGTTATTATTATTATTATATTTTTATTCTTGCTTCCACTACAGTTTTGTTATTTAGGAGAGACTGAAGGGGTTAGATACAGCCTTCATTAACCCTCTCATGCACGGAATAACTCTAGTATTTAATGCCAGAAAGCTGTTATGCTGCTGAATCATGGTAGCCTGAGAATGGCAATAGGATAGTCGACTTTTTCTTCATCAGACGGAACAAGGTCACTCACAAAATTAGGTCATGGGTGGCTAGCGAGAGAGAGAGAGGGAGGGAGGGAGGGAGGGAGAGAGGGGGAGCTGGGAAAGAGAGGAGAGAGAAGAGGTATGAATGAGAGAGAGAGACATGAGAGGGGAGGGAGGAAGGGACAGACGAGAGTGGGCGAGGGATTGAGAAATACACGAGAGGCAAGATGTAAGCAGCTTGGGGGAGACGGTGGTAAGGAGGAGGAGGAGGACGAGGACGAGGGCAAGAGGAAAAAGAAAAGATGATGGAAGAGAGATATATATGAAAGAATGGAGGGAGAAGGAGGAGGATGAAGAGGGAAGGAGGAGGACGAGAACAAGAAGAAGAAAAAGATGATGAAAGAGAGATTTAGGAAAGAAAAAGAAGGAAAGGAAGGAGAAAGAGGAGGAGGAAGAGACGAGAAGGAGGATGGAAACTAAGAGAAGAAGGGCGAGAAGAGAGAAAAACATGATGGAAAAGAGAGAGAGAGAGAGAGAGAGAAACTTGAGCTTGGTAGGTAGGTAGAGAGTGAGGTCAACAAATAGGTAGGAGGGAATGGAACAGGTAGGTAATAATGTAAGAGGTAGGTAGGAAGGTAGACAAGTGGAAAGTAGTATTGTGCAGGTAGGTAGGTAGGCAGAAAGTGAGACAGGTAGATTGTTAGGTAGGTAAGTAAAAAGTAATATAGCATAGGCAGGTGAGTAGGCAGAGAGTGAGACAGATTGGTAGGTAGGGAGGTAGGTAGGTGGGCAGGTAGGAAAGTAAAAAGTAAGTTAAGGCAGGTAAGTAGGGACATTGGTAAGTAGGTAGAGAGTGGGACGGGTAGGTAGGTAGGTGGATAAGCAGAATAAGATAGGAAAGGTACATAGATAGGCAGGCAGGTAGGTAGGGAGAGAGTAAGAGGCACGGGAGAGGGAGGCTGACAGGTGAGTGGATAGCCAGGTAGGCCTAAAATATGCAAATGACGTTAAGAAATGTAAGCCGACAGCATTATGTTATTAACTGAGAAGACGAGGGAGGAGGAGAGGCGGCCTTGGAAAGTTGAGAAGTTGGGGAAAATTCAGTAATGAGATAAAGCCAAAGAGAAAAAGAAACGAGAGAGAGAGAGAGAGAGTAATATAATCAGAAAAAGAAAGAAAGAAGTAGTATAATAAAAGGAGATACGGCGAAAGTTTGTAATTGTCTGAACCCTCACAAGGTCACGCCATCTATGACTTGAATTCAGAGTCACATTCAGAGTATAACCAAGAAGCGAAACTGTCAGAACTTCGTATGAGGGAGAAATATTCATACGGTGATAGGTGCAAGTGGAAACAGAGAGAGCAATTCTTGACCGAAGGTTTAAATAATAATGAAGTTTGTGGGAATAAAACTGAAAATATTTTAAAAGTATCAGTGAACGTGATGAAATAATACAAACAGGAAAATACATGGAAAAGAATAATAATGGAATGTAAAATGAAAAATACTGTTGAAATGACGAAGTGTGGAAGAGTAAAGCGACAAAATTGGTCATAGAGGGAAGATATGACGATAAAAGAGGGGAAAATAACTAGAGATAATTGGTCAGACAAGAAAGTACAGGAGTTTGATCGTCAAAAAGCGGTGACGGAGGAGCGAAGTTGGTGGGTGTGGGAGGAGGGAGGGAGAGAGAGAGAGAGCGAAGTAAGTAATAGGAGAGGAGGAAAATTGAGATATTCATTAGGAGGAAGACGAGAAAAAAAAAGAAGAGCGGGCTAAAGAGATAGAAGAAAAAAGAGAGAGAAACAGAAGAGGAGGATAATTGAAATGGACAGACAGGCTAATACACAGATGAAAAGATACTGAAAGCAGAAGACAAAGCAAATGTAAAGAGTATTAGAGACGGAATATTAGCTAAGGAAAGGAAAGATCTGTTTGGTAATGAGAAAAGATTAAAGAAAAGAGAAGATAATGTGAAGAACAGAGTGAAGGGTAGGAGAACAAGAAAAATGTAGGACCCTAGGAAATTGTGTAAGTAATGATGAACAGAGAGAAAAAAAAAAAAGAGGTGTGTACACTTTGATGCAATGAGAGAGAGAGAGGGAGAGAGAGAGGGAATTAATTGTTGGAGCCAAGTGTGTGTGTGTGTGTGTGTGTGAGAGAGAGAGAGAGAGAGAGAGAAAGAAAGAAAGAAATTAAGAGAGGAAAAAGTGTGCCGGAGGAAATTAAATGTTGGAGCCATGTGTGTGTGTGAGAGAGAGGGGAAGAGAGGCTTCTTTCCTTCCGAGGCTTCTTTCCTTCCGTGCTTCCAGGTAATTTTTATAACCACATAGTTTTGGGACCTACTATGTTTGCCCCGTTATTCTTTTCATATCATTGTTATTTTATTATTTTTATTATTATTTTTATTATTATTATTATTATTATTGTTGTTGTTGTTGTTATTATTATTATTACTATTATTATTTAGTTCTCCTCCTCCTCCTCCTCCCAAACATTGTCAGTTTGGCTCCATTCCATTATTTCTTCACCAGTTCCCTTCAGACTTGGTACAATTGTTCCTTGTTAAAATACCCCGAACACCTTTTTCTTTTTTCTTGAGGCTTTTAAAGGGATTTACGGGGTCAGAGGTCATACACACACACACACACACACACACACACACACACACACACACACACACACACACACACACACACACATTTTGGGATCCAGTGCGTTGTAGTTCTCATTAATCATTGTAGTAATTTGCACAGAAGTATGTTATTGTACTGTAGTTGTGTGGCGACCATTTTGTATTCCCTGGGTAATGTTTTTTTCCTAGTATCTTCATCCCTTCGTCCTTCCTTCCTTCCTTCTTTCCCTCATTCTTACCTTCTTCCCTTCCTTCGTTCCTTCCTTCCAATCAATTGGCTATGCATCCTTCCATTCTGCCTTTCTTCCTTCTTTCTTTCCTTCTCTCCGTCCTTCCTTCCATCTTTCTTCCTTCATTCCTTCCTATTTGCCATCCAAGTATTTCATCCATTCATCCATTCAACTCGCCATTCTCCCATTTGATTTCCATCCAGCCATCATCTAACCATTCATCCCTCCATTTATCCATTCATCTATCCATTCTTTAACTTCCTCTCATCCATCCCGCGTACTACCTATCCATCCGTCCATAATTTTTTCACCAGTCCATTTACAAACCTTCCCAACTTACCATCCATCCATCTATCCATCCTACCTTCCATCCATCCATCCACGCATTCATCTTTCCGTCGCCCCATCCATCCATCCTCGACCTATCCTACATTCATTCATCAGTCCATCTACAGATCTTCCCAACTTCCTTCCGTCCATCGATCTATCCATCCATCCACCCATCCACCCATAAGTTCATCAGCCCCTATGTCTTCCCATCAGACCATCCAAAAACCCTCCTAGCTTCCATCCATCCATCCATCCATCCATACAGTACATACAGACATCCTCCATTCATTCACTAGTCCAGCTACAAATCCATCCATCCATCCATCCGACCGTCCGTCCATCCATCCATCCATCCGTCCATCCATCCATCCATCCATCCATCCATCCACCCTCCGCGTCCCCGTGCCCAGCTCTTACGTGATTGGCAGAGACACATGTCGCCCGCCTCTCCGCAGCCAATCAGGCGAGAGAACGCATATTGCCTCGCCTCCCATTGCCCAGTTGCGTCGGGGCTTCCTCTCCCTCCTCTTACTCTTACTCGCTCTGACTCACTCTTTCTTTTTAAACAAACTCTTAACGTTTCTTTCTTCTTGTTTTACTTTTTTTTTCCTTACAGTATTTGGCTTTGTTATCTTGATCTCTTCCTCCTCTCCTCTTCTCTTTTTTTTCTTCTCGTCACTTCTCTTTTTCCAGCTTCACACACGCGCATTTCCTTTCATCTGCACCTCTTGCTCTTCTTTTCTCCCAATTTCTTACCCCGTCATATTCTGTTTCTTCTCTCCTCTCTAATCCTCTTTCCTTCCTCTCCACTGCTCGTCTCTTCCCTCTTCTCCCCTCCTATCCTCACCTCTCCTCCTATCCTTGTCACTTCATTCCTCCCCTCTCTTTTCCTTTCCTCACCTGTCCTCTCATCTCCTCTCCTTTCACCTCCTCTCTTTTCACATCGGCTCCGCTTCTCTCGTCTCCCCTACTCCACCACGTTCCTTCTTTCCCCTCTTCTCCCCTCCCCTTCCTTCCTTCCTTCAGTCCCCTCTCCTCCCTTTCTTTCCCTCCCTCCCCTCCCCTCCCCCCCTTCCTCATTCCATCTTCACTCCTCATCACCGCGAAATACTGCTCCCTTCACCTTCAGTCCCTCTCCCAATACATCTCCACATCTCTCTCTCTCTCTCTCTCTCTCTCTCTCTCTCTCTCTCTCTCTCTCTCTCTCTCTCTCTCTCTCTCTCTCTCTCTCTCTCTCGTAAACATTCATCCCCCAGTTATATCCTGTGTTTATTGGGTCGTTTGTAAAAAGCATTGGGGTTTATTGTCATGTTTTTCTTGTGTGTGTATGTTTTTTTTTAAGCTTTGTGTGTTTGTTAATGTTTATCCCAAAATTCATTATTATTTTTTTTTATTTTCAGGACTTTTGACATTTTTTTCCCCTATAAGTTAATGGATATGACGCAGTCTATGTCCTAATTTTTGGAATCTGTATTGCTATGGCTCTTATTCTCGGCTACCTAACACCTCTTCCTTACCGATTTATTTTTGGATACGGCTGGCTCATATCGTTTTGTGTGTTATTTATGCAGAGTTTGATGATATGAGAAGGGTTTAAGGTACACAGAGTAGGATGTCTGGGCGTAATAAGGAAAATAAATCGCTCATCAAGAAGTGTTAGGGAGCTTCTTCACCGACTAGATGACGGGCATAATATGTGTGAAGATCAGTAGAGGATTAGATAGGAAATAATGTTATGTGATCAGCTAAAGAGAAGAGAGGAGAACAGAGTGGAAGAGAGGAGAGGAGAGAAGAGAATTGAAGAGAGGAGAGAATAGGAAAGAGAGCAGGAGAGGGGAGAAGAGAAACGAAAGGAGAAGAGTAGGAGAGATGAATGTGTATATGATGAGAAGGGATACTGGTAGGGTGTATGTGAGTTGGTGTGAAGGTGAGAGAGTATGGTAGGCCAGGAAGGTGGATGGCTGTGGTGAATGAGCATGTGTGGAAGGTGTGGAACTGAGGAGGCTGAGGGATTATTGAGGTTTGGTTATTATCTGCTTGGGAGAGAGAGAGAGAGAGAGAGAGAGAGAGAGTTTTAGTTGTTTTGGTTTTGTGTAATCCAGGTCTGTATGGCCGAGCAGACACATCAACTGCTGGCAGGCAATCGCACCTGCAGGGCAGTCCCGTGCAGTGAACCAATGTTTCCATGCGGCAGACAGCGCTTCCCCACAGTGAAGCGCGGGAAGTGTGTGGAAGTTTGGTTCATGGATTTACTTCGCTTTTGTGTCTCTCCATCCAGGTAACGGGGCACCATCGTAGGCTCCACATATTTTGTTTTTATATGATTACCACCCAGCGTTTCAAGTGGTTTCCTGGGTTGCAGAGAACTAACTTGTCACACACTGTAGAGTTGCCTGAAGTGGAAAAAAGAGTAATAAAAAGTGACAGGAAGGATGGAAATAGGAAGAGAGGAGGGCAGACTGAACAAAAATGATGAATGTGGAGGAAAGGGTAAACAGCAGTACATCAAGTGAGTGGATGATACTCGCCACCACCTAGAGAATCTTAAAGGATGCGTGTAGTATTTAGTCATCAGATTGTGTTCCTAAATTGCTTACTCTAGAGGGGTGTATCTGTCTCCAGCTGTACTTTCCCAGGTTTTACTACTCGCTCCAGGAGACTTTATGTTGGACTTTACTTGCTAATAAAACCGGGGGAGCGGATTGAGAGAGAGAGAGAGAGAGAGAGGAATATCCATCTCGTAATAAATTCCCTTTTATATAATTTTTTTAATATTGGTCTTCCGTGAGCCCTTTTTTTTTTCTTTATTGGTTTTCTGAGATACCATTAGTAGAAGATTTTTTCCTCTTTCCTCTTGAACTCCTCTTATCGGTTTCCTTTTCTCAGTTTGTATCGGTTTTCCTCTTGCGTGCCTCTCTTGGATTTCCTATAAATTTTTTCCCCCTCTTGGTCGTTATTAACACTTCTGCCTCTTCGTTTTCCTTGGTTCCTCTTAGCGCCTTCTTTCCTCTTCCCTATAATTTTCTGCTCCTTCTCCTTACTAGTTCTTCCTCTTGATATATTCCCGTTCCTTTTATCAGTGTTATCATCCTCTTGATCTTCAGTTATTAGTGTTCTCTCCTCTTAGGTCTTTCTCTTAGTCTCATTTATTATCATT
Organism: Coenobita brevimanus; assembly: GCF_032717465.1. Taxonomy (NCBI): domain Eukaryota; kingdom Metazoa; phylum Arthropoda; class Malacostraca; order Decapoda; family Coenobitidae; genus Coenobita; species Coenobita brevimanus. The sequence goes on along the minus strand of NC_136959.1, from coordinate 64,847,000 downwards.
TTTCCCTGATCTTTTTGCCTTGTCACCGTATCTTCCTCTTTGTATTCTTCTTTCCTCTTAGGCCGTTTTTCCTCTTGTTTCCTCTTTCTCCTGATTATTCTGGTTCCTCTTCGTATTTGTTCTTCCTCTTAAATTACTTCAACTTCCTTGGCCTCCCCTCCTCGGCTTGCTTCAGTTGTTATTCCTCTTTCCCCTTACATCCTCTTTTCCTCTTGATGTTTTTCCTCTTAGTTTTTTTTAGGAATTTGATCCCCTCCTCTTCCTCCTCTTGTATTCATCGGCTCTGGCTCGCTCCCATGTTTTCAGATTCTCTCTCTCTCTCTCTCTCTCTCTCTCTCTCTCTCTCTCTCTCTCTCTCTCTCTCTCTTCCTTACCCTTCAACTTCTTCTTCTTCATATTTATTCATCCCTCGTCCTCTCAATATTTCCGCCTGACTGCCTCCTTTCCCCCTCCCCCTCTCTCTCTCTCTCTCTCTCTCTCGTATACTTCAGTCCTTTGAGATTTAGTCACAACCTCAAAACTTCGCATAATCCAGAGAGAGGGAGAGAGAGAGAGAGAGAGAGGGAGGGAGGGAAGGAGGGAGGGAGGGAGAGAGAGAATGATTTGATTCTCTTTCTTCTGGATCAAATTTTCAGTCTTTTCCTCCCCATATCACTTGCTTCCCATATTTGCTCATCCCATTTTTTCTTCAGCCCCTCCATTCCCTCCTCAAACCTCATCTTCCTTCCATCCCTCCTTCCCTGCCTTCCTCCTTCCCTGCCTCCCTCCCTCCTTGCCTCCTTCCCTCCTTGCCTCCCTCCCTCCCTCCTTCCTTCCTTCCTTCCTTTCATCCACCCATCCTTCCTTCCTTCCGTTTACAGCTATTCCACTTCTTTTCCCAACGTCACCTTCCTTTTCGAATATCCTTCTTTTATTTCCAAACCTCCCCTTTGTTTCTCAAGTCTCCCTAGCCTTTCCAAGCTTCCCTTCCTTCCCCACTTACCTCCACTCACCTCCTTCCTTCCTCAGGCGTCTCCTTCCTTCCTCAGTCACCCCCTTCCTTCCCCAAACATCCCGTTCCTTCTTCAAGCATATCCGTCCTCCAAGCCTCCCCACACTCCTCAAACTTCCCTTTCTTTCCACAAGCTTCTCAAAACGTTTCCTACCTACCCCAAGAAATTCCCTCCATTCCTGCACTTTCCTCTGCTTCCCCAAGCCACCCTGCCTTCCCTAGCCATTCCATTCCTTACCCAACCCTCCCATCCTTTCCCTCAAGCCACCCTGCCTTCCCTAGCCTCTCCTTACCCAACCCTCCCATTCTTTCCCCCAGGCTTGCCCAACCGACGTCCAGAGGTGCTTGGGAAATCCGTGGCCCATTGTAAACGCACTTGGACCCCTGTCACAAATATCCACCTGTTGTTTTTAGCGGGTTTTCGCGTGTTCTTGCCATTGCCTCTGTCTCGTGCGTTTTGTGTTTGTTCTCTGGGTGCAAAACTAGGCTGGGTTAGGGTAGGGTGGGATGTGGTTGGGTTGGGTTGAGTAGGATACGGTAGGGTAGAGAAGGGTTTGGTTGGGTTTGGCCAGGAAAGGCTGGGTTGGTGTAGGGTAGGGTAGTGTAGTGTAAGGTAGGGTAGGATAAGGTAGGGTAGTATAGTGTACAGTAGGGTAGAGTTTGGTTGGGTTGGGCTAGGAGAGGTTGGGTTGGTGTAGGGTAGGGTAGGGTAGGGTAGGGTTGGGTAGGATAGTAAAGTATGCAGTAGGGTAGGGTAGGGCAGGATAGAGTAGGGAAACGTATAAGGTTAGAATGAAGTAGGATTTGCACTGGTATGGGTAGGATAGTTAAAGGTAAGGTCGGGGACGTTTGGGTAAGGACGAGGTGGGTATGACTTGATTCGTAATAGATAGGATAGGGCAAGATTTCGATAGGCAAGGGTGCTGTACGTCTGTAGGGTAGTGCACGGCGAGGTTAGGGTAGGATGGGATGGAGTGCCTAAGAATAGACTGATATAAACTGCGTTAGGATGAGGTAGACTGGGATAAGAATCGTGCGTAGTGTATTTAGGATTGAAGAATGAGATGGAAATAGTGCAAACTGAGTAAAATCGTCTGGAAGTAGTAATGTTAGGCTAGAAAATGAATGAAAGAATAGGAGGGTTTTTTTTTGCTAAAGATGAAATAAACCTAACCCCATCATTCCGGGGGGTTTCTCTTCGGCCAATAATAATAATAATAATAATAATAATCTCCTAGCAGTACTGATAAAAAATAGCTTGGATCTTACGCCGGCCTCATCTCTTCTCCCATAAGTAAATAATAGTCACATCATTCTTTCCCTCCCTCGTACAGGTCGCCTCATCATTACCATAAAAATAGACCCTTGATTTATTACATTGGTCCTGCGAGATGCCATGAAAAGAAAGGCTCCCCATTATATCCCCATAAACATATATACTCCAGCAGTTTTGTGTCGGACGGGCTGGGTATGGGGTGTGTGTGTGTGAGGGGAGAGAGAGAGAGATTGTGTGTGTGTGTGTGTGTGTGTGTGTGTGTGTGTGTGTGTGTGTGTGTGTGTGTGTGAAAAATTGCGGTGGTTCTGGCCAGATGTAGAGGTTAAATCCTTCTGCTTGATTGGTAAGGCTGTGTATAAAAATGTTGAATGTTTATGGTGGAAATGAGTAAGAGAATGTTTACGTGATGCCCACTGAGGATAAAAATGAATACATGGTGACAAGAATAGAATGTTATGGAATGTTTATATTAAAGTTCAAAGGGAAAAGAATGTTCATGTTGAGAAATGAAAGGAAAAGAATGTTCATTTTGAGAGAGAGAGAGAGAGAGAGAGAGAGAGAGAGAGAGAGAGAGAGAGAGAGAGAGAAGCAATTAGCTAATTGAATTGGTCATAGCGTGGGAGTGAAAGTGAGAAAGTATAAATGGGAATAGTAAATAGTATAGTTGTACGAGAGAGAGAGAGAGAGAGAGAGAGAGAGAGAGAGAGAGATGAACAGCATGCCTGTTAAGGGAAATGGGTCACACATCCATTCACTCGTCACTCATTCATTCAGAATACCCTTGAGAGAGAGAGAGAGAATTAATGAATGAAGAATACCCTTGAGAGAGAGAGAGAGAGAGAGAGAGAGAATTAATGAATGAAGAATACCCTTGAGAGAGAGAGAGAGAGAGAGAGAGAGAGAATGAACGAATGAATGAAAGAAGGAATTCGATTGTCAAACAGATAATGAAAGAATGAACCCGTGCAATACAAGAATGCAAAAAAAAGTTAATAGAGAGAGAGGGAGTGAGATAGAGAAATGAGATAGTGAGAGAGAGTGAGCGAGAGAGTGAAGCAGGACCCCTCAGCTTTAAACGCAAGCCCTCACCTCCCACGGTCCATCATACAACCCTGATATATGATGCCAGCACCACTTTGCATACATTCCCCCTCATACATTATCACATTATCAGTCATACATTTTCATACATTATACACTCCAGCTCATACATTATCAGTCGTACATTGCCATACGTTAGACAATTCTGGTTTTTGATGCTTTCAACTCTGTGCACACATTCTGATTCATACTGTTAATGCATTCTCTCTCAAGCGTCCTTGTTTGTACATAGCTAATGCATTGTGGAACCCGATTGTGTGTGTGTGTGTGTGTGTGTGTGTGTGTGTGTGTGTGTGTGTGAGAGAGAGAGAGAGAGAATCAAAGTATAATACGGTAAGGAAAATAAACCACACAGAAAAGGGTGCCACGAACCCCAGTGTCATCTAAACACGGCTTTTCTTCTCTATGGTGCCTTTTATTATTATTTTCTTAACACTTCATGGACTTATTCCAAAAAAAAAAAGGGGGGGGGGAGTTAGGAATTTTGGTGACTCTGTAAGGCACTGTTGAGGTACATTTTATAGTAGTAGTAGTAGTAGTAGTATCATTAATATTGTTAGTTTTATCATTATTATTGTTATGATAATGATGATTGATGATGATGATTATGATGATGATTATGATGATGATGATGATGGTGTTTTGTTTATTAATGTTATTGTTACTATTATTATTATTATTATTATTATTATTATTATTATTAATGATTATGATGATGATGATTGGTGATGATGGTGTTTGTTATTTTGATTATTATTATTATTATTAAACTCTTACTGAGACACGGAATTATGAACTTTTCAATTCCCTTTTTGTTAATTACAGAACATATAAACAACTGAGCTTTTTTCTTAATCATGCTGCACGGGTTTGTGAACTTGTAAACGATTTCTTAACATCGAACATATAATTGCAAATCTTTACGTAATTTTTGTATTCATATAACAAACGTTTCTGAACTGTTAAACGTTTTCCTCGCTACGTAGGCCGGATTTAGGAATGTTTTGGATGACTTTACAACACGGAATGAATAAAACTGTGGACGAGTTTTTCATATTCATATGTTCTTCACTCCCTGAATAACACGTATTGGTAATTTTAATGCGATTTATTTTTTTTTATGCAGAGTGAACAGGAATTAACTTTTTGCCGACTTTCATCCATTTCTGAAGATCTGTTGTTTATACCATGTCGTGGAGTGAACATTTATGAACGTTCACTGTGTCAGTTGTGGAACACGTGATTTTCTTTTTTAATAACACAACATTGACTTATCATCATCATCATCATCATCATCATCATCCAGGAAAATTTAGATGCACTGTTCCGTGGTATGTTAATTATGCAGCACACATTTTCGAAGTTTTGCACACGACCTGCTCATTATGCCACACACACACACACACACACACACACACACACACACACACACACACACACACACACACACACACACACACACACACACACACACACACACACGAGAGAGAGAGAGAGAGAGAGAGAGAGAATGGAGGAGGGGGGGGGAACCAGCACTTACTATTCATCATACACGAGCACAGTGTATGATGTATGAAAGGCAATACACTACAGTTTATGAGCCAGGCTGCCCAGGTTATGGCGGCCGGACTATTACCATACATAACTATATACCACAATACAGCACCATACATTATCATACGTCACCATAAGTTACGATACTTCACCATACATCATACATTATCAAACATATCCATCCCATTACTAATCAACAGCATATTGCATAATTAATTTAAGGAGTCATTCTTCATCTTATAATGTTGCAGTATATCACTTTCATAATGCACAATAATCACAATCCTGTTTCACATGAGTTTTGCACCAATATCTTCATCTTCACCACACGCACCATAATATTGCATCAGACATCAGTGCACCCTCATACTGCACCATATATGATACTGTTGCACCATCATACTGCATCCTGTATTATTACACATCATACTGGACCATATATTGCATTCATATTATTATTATTATTATTATTATTATTACACCATTGCACAGCACCATAAATCGAGGTAGCCTACTTCCCCATTAATATTTCATCACCTACCACCTTCATCGTCACCACACAATATTACACCATGCATCATCCCCAGGCCGCCGTATCATAAACCCAGTATTACCCCATACATCACCCTGATATTGCCCCCACCCAACACCTCGATATTAACCCAAACGATATTACACCAACACCTGCAAAAGTCCATTTAACGCCGCTCTTGGGAAGTATAGTGGTCTTTGCGTTTTGACGGCTGAGATTTCTCTCTCGGGTGTTTATATATAAAAAAAAATAATCGAAAATCGTCTTGTGGTAGCCTGAAATCGTCTTAAATTGTCATATGGTAGCCTAAAATGTGTTAAATCGTTTTGTGGTAGCCTAAAATCGTCTTAAATCGGCTTGTGGTAGCCTGACATCGTTTTAGGCTTGTGGTAACTGAAAATCGTCTTAAATAGTCATGTAGCTTAAAATCGTCTTAAATCGTCTTGTGGTAGCCTAAAATCGTCATGTAGCCTAAAATCATCCTAAATCGTTTTGTGGTAGCCTAAAATCGTCTGAAATCGTCTTTTAGCCAAAATTGTCGTAAATCGGTTTGTGGTTGCCAAAAATCGTCATAAATCGTAATGAAATAAAAATCGTCCATAATCGTCTTGTAGCCAAAATGGTCTTAAATCGTCTTGTGGTAGCCTGAAATCATCTTAAATCGCATTGTGAAAGTGGATGGGAAGAGGGATGAACAGGGAAGAAGAAAGGTATTAAAGAGAGAGAGAGAGAGAGAGAGTAATATATGCAGGTTGTGTAAGGCGCCTTGTGTTCAGCAAAATGGAGCGAGTAGTTGGCATGATTTAGCCTGGTTCCCCTGGCTTGCATGTTGAGAGAGAGAGAGAGAGGGAGAGAAAGAGAGAGAAAGGGAGGAGGGAGGGAGTTTTAGGTAGTTGAAAGGCAATACATGGAGCGTGAGTGGGGGGAAATGGAAAAATACTGAGGATATGTATTCTTTATATATATATATATATATATATATATATATATATATATATATATATATATATATATATATATATATATATATATATATATGTATGTATGTATATATATTATGAGAGAGAGAGAGAGAGAGATGGGGAGGAAAGGCGAGCGTGAGATAAGAGGATAAGAGAGAGGAGAAATCATGATGATACAGGAAGTGGAGAAGATCAGTAAAAGGTAAGTAATAACGAATGAGAAAGAGAGAGAAAAAAGATGGAGCAAGATAATGAGAGATAAGAGATGCGACTGCAGCGGGATATTAAAAGGAAATGAAAAAAGAAATGCGCAAAGCTGTGTAAAAGGAAATGATTACCGGGTGGAAAATGTGTAATCCATCAGAGAACAGAATGGTTTTGTTGATAGAAGAGAGAGAGAGAAAAAGGCATACAGACAGAGACAGACAGACAGTTAGATAGATACAGATAGACAAACAGACAGACAGACAGACAGAGAGGCGGACAGACAAGACAGACAGGTTTACTGAGAGAGAGGGGGGGGGTATGAGATGATTTTGCAATGAGAGTTTAATCCGAAATGAAAAAGTTTCGCTCAGAGCAAAGTGTAAAGAGGAACGATTTAGGAGTGTAAAATGTTTAACACTACCGAGAACAGAGTGGCTTTGTTGAGAGAGAGAGAGAGAGAGAGAGAGAGAGAGAGAGAGAGAGAGAGAGAAGGGAAGGCGGGGAAAGAGTACCTAAAAGCACCAGGAAAATAGTAAGTGAAACTCGGGTAGCTAATACCGTAGACTTTATTTCTGCACCACGCACACCTACTAAAACTTTCCTTTAATCCGAGAACGTATTTTGCTTTATATTCCTTCCGCCACGAGACTCATTTTCCACACTTAACCTCTTCAGATTTGCGGTTTATTATTCATACCACCAGACGATTTTACTCCGAAGAAAAAAATTTAAGGGATTTTAGAGACAGTTCTTGTTTCCCCTTCGTTGGTTAAGTTGCCCAAGAAACAAAGTAAAGTCATCATCATTATTATCATTATCATCACCACTGTCATCATTAGTATCATCATCATCTTCGTCATTATCATCATCATCATTACTGTCATAATCACCATCATCATCATTACTACAACCATCATTTCATACAGTGTCCACCTTCTTCATCATCTTCATTACTCACTATATCCACATTCATCATCTTAACCGTTATAATCACCATCACCACCACTCGTACAGTGTCCATCCTCATCACCATTACCATCATCACCACTTTCACAGTACCCACCATCATCACCTCTACCATCACCACCATCAAAATTACCATCACCACTAAGATCATCAACACACAAACATCACTAACAATTACCATCATCATCATTTTCATCATCATTATCGTCATCGTCATCATCATTACCCACATAATATCCACCAGCCTTATCACCACATAGCTATCCACCTCCATCATCACCACCGTCACCACATAGTCTCTCACCATATCCTTCCAATCTGTCATTTTTACATTACTCTTTTCAGTACAGAGAGAGAGAGAGAGCGATCAATGACACGTGCTAAAATTCTCCTCTCTCTCTCTCTCTCTCTCTCTCTCTCTCTCTCTCTCTCTCTCTCTCTCTCTCGTCAAAGGATTCCTTAGTGATGAGGACATGAGGAAGCAGGTTGGGCGATGAATGCCTAACTGGATGGTGTTAAATTGCTGGTGATGATGTGTTACACCTTGGTGATAGCGCACGAGAGAGAGAGAGAGAGAGAGAGAGAGAGAAATAAATAATCTTGAATTGCGAATGATGCGTAAAGCCTTGATGATTGTGTGTGTGTGTGTGTGTGTGTGTGTGTGTGTGTGTGTGTGTGTGTGTGTTGAATCGCGAATGATGCGTAAATCCTTGATTATTGTGTGTGTGTGTGTGTGTGTGTGTGTGTGTGTGTGTGTGTGTGTGTGTGTGTGTGTTGAATCGCGAATGATGCGTAAATCCTTGATTAGTGTGTGTGTGTGTGTGTGTTGAATCGCGAATGATGCGTAAATCCTTGATTAGTGTGTGTGTGTGTGTGTGTGTGTGTGTGTGTGTGTGTGTGTGTGTGTGTGTGTGTGAGATCCCTTTGTATTTTGAGTATGTATATGTTTGGTGATGTATTTGTCAAGACTCTCTCTCTCTCTCTCTCTCTCTCTCTCTCTCTCTCTCTCTCTCTCTCAAATAAGCAGCTTTGCACCCATTTATCCTAATCTCCCGTCAGTTAAAGTCCATTCTAATCTGACACTTCGTAATTACATATGGATAGGCATAGATAGACAGGTAGATAGACAGATTGACAGTCGGCCAAAAGACAAGCAGACAGATACATATAGATATATTGTAGATAAAAAGCAGACAGGCAGAAATACAGAGGTAAAGGTAGTGAGACAGCTAAACAGATAAATATGTATGTAGAGAGAAACACAGATAGATATAGATAGACAGGCGAGGAGATAGATAGAGGACTGAAGAGGTGAAATAGATAATTATCAAAACATTATTAATTTGGTGAGGAGAGAGAGAGAGAGAGAGAGAGAGAGAGAGAGAGAGAGAGAGAGATGAAAATGAAAGTGAGAAAATTGGAGAGAGAATAAAGGTAAGAAAAAAGACGAGAAAACCTGGAAACGAAAATCCGATACTATGATAGATAGAAAGATAGATCAATGGAGAGAGAGAGAGAGAGAGAGAGAGAGAGAGAGAGAGAGAGAGAGAGAGGCTTACAACACACAGAGGCGGACCGACCGACAGCCTTCAACACAATTTCAACACCCTCTCATAAATCATCGTCTGGTTTCCATCAATATTCGGGCACTTATGAAATCCCGGGAGATTAATCGTGTTTAATGAACGCTTAATATGATTTAGTTCGAGTGGCAAAATTAAATATAGCTTACTTTGTCTCTCTTTGTTTTGTTTTTTTTAATCGGGTAAAATAATTCAATGTTACAGGTGCGTTTGATGTTTGGGTGTCCTAGTCTTCCTAATCTCTCTCTCTCTCTCTCTCTCTCTCTCTCTCTCCATGACCTCCCATAATTCTCTCATATCTCCCCATTTGTGTGCTAATTCTGTCTCTCTCTCCTCCCCCACTTTCCTCCCCACGTTTGCCTGTCTCCCTTTCCTCCTCACGTCTCGTTCTGTCTCTCCTCATGGCTTGTTTTCTCCCCATTCGTCGTGTCATCCATCTTTATTCTCTTTCCTTCCTCTCTTCTCATTTGCCTTCGTTGTTATTCTTTCCTTGACACCTTTTTTCCCTCCTCCTCCTCCGCCTCCTTTTTCTCTATACTTTCAAACCCTTCATCCCTGCACTTTCTCTGCTTTATGACCTGCCTCAGTCTCTTGATAAATTAAAAGATGAATTTAATATATATATATATATATATATATATATATATATATATATATATATATATATATATATATATATTCATCGCCTTTCTTCCCTGATAACCCTTCCCATATACCATCCTCTCTTCGTCTCGCATACTCTCTCTCTCTCTCTCTCTCTCTCTCTCTCTCTCCTCCTTCCTCTCCACATCTTTCTCCCTCACCCTCTGTCTCTCACCAAATCTGGGAGGGGAAAGTCAATTAGCCGTATCCTACGCGCTTCAACACCCCACAGTGCCAAAAGTTAAACTCCGCTCCCCATTTTTTCTCCCTCGCCCCTCCCCTCTCCCCTTAACGCCAGCGAGAGAGAGATAGAGGGTGGCGAGGAGATTAATCCAAAAACGTCGCTTATTTTCGTTTGGCAAATTGGGCTTGAAATTGGCTTCCACGATTGCAGGTTTGTAGTCAACCAGAGAGGTAGTGAAACTTGGCGGGAGTAGTCCGTAGAGTTTCTTGCAATTAATAAGAACTTGCACCCCTTTACTCTGACTAGACCCAGAATTGCTCTCTGTCCATCCCAATACATCATCATTATCATCATCATCATTATTATTATCATCATCATCATCATTATCGTCGTCATCATTATAGTCATTGTGTTTCCCTTTTTCCTGTCGATCCTGCCAATAATAATAATAATAATAATAATAACGTAAGACGACATCTTCAATATTAATTACGGTGATGATGAGTGTTTTTCTTATCTATATTTCTCCTTAATTCAGCTTTAATCAGAGCCATTAATCTCCTCAACCTTCTTCATCAGTCTTCAGAAACTAATCTTATAAAAGTCACTTTAGAGTAGATTGGATTCCCCCCCCCCTCCTTCCATTCTCTCTCTCTCTCTCTCTCTCTCTCTCTCTCTCTCTCTCTCTCTCTCTCTCTGACACACACACGCACACACCAATCTGGCTCCCTCGCCTTCATTTCCCCTAGATACTATGGAGCCCAGTGATGATATCTATTCCCTCACTCCACATTCACTTCACATCCACACCAGTCACTCTACATTCACACCACAGTCACTCCTCTTTCACTTCACTTTCTCTACGTTCCTCCACATTCACTCTACATTCACTCCTTATTCACTTCACATGTACTCCACATTCACATCTTCACTTGTATTTCACTCCTTATTCACTTTACATTCACTCTACATTCACGCCACATTCATTCCTCCATTACTGCACATTCACTCCTCAGTCACACTGCATTCATCCTACTTTCTTTCTGTGTTCACTTTTCATTCACTCCTTTCATTCTCCCTTCACTCCATATTCGCTCCTTCACCGCACATTCGTTCTTCATTCACACTCCATTCACTCCTCATTCAATCGTCATTCACTCCATTCACTCTACAGTCACTATTCATTCGTTCTTCATTTACCCTTCCTCAGAGGTTTTAAAAGGCTGAATAACTGGCATTTTTCTTGAATTTCAAGGAGAGGATGTTAAACTTTCTTGGATTATGCATTCATTCAGCCACCTTTCTCATTCACTTACACATTGATAGACTTCTTCATTCAGTCATTCATTGCATTTATTTAGGCATTCACTCACACACTTATTCACCTACTCCTTTGCTAACTCACACATTCACAAACACGCACATTCATTCATTCATTCATTCATTTGTTCGTTCATTCATTCATTCAATCGTTCATTCATTCATCGTTCATTCACCACCTCATTCATCCATTCATTCTTTATCTCATTTGTCTGTCCATCTGTCAGTCAGTCAGCCAGTCAGACTTACAGTCAGTCAGCCAGTGAGTCAGTCAGTCAGTTAGTCAGCGAGCCAGCCAGCCAGCCAGCCAGTCAACCAGCCAGTCAGTCAGTCAGTCAAGCTTACAGTCAGCCAGTCAGTCAGTTATTTCATCAGACATTTAGATCGGTAACCATTCACTCATCCAATACTGCAGACATTCAGATAAGTAGTCAGATAGCTCAGCCAGTCCGTCAGTCGGTTGGTCAGCGAGTCAGTTAGTTCGTCAGTCAGTCAGTAGGTCAGCGAGTCATTCAGTCAAGGAGTCAGTAGGTCAGCGACAGTGAACTATTCATTTCTGCACGTGAGTCAATTTAGTCACTCAGTAAATTCAATTTGTCTCTCGGTAAACTCTGCACCACTTTGTCACTCCGCCCACTCATCTCATTAATCTCTCTCTCTCTCTCTCTCTCTCTCTCTCTCTCTCTCTCTCTCTCTCTCTCTCTCTCTCTCTCTCTCTCTCTCTCTCTCTCTCTCTCTCTCTCTCTCTCTCTCGAGTAACAAGAATTAAATGGCAAAGGACCTGGTGGTGTTAAATGGGGGGTAATGGAGGCCGTTTTTTCCAGCCCATTACCATCAAAATCTTCCCATTAAGATGATGAAACTAATGGTGGAGAAAATTACACACAGAAAAAGCACCATTAATCTGACTTCCCTTTATTTGAGCTGAATAAAATCGTCTGAAGGCAGCAGGAGTAAGATTTTTTTAAAGTCTTCAGGGTATTAAATTGGGAGATTGTTTTTCTTCTACTGGGCTTCACTTCCTTTGGTCTGTCTCAAGATAGATGACATTGACTTATGATAACAACACACAAGACTATTAATGAGGTGTGTGAGAGAGAGAGAGGGAGAGAGCGTGTGTGCGTGTTGGTTTATATTTATAGTAATGGAATAATTATTGAGTGAACAAATTAACATTTTTTGGTTTAATCTTATAATCCTGGAAGCAAGATAATTACAATCATAAACTCATTTATTCATGAAGTAATTATTTTTGTACAAACTTATGTAATTGTATGTAAGAGATGTTACCATTTTCCTTTGTAATATATTACTCTGGAATTAACAATCCCACCCTTTTGTCACTTAATGTTAATAATATAATAGTATGGTTTGTGCTGAAATGGAATACGAGAGTTGTTCAGACCGTGAGAGAGCTAACAGTAGTGGTAGTAGTAGTAGTAGTCCCAGGCTTCTATAACCCACTCTTTGTTGAATTAAGTTATCGGATGTAAAACGGAAAAAAAGAGAGGAAAAAGAATAGCTGTTGAAACGACACGGCCAGGTGAGTTATAACCTAAGGAGCCTTGTCGTTCTCTCTTTCTTTCTTTCTTTCTTTCTTTTTTTTTTTTTCTGGCTTGGTGAAATGAGCGGTTTCGTGCACAATATCTACACAAGCCGTAATCCTGAGCAGTTTGTCTTGAGAAAATACTAAGAAGGACTTGGCTGTGTGTGGGTAGCGCTGTTGACAATTACCTGGTTAAACTGCTTCTCTCAGTTGCCGTTCCGCGTATCACTGTAATTACAGGGGTTTTCTTTGCTTACCTTGAAGAAGTCTTAAGATGGATTCCCTGATAGACTTTGAGACCTTTGTGCTAGAGCTGGTATTCTCGTTAGCAGGTTCCCTAACACCTCTTCCTTGGCAGTTAATTTTCGGATATGACTGGTTAATGTCCTTTTATACACTAATTTTGCAGAGTATGGTAATGTTTGAAGATTTATATAACACAGAATAGGACTGTAAGGTGTAGTAACCAAAATAAATAGCTTAGGAGTAGGTGTTAGGGAGTTTCCTTAACCGACGAGAACACGGGATTAGGTGTCTGCCCCAGCTGGTTCACAAATGGAACCGAAATAGGAACCTGGATGGAACAGTTGACGGTTGCGGGTCGTAGTTAGGGGAAATGTGTGTTTTTTTCCTTACCGTTTACGTTTCTTTGTGTTTGCCTGGGCTGTGTCGGATTATGTCAATTGTTCCTTCTCGTGAAATTTCCTCACCATCTGACCCTTCCTTTGTCCCCCTCCTTCCTTTTCAGTTGTTCATTTTAGTAGTATATTCTGTAGATTTAGTTTCCCCCCCTGTCCTTGCTCACCCTGGGGCTGTGAAAGGGGTCGTGGGTGGAAGCTCAGCAATTGCGGATCCTGTTCAAGGGGAAAAACTCGACTTAGAAAAAATTGTCTGCTTTAGTTACACTCGTGCAAACCAAAAGAGAGAATTTTCAGCGACTTTTTGTTTTCATTTTCGTTCCTTCCATATATTTTCCCGTCAGACCATTGACAGTTAAGCCAAGACAAATGTTGCTTCTGAAATTCAAGCCAAAAATTCGTCTCTTCCTTAGCACCCTCCATCCTTCCGACTTAATGGCCGGTCCAGAGACGTTTTTAATTCTTGTTATTTACCCTTTTCAGTCCCTTAAATACGGTGACGTCTTTTGTCTATTCTTGCATCGTTTTGACGATTTACTCAGCTAAGGAAAAAAATGTCTGAAGGAATCGTTGTAGGATATATTTCATCGCAGTTCGAAAAGACTCGCTAAAAAAAAAAAAAAAAAAAAAAAAAAAAAAAAAGTATGGAATGAGATATACGTCATTGTAGTGAAGGAGTTGAATATATACCATGATATTAAAACGCATGATCCTTTAACGATTATGTAACTGGGTATATGAGGGAGGGCGGCGTGACGTGGGGAATTATGAGAGGTGATTTTTTTAATGCGGTTTTCCTTGTCACGCACACAAAATGCAACGGGGTGTAAAATATATATATTTCTCTCTCTCTCTCTCTCTCTCTCTCTCTCTCTCTCTCTGTCTCTCTCTCTCTCTCTCTCTCTCAGATACGTATTCTTAGTTACAGTTTAATACCCTCTCTCGTTTCAATTTTCTTCAGCAAACTTTGTCAACCCAGAGAGTGTTTGCGTGTGCGTGACTGTGTGTGTGTGTCTGTGTATGTGTGTGTGTGTGTATGTGTGTGTGTGTGTGTGTGTGTGTGTGTGTGTGTGTGTGTGTGTGTGTGTGTGTGCATTATCTCCCCGGGCCATAAATTCTGCTTTGCTCTCAACGCTTCATCCCCAAAGAGTGCTTTTTCTCCCGCCCTCCCTTCCTTATCGCGCACTCTGTAATAAGAGTAAGAAAAATAAGAAAAAGAATAATAGTAGTAGTAGTAGTAGTAATAATAATAATAATAATAATAATAATAGTAGTAGTAGTAGTAGTAGTAGAAAAAGGGAATCATTTTATCATCATTATCGCCATCATCCTTATTCCCACTAAAAAAAAACTCAGCATTGAAACGGTACCAGTGATAATACAGACGATACATTAAGAATAACCTCCAATTTGTATAAACTGCACCCCCCCCCAAGGCCTGCAGATTATCCCCCAGTGTATTTATATTAATGTATGTGTCTGGCCATAAACTCAGCAGCCCGTTCCCTGAAGTCCATGAATTAAAAAAAAAAAAAAAAGCATACGGACACATGGCACATACATTCCCACAGCCACTCGCAATTTTGTTTATATTCATTACTTGTATTTTCTTTTCCCAATCTGGTCATAAGTTAGGCAGCCCTTTACCTGGGGTCCACCAGTCCCTCCCACGCTGCAGCAGTAGGTGGAGTGCATACCCCTAACATTTTTCTTTGTGAGACTTATTATTTATGAGTTGCTTGTGTCTTTTTCTCTCTTACATATCCCCGACTCTGGACATGCATTTGGTCGCCCGTTTCCTCCGGCCCGGCCGTCTTCCCACACACCAACAGCAGATGGCGTCACACCTTTATATGTCACCGCTGTGTGTACTAATGCCGGGCCGTTTGTACCGAAATTGGCCTTCGCTATCTGACTGTGTGTGTGTGTGTGTTGTGTGTGTGTGTGCGTTGTGTGTGTGTGTGTGTGTGTGTGTGTGTGTGTGTGTGTGTGTGTGTGAGAGAGAGAGAGAGAGGGGGGGGGGAATTGTGTGTGTGTGTGTGTGTGTGTGTGTGTGTGTGTGTGTGTGTTTTACCCGTGTGTAATCCGTGCAATAGTAATGAATACCGAACAATAGACCTTTGTATTTTGCAGGTAATTAAGCCTTGTTACCTTTGTACCTGTATCAGAGCGAATAATAGACGTTAATTTTTTGTTGCTTCATTTTGTGTCATTCCTATCTCTGTGTAACTTTTTTTGTACTTAAATTACAGTAGTTTATGTTTCACTGTAATTGGTAGCTGGAGGCGCTCACCATCCACTCACTGGATGTAGTGCAGCTCTCGAGTGTCTGCCCATTCCTCTCTTCCTTCTTTCTTATTGTCTTTATTTTCTTAATTTTTTCCTCGTCCTTCTGCCTGCGAGTGGCTTCACACTCCCTCTTCTGTCTTTCTTTCCTTCATTGTTTCCTCATCCTTCTGTCTGTGGGTGACTCTACACTGAGTGACAAGCCAAATGGTTTCCTGTACACCAGGAATCCATTTACTACGTCGGGTGGTATCCATATAACCAAATTATGGCGCCTGGTGGTGTATTGGGTAATTAAGGCGCTCCAGTCGGATTGAGCTTGTGCATGTTTATATCAAAGGGGTGGTTGGGGTTTATTGCTCACGTAATGCCACTCAGGGATGAGTGAGACTGGTGACTCACATCTTAAAAGTCAGGACCAACTTGCCAAGCCCTCATGGGGCGACACAGGATTAGATGATAAATGAATAAATGAAATGTATCACTGTAACAATATTATTAGAGGGTACTTTTGTTGATGTATGTCGGTCGGTTTTTTTTGCACCATTCCTTCACTTTTTCATCTAACTATTACGAAACTCATACGCAACATTCTGAAAAAAATAGGAAGTCCGAACGTGCCTTTCCATAGTTTCAGAAGTCATTGTTCACTGTCTCATTATTTAACGCAGTGAAGTGAGTGATGGTTTATGTTTACAGCGATATAATAATTAGGTCTGTAATATTCGTACCTCTATTTAACTCAGATAGATAAGTATTAATGGACGGAAGATGTGCTTTTGTATTCAACGCTTTATTTATTTTGTAACTGGGTGTTTTTTTTTTTTTTTTTTTTTTTTTTTTTTTTTTTTGCCTAATGCTTCTTGATAATTGTGTTTCTTCATCTACTTCTTTATGTATCTTTTATTTATCATTAATTTTTATATTTATTTTAGTTATTTTTCTATCACTTATTTCTGCTTTATTCATGTATTTTTTTGCTAATCATTTTATCTGCCTATCTTTATTCATGTATTATTTATTTGTATATTATGTTCACTGATTTATTTATTCATATTCATTTTATCGTTATTTTTATCTCTTACACACCTGATGCATTTCACCCCAGAGGACAGAAATGCATGCCTGAACTCCTGCTAAGCATCTCTTTAATTTCTCACTCCCTTGCTCACATTTACCTTCGCCGTGTCTCTCTCTCTCTCTCTCTCTCTCTCTCTCTCTCTCTCTCTCTCTCTCTCTCTCTCTCTCTCTCTCGATTCACTCACTCACTCACCTACCCCCAGTCTTCACCCAACTCATCCTCACTCGCTAACTCACCATTTCCTCACCACTTAATCATCACTTGCTCACCTCTGCAGGGCGAGTGCGGGTGTGACTACATTTGTGTATCCCTGGACGAGCACATGAGGGAGCGGCGGTGTATGTGCGACAAGGATAGAGAGCTGAGCGACGACGGAAAGACATGCATTCGTGAGTACAATACACCCTGCAAAGTTAATCGGAATTTTAGATTTTTAAGATACATATTTTTTTTCAGATTTTAGATATTTTTATTTTGTGATTTCTAAATGTATAGACTATTTATTTTAATTTGGATTTGTAGATTTTCGTTTTTTTTACATACGATTTTGATTTTTTTGATGTCAGATATTTTTGTGTGGTTTATAAATTTTTAGATTTGGGGAGAGCTTTAGATTTATACATTTTTTTTACTTCTTAGGATTTCGAATTTTTTATATTTTAGATATTTTTATTTTGTGGTTTTTAGATTTATAGATTTTTAGATTTTTTATTTAAATTTTTAGGTGTTTTACTTCTTAGGATTTAGATTTTGATTTCTTTGGAATTTTGATTTTAAGATTTAGTTCTCTGCATGTCTAGATTTTTTTTTTTTTAAGAATCACATAGTTTTTTTTTTTTCATTTTGGGTTTGATGTCATTGTTTTACTTTTTATTTTTAGGATTTATATATCTTGGTCTTTTACTCCTTCAATCCGAGGACGCAGTTTTCCCTTTCCTTTTGCTAATATCTAACATTTTTATTCTTAGACATTTTTCGAACTGAAGAATTTTCATGTATAGCCTTCCACCTAAAACCGAAAATTAAAACGTCCTCGGCCTACAGGGGTTTAGATTTAAGGTTGCCATGGACGTCGCTAGGGTTTCTTTCAGCACAGGATAATCGTCTGGTGTTAGTCCTTAGCAGCAAAGAGGGTTTATTAAGCCTTTTTAAAACCCTCTTGATATTAGTCGGTTAATTCACTCACTTGAACAAAAATCATCTGGTGTTTGCCTAAATACAATACCCTTCTCTCTCTCTCTCTCTCTCTCTCTCTCTCTCTCTCTCTCTCTCTCTCTCTCTCTCTCTCTCTCTCTCTCTCACAGCCCACACTAACTTCATTGCGATTTTTCTCTTAGGCGGAATAAACTCGTCTTGCAAGAATAAAACAAGAACACATAACTCAGGGAACGCATACCTCCGCTGACGCCTATACCAGATCACCACCAAAATTTACCCCACCCTTCCCTGTCCCATAACCCACGTATCCACAGCACTTCATTAAAATCCATCCACAACTTTTTCATATATCTTGTTGACAGACAGACAGACAAATAAAACAAGCAGACAGACAGGGGTGAATACAAACCTCCTCCAATTAATAAAGTAATAAAGGAAATGATCTTGAAATAAAGGAGTTAAAAGGAGATTGTACTAACCCCTTCACTCTGAGATTTATTTTCCCGAAGCTGAAGGAAGTTGTCTGGAGGTGGCGAGAACAGGAGAGAGAGAGAGAGAAGCGACGTATGGAAGACCTGGAGGTGAGAATGTGGGTGTGTGGGAGAGAGAAAGAGAGAGAGAGAGAAAGGAGTGCGTTGTGAGGGCAGCTGAGAGAGTGAGGGAAAGAGAGGGAGAATTTGTGTGTGTGTGTGTGATGTGTGTGTATGTGTGTGTGTGAGGGGGGGAGAGAGACATGGATAAATGTGTGTGTGAACGTGTGATTATATCCCCGTGAAAGAGAGAGAGAGAGAGAACCGCGCGCATGTATGTATGTATGTGTGTGTGCGCGCGCGCATGCGTGTATATATGTGTGTGTGTGTGTATGTGAGGGATAATCTGTGTATATGTAGGCCTACCTGTACGTGTGCACATCAGTGTACGTTTATGTGTGCATGTACTTGATTGAATCTATGTATGACCTTGTTTTGACCTTGGTGTTATTGCCCCCCCCCTCTCTCTCTCTCTCTCTCTCTCTCTCTCTCTCTCTCTCTCTCCCATATTTTTTCTTTCACATCTCTTTTTTACCTTTTCTTCTATCCTCTTTCTCTCTCTCCCCTCCTCCTCTTTCCTCTTTTTCATTATCACTTTTTCTTTCCTTCCATCGGCCATTCTCTCCCTCGCCTCTTGTTTCTTTTTTCTTTTCCATCCTCCATTCTCTCTCCTCTTCACCTCTCTCCACTTACTCATTTCCCTCCCATTTTCCCCTCTTCTCTTACTCCCCGTTTCTTTTCCGCTCCACATACCCCCCCAGCTCTACCCCTCCCATCCCTTCCCTCCATCCCATCATCTCCCCCTTCCCCATTCTCTCTCCCTCTCCCCTTCACGTTCTCCTTTACCTCCACTTTCATTTCCCTTTCCTCCCCATCTTCCCTACCCCTCTCCCTCTCACCTCCTCCTCTCCTTCTCCATGCTCCCTGTCTCTTTATTCTCCCTCTCTTTACCTTCTCCCTTCTCTCCATCCATCCCCACTCACTCACCCTCCCAGCCTTTCCCATTACCCCTCTTTCGTTGCTTCACTTCTCCCCATCATTCCACTCACTTCACCGCTCTCCCCTCCCTCCCCCTCCCCTTTCCCCTCTCTCCCCCTCCCCCCCTCCCTCCCCTCTCCCTCTCTCCCATCTCCTCCCTCTCCTTCTCTTGTCTTCTCTCTCTTCCTTTGATTTTTCCTCTGCCTCTTCCCATCCTCCCTACCCTTCTCACTCACTCTTCTTCTCCTCCTCCTCCTCCTCCTCCTTCTCGCGCCTACCATCTCTCCATATTTCAGAGAGAAAGAGAGAGAAGGGGCAGGGAAATGGAGAGAGGCCTTAGTAAGGATGGAGGGATAACCGAGAAAATTGAAAGAGGGAGGAACCAGAGAGAGAGAGAGAGAGAGAAGGGGGGGGAACCAGAGTGTGTGTGTGTGTGTGTGTGTGTGTGTGAGAGAGAGAGAGAGAGAGAGAGAGAGAGAGAGAGAGAAACGAAGTATGTAAGACCTGGAGGTGAGAATGTTGGTGTGTGGGAGGGAGAAAGAGCGAGAGAGAAAGGAGTGCGTTGTGAGGAAAGCTGAGAGAGAGAGAGAGAGAGGAGAAGAGAAAAGAGGAGGACGGAAGAGGAAATTAAGGATAAATGAGAAAAGAGAGAGGAATTAAGAGAACCGGAGAGTAGAGAAGAAGAATATTGGAAGAGGAAAGGAGGAATTCTCTCTCTCTCTCTCTCTCCCTCTCTCTCTCTCTCTCTCTCTCTCTCTCTCTCTCTCTCTGTTGCCTCATGTGGTTCACCTTACATTAATTAATCATCTTATGAATATTGCCAGACCGCTAAGGAGGGACCCGAGAGAGAGAGAGAGAGTGAAAGAGAGAGAGAGACTGCGTGGTGAGGAAGACAATGGAAAGAGGTAGCAGTGGTTTCTGTGTGTGTGTGTGTGTGTGTGTGTGTGTGTGTGTGTGTGTGTGTGTGTGTGTGTGTGTGTGTGTGCGAGTGTGCGAGCGGGGAAGACAATGAAAGGATGGAGTGGTGGTTTGTGTTTGTATTGAGAGGGAGAGAAAGAGAGAGAGAGAGGTGGGGGGTTAAAGATAGTGAAACCATTAGAGGAGGCTTGTATTAGTGCATAATGTTTTGTGTGTGTGTGTGTGTGTGTGTCTGTGTCTGTGTCTGTGTGTGTGTGTGGGGGGGGGTGGAAGTTGGGTGC
This sequence comes from Coenobita brevimanus, assembly GCF_032717465.1. Taxonomy (NCBI): domain Eukaryota; kingdom Metazoa; phylum Arthropoda; class Malacostraca; order Decapoda; family Coenobitidae; genus Coenobita; species Coenobita brevimanus. The sequence goes on along the minus strand of NC_136959.1, from coordinate 64,826,266 downwards.
AAAAATGACTCGTGCGCAAAGGAAGGGGCTTCATTGTGTATCTATGTATGTATGTATGTATGCATGTATGTATGTATGTACGTATGTATGTATATATGTTTTCCCCTACTTCCACAGACTCACCTGTGTCACTTAAGCAATATATATAAAACAGTAACATATTTATTTGTTTATTTCATATCTTTCATCATGGCATCCACATTGATTTTTTGGCTATCATTGAAAAAATTACTGAATTCAAATATTTAACCTGGCGTAGAAAATATTATACCTCTAACACCTTGAATAATGATAATAATAATAATAATAATAGAACGCTAAGGAGTCGCCAAAAAATCCCTCATATTTTTTCACGATACATAAAATACATAATTGTGCCATGTCTTTGTTCCTGTATTTCCAGTCTCGTATTTTCATCAGTGTTTAGATAGTTTGATTTTTATTTTTATTTTTTGTTTATCATGAAATAGTTGGAAATCGGACTTGAAAATGTTAAGCTCCCCCACCCTCCCCCCCCAAAAAAAAAAGATGAGTAGGATTTTTACATACCTCGGAACATAATACATTTCTATATATTCATTCATGTTTTTTTTTTATATATATATTCAACTCTTCATATTCTCTTGTGTGAGGGATTTAGAGCATTTTGGCATGGGATTTTAGTGGATTTTAACATTTTTTCTGTAAACTGTAAAAGCATTCAGAGAGAGAATGCATTTCGCCAATATTGTTGTTTAGTTTTTATTGTGTGTGTGTGTGTGTGTGTGTGTGTGTGTGTGTGTGTGTGTGTGTGTGTGTGTGTGTGTTAATTGTAGCCCGCTTTCTCTCTCTCTCTCTCTCTCTCTCTCTCTCTCTCTCAGACCCGTCTCATTCGTGGTGAAGAGGTTAATTAGGCCAGGTATGTTAATCCCCGCCATGATATTGACAAGGTAACAATACACTGAGAGGGCGGGGTGAGGAGGAGGAGGCATCAGGGGAGGGAAGACGAAGGGAGGATGGAGGAAGGGAGCAAGGGAGGAAAGAGGAAGGGAGAGCTCAGGAGAGTAAGGGAGAGAAGAGGGAGGGAGAGCCCAGGAAGGGAGAGAAGAGGAAAATATAGATTGATACACCCGCGGTCAGCAATTACAGACCGAATATTTGACATTAATCTGTGTCCTTGACCTTTGTGTGACTCCAAATCACGTTACTTAATCCTTGTGTGACCCCGAAACCTTCCACAGACCTTAATTTGATTCGGACCAGTAATAATTATGATGACCTTCCTCTGTGACCTTGACCTTAAACGTATTGTTCTTTTAAAAAAAAGAACAGTAAGTCATCTCTTGTCTGATCCTCAACCTTTTCGTTTAGTTTGGTTAAAGTTAAACCAGAACTGTTTCAGATATTTTGTTCACACACACACACACACACACACACACACACACACACACACACACACACACACACACACACACACACACACACACACACACACACACACACACACCGAGAAAAACATTGTGTGTGTGTGATATGGAAATGAGAGGCGTTGAAAGAGAAGGCTGAGGATAATAAAACAGAGAGGTGAAAAAGTGAGAAGGAGTGGTGAGGAGAAGAAGGAAGGAGAAGAGAGGAAAGGAAGGAAGGTTGGAAAGGAGAGGAGGGGATTAACAGGAAGAGAAAGTGAATAGTGCTGAGAACAATGGAGGAGAAAAGAAGGGAAGGGGAAAGTGGGTGGAGAGGAAAGAAAGAGGAAGCGAGAGGGGACGAGACAAGGAAAGAGGGAAGGGGAGAGAGAGAGGGGGGGGGAAGAAGGATAGAAATGGAGATTAGCTCTGTCCATTTGGCGACATATTCATTTGCATTTTTTTATTTTGTCAGCTCTCAAGATTGCAAAAAAATATAAAAAAATAAAATGGGGAGGTTTATTATAGCTGTCATTAACTCCTTAAAAAAAAAAAAAAAAGTGAATTTCTAGAGTTCGTAGGCAAAAAATTATGCAGAATAAGTCACCCCGGGGAAGGTATTAAGGGAAAAGGGAGAATGGGAAGAGAAGATTAGAAAATGAGACGAAGGATGAAGGAAAGAAGTGGACAAAAAGGAGCAAGAAACTGATGAGAGAGAGAGAGAGAGAGAGGGGATGTGTGTGTGAGATGAAAGGGATGGGTGAAGAGGGAGTGAGAGGAGGCGGATTATGGATGAAGGGAGGAAGGGAAAGATGATAGGGAGGAAGATGTTGGCTGTACACACACACACACACACACACACACACACACACACACACACACACACACACACACACACACACACTCTCTCTCTCTCTCTCTCTCTCTCTCTCTCTCTCTAGCTCAAAACTCATCACAGTTCCATTCGTCTACCAAACTACCCAGACAAAAGACGTCAATTAACCTTAAAAAAACACACACAAAAACACGTCATCTCGTTTTCTTTCCCATTAGGCCTTTTGTGATGAGGGGACGAGAGTTATTCATTTCTCTCCTGAATAATGAAAGGAAGGAGACCCATTCATCAGGGTAGTGAAAAATAAATACTGCAAAGATTGTGAATGTGTGTGTGTGTGTGTGTGTGTGTGTGTGTGTGTGTGTGTGTGTGTGTGTGTGTGTGTGTGGAAAAAAAATTAATTTGAAGTGTAAAGTTTTTTTTTTTCTGGACTTCTGGGATTTTTTTTTTCTTTTTTGTTGGGTGCAGTACTTAATCTCTCTCTCTCTCTCTCTCTCTCTCTCTCTCTCTCTCTCTCTCTCTCTCTCTCTCTCTCTCTCTCTCTCTCACTAGTAAAGATTCATTTAACACCATTACCACCAGTATGTCGTAATATGAATGAGGGAGAGAGAGACCTGAAGCGACTGACGGATATTTTTAACCTCTTCACTTCGAGAGGTTTTCCCTGAGCTGAGTAAAATCGTCTGATATAATCTTTTCACATTAACTTGGCCCTGATTTTCGTCCTTGTACGGTTATTTTCACGTAGCTGAGAGGCAGAAGAAATTAGCTGCGGCTGCACATTTTTCCACTGCGCTTCTTCGTGACTAACATCATATTCTAGTGTTCCTCTTTTGTTTCATTTCAGCATTCATGGTGGAGGGATGGTAATTTTAGGCCAAGTTAGAATAAAAAGACTATAGGAGCAAGTATGGGAAAATAAGCGTGATTGGCTGGTAGTTCCATCACTAATAGGACGCCGTAGAAAGCTGCTTAACATAGTCTTGGGAAGGAAAACAAACAGACAAACAAACAAAAAGCACGGCACCGTACTACAACAAAAAAAATATCTATCTATCTATTGCCAGAAGCCTTAATCCCGTACGGGGTGGCCACTAACAAATTGCCTCCACGTCGCCCTGTCCCCCGCCATTTCACTGCCCTGCTCCCAACTCATACCACACCTCTCTCATATACCTCTCCACTCCATAGACAAAAGAAAAAGAAAAACGCAATTTGTGACTATTTATAACCAGGGGCCTTTTTTGTTTTTTTACACCGTCATCTGATATATACAGGCGATAAAGTCTAGCGTAATAAAAACCATGTTAATCTGATACATCCATGTGATTCATTGTAACCTCTTTCAGGTATGGTAAACTAGATATTTGGTACAATTAAAAAGTATACGTGTCGCTGTTCATGGAGTATACGAAGGGCTAATGATTTCCAGACTGATGTTCCAGAATGATGAATAAATGTGTAATTATTTTTTTTATATATGTTAAATTCTTAGTTTATATTAAGTATGGCAAATTATGTTTAGCCTCTTAACCTTTATGAATATATACTGTCTTTTGATACCATGCACACAGATTATTATAAATAGATATGTAGGTAGGGAGATAGATAAATTGACAGATAGATGGATAGGTAGGTAGGTAGATACAGTAGTCTTCTAATGCCTTTCACACAAAATTATATAAATAGCTAGATAGATAGATACGTACATACATAGATAGGCAAATGGATACACGATAAATTTCTCCTTTTAAGTATATCGAAGGTTAATAATCCTCTTATGGCAGCGAAATTGGTTCTTTGGTGTGTTCCAGTCTCATTTCCCCGGGGATTCGGGACCCCTGGAGCGGATATGTTGAGGAATGAAAAGAAAAATGTCTTGCTGAAGGAGTTGGATGTGTTGCGGGAGGGGGAGGGGTTGGTTGTGTGTGTGTGTGTATTTTTCCATCAGTCCATTCAATCATCAGCCAACCCTTCCTTCCATCTGTCCATCCATCCATCCATCTATCCATCCATCTACCTTGTTGTCTGTTACTCCATTCATCCACCCATTCAAACACCCTTCTGTCTGTCTGTCTGCCTGTCCGTCTATCTATCTGTCTCTCTATCTATCCATTGTTCACTTAACACCGTTCACTTGGAATAAAAACGCACACCAAACATACCAACTCTGATTTTTTTTTTTTTTTTTTTTTTTTTTTTTTTTTTTGAGGCCTCTCAGGTCAAGGCCAGGGAGAGAAAGAGAGAGAGAGGGGGAGAGAGAGAGAGAGGGAGGGAGGGAGGGGAGTGGGGAGGAGGGAAAATAATAAATAGGAATGTAAAAAAAAATGTATATATGAAACTAGAGACAGACACATAGACAGAGGAGGAAGTGCCTAGGGGAAAAAAATGATAGGGATGAAAAAGAGCAGAGTGACAGGAAATTGAGCCCGTGGAGAGAGAGAGGGGGGGGGACGGGGGGGATATTGTGATGTAAAGGGAAACGTTCATCGTAAAATTATTATCCACACTGACATAGCATAGCATCACATTCTCTCTCTCTCTCTCTCTCTCTCTCTCTCTCTCTCTCTCTCTCTCTCTCTCTCTCTCTCTCTCATGACGTCATCAGCCAACGTCAGACCCCATCCCACCCTGCCGCACCAACCCCCCACCCCGGCCACACCCACATCCACATTTACACCCACATGCACTTCCACACGGTCACCCTTACCCACACGCACACTCCAACCACATCTTCTCCCACAACCACACCCACACCCCCAACCACACCCACACCCCATCCACACTTGCCAACCTACACCCCTGCTATACCCACACCCCTGCCACACCCACACCCCTGCCACGCCCACACCCCTGCCACGCCCACACTCCTGCCACGCCTGCCACACTCACACCCCTGCCACGCCCACACTCCTGCCACGCCTGCCACACCCACACCCCTGCCACACCCACACTCTTACCCACACCTGGAAACACACTTCAGTTTCTCTTCCTTTACTTTCAGTGTTTTCGCACTTCTTTCCAGGAATCCTCTCTCTCTCTCTCTCTCTCTCTCTCTCTCTCTCTCTCTCTCTCTCTCGTTTAGCATATTGTTTTTACATGGCTGTATTTTTGTACATATGATTAGTACTAAGTTTATTGTTTGGTATTTCTGATTTGTGTGTGTGTGTGTGTGTGTGTGTGTGTGTGTGTGAGAGAGAGAGAGAGAGAGAGAGAGGAGGTAGTTTGTCATTGCTTTGCCGTTATTCCACACTACCATTAGACTTTTCTTTGGCTTTTCCACTTCGTCTTAAAATCCCCGGTATTACCCAGTTCACTAAAATGACGTCTTTTTTTTTTTTATGCCTTTTTGTGACCTAAAATCAGTTGTATTCAGGATTAAAAAGGCTTCTCTCAGTGACCATATTTCCTGTGTTTCTCGTGTATCTGCCGAACAAAAGGGTGCTCTGTTTATTTGTATTTACTGTAACTGCTGAATTTGTTATTTGTATTTACCGTTATTGCCGTATTTGTTATTTGTATTTACTGTTATTGCCGTTTCTGTTATTTGTATTTACTGTTATTGCTGTATTTGTTATTTGTATTTACTGTTATTGCCGTATTTGTTATTTGTATTTACCGTTATTGCTGTATTTGTTATTTGTATTTCCTCTTATTGCTGTATTTATTTGTATTTACCGTTATTGCTGTATTTGTTATTTGTATTTCCTCTTATTGCTGTATTTGTTATTTGTATTTACTGTTATTGCTGTATTTGTTATTTGTATTTACTGTTATTGACGTATTTGTTATTTGTATTTACTGTTATTGCTGTTTTTGTTATTTGTATTTACTGTTACTGCTGTATTTGTTGTTTGGCTGTCATAACAAGAGAACGTTCAGAATTTGTCACTGTTTTTTGACAGTGGGCGAGGGGAGACCATCTTAGACCCAACAACAAAGGTCTGCCCACACAGGTGTGAGTGGGTCCTCTCTAAGTAATCATGCTGCCACTACATTTATTTTTTATTTATTTTTTTTTTTTCAGTTTTGGGTAGACCGCATGTAGGGATGGGGTTTACGAAGGACGTGTCTAACCCCTCCAGTTCAAAAAGCCTCCCTCAATCTGAATGAAATCGTCTGGAGGTTGCAGATATAAGCCCTAATTCGTTCACTTCAACTTGGCCCAAATTTTTCGTTCTTTCTGCAGCTTATTTCACGTAGCTCCTTGACGGAGGAAGGCTACTGTGGCTCTACATACTTCCTGTAGCACTTCATCGTGACTAGAATCATATCCTAGCGTTAATCCGTTGTTTTAACTCGGTATTCTAGATGGAGGGATGCCAATTTTAGGCCAAGGTAGAGTGAAAAGAGTATAGAAAAGTAGACAACACGTATATAAGTTGAATAAAATCGACTGATGAAAAAAAGAACAAAAGGGTCGAATGGAAGCGGTGGGAACCATTACCCTAAAAGCACCGAGTAATTACGTTCCCTTTGAGGTGGCGAGGGTACTAGGAGAGAGAGAGAGAGAGAGAGAGAGAGAGGAATGGGAGATGTAGGGGTAGAGAGTGAGATGAGAGAGCAAGTAATTGATAGGAAGAGAGAAGTGGAGTGGTGAGGCAAAGGGAAGGAGAGGGAAGAGGAAAGTAGGTGAAAAAAAAAAAAGGGGGGGGGGAAGAGACGAAGGGGTGAAGGAGTATGAGATGGAGTGGGCGCGGAGGAGAGTGAGAATTAATTGAATGGGAGAGAGAGAGAGAGAGAGAGAGAGAGGAAAGGGATAAGGATGGAGGTGTCTTAAAAGTATAAAAGTACTAGATGCGGGAGCTTCAGGACCCATCAGTTAATGCCCATGGTGTGATATGGAGTAGTGTGGTGTGGTGTGGTGAGTGTGGAGTGGTGTAGTGTGGAGAGGTGTGGTTTGATGTGGTGTGATTTGTTGTGGTGTGGTGTGGTGGAGCTAAAGTCGCTGAAGTCAACGGGGATGAACCAAATCATTTCCGAAAATCATCAGTGGGAGAGGGACGGACAGAGTCCCTTTTCGAGGCGCTGGAGCACCTGAAACTGGAGTAGAGGGTGAGGGGACGGGGTGAACTGAAAGCGAGACAAAGAAACGAACAGAAATAGATGGATATAGAAAAGAAATAGAAACACGCACACGCACACACACACACACACACACACACACACACACACACACACACACACACACACACACACACACACACACACACACACACACACACACACAGAATGCTCCGAGATCACAGCGACGCCTCACTCGATACCTAACCTTGACCTATGACCTTGACCCTGACCTCGCCCTGTGACCTTGATCTGCACCAAAATAGCATCACTTTTTTACCTGCACGGTATATATATATATATATATATATAGTTATATATATATATATATATATATATATATATATATATATATATATATTTATTTATTTATTTATTTTTATTTATATCAGACAGTGTGCCGATGAGCTGTTGTGTTTACATGAACACATACACATACGTCAATACGTACATTGAAACATACATAGAAACATGCATAGAATATAAATACATATAAAGATACATACACAGATATAAATACGTACACAGATACATAAATACATACTCATACATAAGAGTACACACACATCAGTACAGACATTGAAATATACTCATTCACAGTAACTACTCTTTCGACTTTGTTAAAACACACACACACACACACACACACACACACACACACACACACACACACACACACACACACACACACACACAAAACCAGACCAGATGATAGACGGGTAGAAAAGGACAAAAAAAAAATAAAACAGCGTAGCCTGGTTTCTGTACAATTTTTTTTTCTTATTACCCAGCGGAAATTAAATGTCTTCCTTGCCCCACCTGAGGACCTGGACTATCTGTGGATATTGTTTTTATTTTTTATCATCTTTTCTTTTTTTGTCTTTTTATGTGTTGTCTTTTGTTCATGTAATTTTTCTCTTGTCTGTGTATTTTCTCTTGTTCGGTTCATTTTTCTCACGTTTTCTCTGTTTTGTCTTATTTGTCTTTTTGTTTCCTTCTTTTGCCTGTTTTCCCTTGTCTTATTTCTCTTTTGCTTTTTTTTCCTCTTGTCTTTTTTCTCTTCTTTTTGTGTATTTTTCTCTTGCCTTTTTTGCCTATTTTTTCGTTTTTTTCTCTTGTTTTTCCTCTTTTTTCTTGTTTTGTCTTTCTCTTGTTTTTTCCGTATTTTCTCTTTATTCGTCTCTTTTCTCTCTTGTTTCTCTCATCTGTTCGTCTCTTGTTTACCTACTTCAATTCATCTTCTGGATATTATTTCTTTATTCTCTCGTTTTCTCCTGTTATTTTCTCCTGTTGCTGTTATTTGTTGATCTCATTTCTCAGGATCTGCCTCAGTTGTATTATTTGCCAATCTCGGGATATCACTTCTGTTTGTACCCTTTTTTTAGCCTATTATTTCTCCCATTGAGTGATATTTGTCAGTTTTATTTCTCAAGTATTTCTGTGTGTTTCTTTTCAATGTGGCTTTTATTTCTTATTTTTTCCTTTTATCTGTAGTTCTGTTTTTACTCTGGTTTGGCCTATTGTTTCCCTCATTTGGTGCTGTTGGTGTCATCGTTGTCTTATATTTCTTAAGTGTTTTTGTGTTAATGTATCTTCCATTAATGTGACTTTTATTTCTGATTCTTCTCATGTTTTTTTTTTTCTTCGTATTTCTGCTTTTTAGTTATTTTTTTCACTTGTAATTAATGTCCTAGATTCATTTCCTATCTTGTTTTTTATTTTTTCCTTTGATATTTTAATGTTACAGCCTGACTGGGCTTTTTCTTGTTTCTGTCTTTTTTTCCCCATAATTATGATCTCTGATTTTTTTCTCCCCGTTTCTGGTGTTCTCTTACTAATCTGCTAATTTTATATCCTATTCCCTTCTCTGCTGTTCTTTTTATATCTGATTCTTGTCAATTTTATTTTTTATTTTTATATTCTCTTGTTTGTGTTTTTCTTGGTTCTCTCTCTCTCTCTCTCTCTCTCTCTCTCTCTCTCTCTCTCTCTCTCTCTCTCTCTCTCGATTTATCTATTGGAGAAACATCTCACTTCACCAGGCTATATATGAATGTATTTTCTTTAATGTAAGTCTTCGGACAAGGACGAAGAATAGATGGAGGCGTGACAAGACGATGACACTCTCTTGGGGGGAGGAAGGCTTGATGCTTCTGATATTTCCCCTCCTCGCTCGTTTATTGAATTTCGGTACGGCGCAGCAGGTCTTTTTTTTTTTATGTATTTTTTTTAAGTTTACATATTTTCCTTACTTTCTGCTTCCACTTATTTTTCCTTATTTTTTGTTTCGACTTTCTTTTTTTACTTCCATTTTATATTTTTGTACTTCCACTTTTTCATATATATTTTTTTTTACTTCCACTTATTTTTCCATATTTTTTTACTTCCACTTATTTTTCCATATTTTTTTACTTCCACTTATTTTTCAATATTTTTTTACTTCCACTTATTTTTCAATATTTTTTTACTTCCACTTATTTTTCAATATTTTTTTACTTCCACTTATTTTTCAATATTTTTTTACTTCCACTTATTTTTCAATATTTTTTTACTTCCACTTATTTTTCAATATTTTTTTACTTCCACTTATTTTTCCATATTTTTTTTACTTCCACTTATTTTTCCATATTTTTTTACTTCCACTTATTTTTCCATTTTTTACTTCCACTTATTTTTCATTTTTTACTTCCATTTATTTTTTCATACTTTTACTTCTACTTATTTTTCCATAATTTTCTTCCTCCACTTATTTTTCCATATTTTTTACTTCTCTTATATTATTGTTGTTTTTGTTTTTATTGTAATTACTAGTGTTATGTAATTACTTTCTTTGATTTTGTTGTTTTTCATACTCAGTGTTTTATTGTCTGTTTATATTATTACTTTATTTGTCTGAGAGCGAGAGACTAACGAGGAGTGTATGAGTGAGGTGGAGGGGGGAGAGGCCGAGGATGAGATGAAGGGATGGAGTGGAGAGGTATATGAGTGAGGAGGTGTGAGCTGGGGGGAGGGCAGTGAAATGGCAGGGGACAGGGCGACATGGAGGCGATTTGTTTGTGGCCACCCGTTACAGGATTGAGACGTCTTGCAATAGATAGATGGATAGATCTATGACTATCTATCTGTCTCTGTCTATCTACATACGTACCTATTTGTGTCTTCCTACCTGGCTGGCTACCCACCTACCTACCTACGTCTGTATTTGTCTGTCTACCTGCCCACCTGTCTATCATTTGTCTGTATTTGATTATTACCAGAATTACTTAGTTTTTTACGTCTTTTTACACTAAGCTTTCCGTTGCTGTGGACTCTCGTATTTTATTAGAGTCAACCTTAGACGATTTTCCTGAGCTGAAAATCTCACACTAATAGAGTTCCACCAGTCTCTGTTAACACTTTTCCTATACCCTTTTTACTCTAACTTGGCCCAAAATTACCAGCTCTCCATGTTGAATACGGAGCTGTAGCAATCAGTTAACACTGGGATATGATGCTAGCCACGAAGAAGTGCTTTGGAAAGGAGGAAGGGTCCTGGGATATGATGCTAGTCACGAAGAAGTGCTGTGGAAAGGAGGAAAGGGTCCTGAGATATGATGCTAGCCACGAAGAAGTGCTATGGAAAGGATGTAGAGCCGTAGCACCATCCTTTTCTGCCACTGAGCAACGTGTAATAAGCTGCAAAAGGACGAAAAATGTGGACCAAGTTAAGAGTAAAAAGAGCATAGTTTGTGCGAACTCAGGGATTAAATTCAGCTAACACCAGACGATTTTGTTAAGGGTTATCTACATTTCCTCCTTCCCTACTAGGAATGAGCTTGATTTTTTTTTAATTGATGTAAAGGCCAGACGATTTCGCCCACCTGAGACAGACCGTAGAAGTCAATAGGTAAATGATTTAAGTGTTGACATCGTTTTCTCTTACTACGTACGGGAATGTTTTTATCGTTATCGTCTTATCTTTGCTTATCGTGTTACCACCTAGTATAATTACAAGCTACCCATTTTCTACACAACCCCCATCTTCGACCCAACCCCTATCTTTTACTCATCTCTTACCTAACCCCCCATTTTCTTTTACCCATGTTCTTCTACCTACCCATCTTCATATACGTAACCCCCGTCTGCCTCTTCTACAGCAGCCTCCGGAGACTCAGAGATGCAGACGATGTACGTGGCCTTCATCGTCTTGGGTGTCCTCGTCGTGGCTCTCATCTCTGCCACGTCCATTTACTGCTGTGAGTAGACTTGTTTTTCATCTGCTTATATCGGCATTCCATCTGCTTCCCTGCCTTCCACCTAGTGCTGTGAATATTATATCTACCACTTCTGTCTTTTATTGTGAGTGTCTGTCTACCCCTGTCTGTTTTATGTTTCTACTTCCCGTCTACTGCTGTGAGTATCTTTCCACCTTCTATCTCTTTTCTACTTCTATCTGTTTCTGTGAGTAGGATCTGTCTACCACTTTTCTGCCCCCGTCTACGGGTGTGAGTAACTTTTTTCTACCCCCGTTTTTATTTTTTTGTAGTTTATCCCCCTATCTGCTGCTACGAGTATCTGTCCTCTGTGTGCAACTGTATCTTTTTCTATCTCTATCTACTGATGTATCTTTATCTTCCACTGCCTTCTACTGCAAACATAAATTTCTTCCCATCTACTGTTTTCTCCGTGTCCTGTTGTTTGATTTCCATTTCTGTTGAGTAGAATCAGTTTTTTTCCACATCTAATTCCATCTACCGTTTTATTTTTACTTTTTGTATCGATTCTATCCCCATCTACTGCTATGGCAATTAAGTTTTTCCATCTCATTGTTGATTAATAATTGTTTGTGTTTAATTTTTTCGCCATTTTCTTTATTTTGAGGAGGAACTTGGGTTTTGAATTTTGCTCCATTTTTTTTTTTTTTTTTCAATTTTTCGCTTGTTTTTCTTTGTAATACTTAGATCATTTATTTTCTTATTTTGTGTTAGATATTTTCAAGTAATGCATGTGGTTTGTTGTTTTTATAGTAGTTTGTAATAGTAGTTTCTGTAATTATTTTTTCATATCGGTATTAACTTTACTCACATTCTGTTCTTTTTATTTTAACGCTTTAGTTTTATGTGTGAATTTTTCTTGTTTTTTGTTTCTTACTTTTTGCATGAATTTCAGTAGTAACTTTCACTTTTTCCTTTGTTTTTTGTTTTTTTACTAATGTGTTTTTGTTGTATATTCTGTTTTTTCTGCATGGATTTTTGTAATGACCTTCCTCACATAATCCCTTGTTTTTGCACTAATGGTCTCTAATTGTTTTCTGTTTTCTTTTTTTTTCAATCTACCACCACCAGCCTACCTCCTCCATCACCCCCCTCGTCACCGCCGCCTCCGCCCCACCTCTCCCCCCACCCCCCTCCCCCTCCGGATATGGGGCAAGAGTGGGGGGGAAGGGGCCTGTCGGGCGGAGAAGCTCATACTGCAAGATCGGGAGGATAGTTACTGAAGAAATCTTACGAGGGAAGAAGACTTGTTTGGGTTTCTTGGGAGTGTAAGGAGAGTTGCAGAAGGGATTGGGTTGATTAAGAGTTGAAGGAGAGTTGCTGAAGGGATATACAGAAGGGATTGGATTGATTAAGAGTTGAAGGAGAGATGAGGAACCGATTTTGGTTGTGGTGACAGATTTTTAAAGAGGTGAAATAAGATTACAGAAAGATCTTTAAGGATGAAATAAAATTGGGGAAGATTTATAAGGGTCAGATTGGAAGGGGAGGAGGAATTCAGACGGAGTTCCTACAGTAAAATCAGAAGGGGAATTACTTATGGATCTTACGAGGAACGGAAGATTCAATTGCGTTTCTTACAAGATCGAAAATGTATTACTTGATCTTATGAGTGGTGGAAATTTCAATTGCTTGTTTGGAGGAGGGAGAGGTTGTTCCTCGAGGGGTCTTACGAATTTAGACGAGTTATTAAAGCGAAATGTAAGAGCTAGGGGATGTAAAATTGAAATAAGAGTTAGTGGAGGATATTATGAATGATGGAGGAGTTGATTGGGTTTATTTAGAAGATTCGTGGATCATTTTTAAGGGATCTTGCTGGTGATGGAAGGTTAGTGTGTAAATGATCAGTCTGACGAAGATCAGGAAGGGGTGACTTGGATTCTGCAAGCGATGGGAAACACAATTTGGTACACACACACACACACACACACTTCTATACGTCATTCTCATTGACTAATATATATATAATTTTTTTAATAACTTAACCGATAAAAATAAATTCTTTGACGGTAACTGAAGCATAAATTTCCGGAAGTTCCTTAATTAGTCCTGTTTTCACCTGCTTGGTTCTAATTGGCCTGTTTAACCCCTTCAGGCCGATAACGTCATGCTAGATTGTTATTCTTGCTTCTACCAGACGATTTTATTCAGCTGATGGGATCCTTGTAATGAAGGGGTTAATGAGGGCTGTGTACCAGTCTGATCCACACCAACACCCTGACACGCCCACTCCGGCCACACCTACTGTATACACAAATCCTAACCTCACCCACACTCCAGCCACATCCACACCCACACTCCAACCGCATCTACACACACATCCACACCCCAACCCCACACCCACACTCCCACCACATCTACACCCACACCCACACCCTCATCCACACTCTTCCCAACCACACCCACACCACAATCACATTCACACCTACACTCCCACCACATCTACACCCACACCAACACCCTCATCCACACTCCAACCACACCCACACCCCAACCATATCGACACCCACACTCCCACCACATCTACACCCACACCCACACCCTCATCCACACTCTTGCCAACCCCCAAAAAAATTCCTACCTTCTTAAAGCTGAGGAAAATCATCTGGAGATTCCGGAAAGAAAATAAGAAACGCGTCATTGGGTTGAAGGGGTATATGTAGGTGATTCTGTTGTTTTTCTTGTATTTTTACATTTTAGATTTTTTTACTGTATTTATTGCTGTGTATCTGTTATCTTTTTTTTTTTTTGCTTGTTTTTGTTTTGTTTTTTGCTTAATTTTCTGTTTTGTTGTTTTTCCTCCCTTTATGTTGTTTTATTTTGTAGTTATTATATTGTTGTTTTTTCATTTTGTATTTCCTCTATAGTCTCTCTCTATCTCTCTCTCTCTCTCTCTCTCTCTCTCTCTCTCTCTCTCTCTCTCTCTCTCTCTCTCTTATCCTGTTTATATCTGTTTATATATTATGTTGTGTTTTAATTTGTGTTTATTTGCTAATGTTTTATGTATGTTTTTTTCTATAATGTTTTTTGTTTCATTTTTGGATAATTTTTTCTGCTCCATGTTTATTGATAATTCCTTGTTTCTTTGTTTTTTGTAGTTGTTGTTTATTGTATTTGTTTATTGCACTTGTTTCATTGTGTTTAGTTCTGTAGATTATTTTTAGATCTTGTTTCATTTTGTTTAGTTTCTCAGTGTTTATATTTTCAGTTCCATGTTTGTTTTTGCGTCTGTAATTATTTTTTGCGTTTGTTTCAGGTGCTTTTATTTTTGTAGATGTGTTTTCCAGTGTATTTATATGTTTTCTTTTTCTTTTCTTTTTTCTTTTTTTCTTTTGATTAGCTCTCTCAGGCTCCTATGACTCACTCTCAGCTGAATAAAATCATCTGGTCTTAACTGGAGGACTAGAGTTGCCCCGGCCGTGAGAGAGTTAATTTTTTCCTTTTTTTTTAATTATCTGGTTTTATGTTATCGCCCTTTTTTGTAGCTTTTTGTTATCGTTCTTTTTTTGTAACCTTTTGTTTTTGTTTTTGCTCTTTTTTGTAGCCATTTTTTTTCTTGTTTTCGCTCCTTTTTTTTAGGATTTCCTTTTGTTATAGCTCTTTTTTTGTAGCCATTTTTTGTTATCACTTATTTGTTGCCATTTTTTTTTATTGCTCTTTTTTGTTGCCATTTTTTTTGTCATTGTTTTTTTGTCGCCATTTTTTTTAATTGTCGCTCTTTTTTTTTTTTTTTTTTTTTTTTTTATTCCCATGCAGCGCAATAAATGTGATCCTGCCTTGCCTTTTTTGATGTTTTCTGACCCTGAACTACTTTTTTCTATGTACAGGTTGCGTAGTGGAAAATTTTATGTACACACACACATGGGTACATATGCACACACATACGTACATAGCACACACACACACACACACACACACACACACACACACTCTCTCTCTCTCTCTCTCTCTCTCTGACCTTTTCCATTTTCATCACTGTATAGAGAAGTCCACATATTTAAGATATAAATATATTCACATTTTCACATAATTTTTAATATGGATGCGCACTTTTCCACGCTTTCATTTTTTTTTTTTTTTTTCATTTCCGGAGCGGGTATGCAAAAAAAAAAAATCTTTAATGCATAAATCCGGGCGAAATATGTGTCTTGTTTATGGATAGATAGATAGATACGCGTAGATAGATAGATAGATAAATACTAGAACATAGATAGATACCCATCGATAGGTAGATAGAGATACAGATTGATAGCCAATAGATAGATACTGTAGATAGATAGAAATTGATAGGTTGATAGATTTTTGTCATAGAGGTGGTTTTAAATTTGAGTATTTTTCCATCCCTTTTGTCCTTTATTTATTTATTTTTTTTTTATTTGGCCTCAGTATATTGTGGCGGCTTTTTCAGTTTGTTTTTGCTGCCACTAGTTGATTTTTTTTTTTTTTTTTTTTTTTTTTGCTTAGAGAAAAACCTGCAGTAGTTGTGAAGAAGTTAACTTAGCCTCCATCTAACCTCCAGTTCAATAAAAGTTAAAGTTTGAGTTCAAGACTGAGTTAAAATCTGAGTTAAAGTTAAAGGTAAGGTTAAAGTTAGAGTTGGACTTAGAGTTGAAATTAGAAATAAAGTTGGCTGTATCACCTCCAGTTCAATCAAATTTCTCCAAAGCTGAATAAAGTCTGAAGTCAGCAAGAATACTAAAGTGGTACGTCATAATGGTCGAGAGAGAGAGAGAGAGAGAAAGAGAGAGAGAGAGTGAATATCTAACGGACGAGGAATCACCAAAAAATGAAATGGAAGAAGATATTTAGGTCAGTGCCAAAAGGAAGCTAATTGAGTGGTTGATTTATATGATGTGTGTTGCCATTAATTAAAATCACTCACGCCTCCATTAACCTGACCTGAAGTGCAATTAGTTGAGTCATAACGTGGGTGATTTGTGGGTACTAAGGAGCAGATTATTATTGAGCACTGACCCATTCACCCTGAGGACCCATTTTCGTGTTTTTCCTTTTTTTTTTAAATTTTGCTTCGGGAAGGCCTTGCTTAGTGGAGGATATTAATTTAGATATTCCCTATACCCTTCACTGCAAAAGATATAATAGAGAATATAATAATATAATTTAACAGAATATAATAGACGTCCTTGGGTGGAGGAGGTTGAATGGAGGCACTGGAGTACATTTTTTTATTTATTCATTCATTCTTTTTTGCAAGTATTTGTTCTTTCACTTTATTCTGCCTTCCTTATAATTCACATTCCTATATATATATATATATATATATATATATATATATATATATATATATATATATATATTTATTTATATATATATATATATATTCACAAGGAAAAAGAAAGGATGAAACTGTTTCCATTTTTCTTCATGGATATCAGCATGTGCATGCATTACGTGCATCCAAGTGATATTTTTGTGTACAGATTGCTAGACAGTAGGTAGACAGGTAGTTACATGGATGTATGAAGACAAATAGACAGGTAGATGGATTTGTATCTACACCATACATTTATCATGCCATCCACCCACCTCCCATACATCAGTCAGGCCATCCATCCACCCGCCAACATCTTAACGTCCATCCACCCATCCGACCATCCATCCATCAGTCCACCCGTCCTCCCACCTATCTAATCAACCATCTCTCACCCCCGCCCCCATCTGTCTCGCCCCCATAGACAACCGGTATCAGCGCAACAAATTCGTGGTGCTGCGCCGTGAGATCTTCAGCCAGCGGGACCCGGACATGCAGCTGCAGCACATCCGGTCGTCCACGGGCGGTATGGTCACTGAGTACAACCCCAACTACGAGTTCGGCGGCGGCACGTGTACCATCAAGGACCTCAAGGGCGTCAATAGGAACAATCTCACCTTGATCAAGTACGTGGGAGAAGAATTAGTTTTAGGTCTTATTTTAGTGGGGCAGTTTCGTGTGGGTGGGGACGTACATGAGGATTATAGTGTGTGTGTGTGTGTGTGTGTGTGTGTGTGTGTGTGTGTGTGTGTGTGTGTGTGGTAATGTGGTGGCGACCATCATCCACTCACTTGATGTAGTGCTGCCTACTTCTTCTTTAGCCTTTATCATTCTTTGTCTGTGCCTGCCCCCCCTCACTTCCTATTTCTCCCATCTTTCCTGTCACTTCTCATTGCTTTTCTTTCCCTTTACAGGTGGCTTTACATTGAGTGACAAGCCAAATGGTTTCCTGTAAGCCAAGAAACCATTTACAGCGCTGGGTGGTAACCTTATAACCAAACCATATGTGCTCCCAACATGTCAGCAAGTGGGTTGGTCGAGGGTTAGTGTCCCTCCCCGTAAAACATATAACTCAAAGTCAAATGGCCACCCCTTACGGGATTATGGCGTCTGGCAATAGATGCCGTAGGTAGATAGATTGTGTGTGTGTGTGTGTGTGTGTGTGTCTAAAACTGAGAATTTCGGAACCCTAAATGGTGAGTGAGTGGTGATGTCTCTTTTCAAGGGACAGTTTGGTGATAGTTCTCCTCCTCCTTATATTTTTAGTTTTTGCTTTACGTACAGTATGTATTTATCTGTTTATTTATTTGTTTATTTATTTATTCATTTTTGCTTGTTTCTAAATTCTAAGTGCCTGTTTTATTAGTCGGAAATATAGTTAGGATAATAAGGCTGTTTATGTTAATGTTGATGATGGTAATGATGACGATGATGATGATGAATAGATGATGATGATGATGGGCGCCTTTGTTTACGAATTTTATCCATAGTATCTCCGTACGATTTTATTCAGCATAAAAATAAAATCGCCTGATGGGAAAAAAAAAAAAAACAGAATTACAAACAATACGAAAATAAATCATGGAACTGAAGGACTTAACTAAAAAAAATCCTCTAGCTTCAGCAAGAGCCAATAATAATAATAATAATAGCAATAATAATAATAAAAATAATAATAATAATAATAATGTTGAAACTGGTTGTGTTTAAAGAGGACGAAGGGTTGAAAGAAAGTCATTAAAAACTGAAAATTAATCGATTTTCTTGTTTGACTATCAGTGCGAAGTTCAGTGGGGAAAAGTTTAATCAGTTTGGTAGATTAAGTCCTTTTTTCTTTTCTCCACCACAGATTTTCTTTTCTTTTCTTTTCTTTCTTTCTTTCTTTTTTATTTTCTTTTGTTCCAGATTTTTATTCAGGCTAAGAAACATCTCTCATGCCAGAGGAGCAAATAGAAGCAGTTTCTGATAATGATAATGATGATGAATAGAGCCTTAGTCATCACCATTAACCTTGTCAGTATGATGATGTCTTGATTTCTACTCTATTCTTGCTGCCAACTAACTATTTCATGCATCATCATCATCATCATCATCATCATCTTCATCATCCCTCTGTTTTAAAGGCGTGGGCAGAATCCAAAAGTAAACACAAAAACAAAGGAAAAATAATAATAAAAAAAAAACTGCACCTTTACCTGTATGCCAACGTGTGTGGAAATTATGCAGAAGACTCCTCGCTGCAGGTGGTGGTGTGGTGTGGTATGGTGGTGGGGTAATGTGGTGTGGTGTGGTGGTGGAGTAATGTGGTATGGTGTGTGGTGGAGGGGTAGTGTGGTGTGGTGTGGTGGTGGTAGTGTGGTGTGGTGTGGTGTGGTGGTGGGGTAGTGTGGTATGGTGTGTGGTAGTGTGGTGTGGTGATGGTGTTGGTAATTGTTGTTGCTGTAGTTGTTGTCATGATACAGCAACCACCATCGCTACTATCACTACTATCATGGGAATGACTATCACTACAACCCTCACCTTAACGACCACTACCATCATTGCTACCATTACTACCATCACTGCCACTACCACCCTTACGTCAGCTACCACCACCACCACCACCACCATCATCGCTACAACTATACCCGTTAATAGAACTGCCTCTACCACCATGCCTACAACCACCACCACATCACCACAATAAACACAATACCATCACAGCCACCACAATCACTGTACTGTACTTGACACTGCCGCTACCACCACCACCACCACTGTCACCACCACCACAATAATTACTACAACCTGACACTATCAATTCGTCACCACATCATCATCACAGATACCACAATCACCACAACCACCACCATCACCACAACCACCACCATCACTAGAACCACCACCACCATCACCACAAACACCACAACTACCATCATCACCACAGCTGCCACCATCGCCACAACTACCACCATCACAACAACTACCACCATCACCACAACTACCACCATCGGCGAAGGGTCGTGTGAGCTGTCTTTAAAGTTGAGTTTCCTAGAACCTCGCTCTCGCTCACTCTCCCATTCTCTCTCTCTCTCTCTCTCTCTCTCTCTCTCAACCGAGTCATGCACCCTTGTAGCACTCACTCACTCACTCTCGCTATCTATCATGCAAGTCATACAACCCGATTTCTCTCACTCTCTCTCTCTCTCTCTCTCTCTCTCTCTCTCTCTCTCTCTCTCTCTCTCTCTCTCTCTCTCTCTCTCACACACACACACACACACACACACACACACACACACACACACACACACACACACACACACACACACACACACACACACACACACTCTTCAGTCCTGCGGGATTTAACCTCCACCTCAAAACATCACAGAATCCCAAGAGAAAGAGAGAGAGAGACAGACAGAGAGAGAATTACTATTTTTGTAGCCTTTTCATTTCTTCTGGATTTAAATTACACTCTAGAATGTCAAGGTAAACAATTATGCCTTATTAGCTGAATTAGTGGAATTTTATCAGTATTTTTACGAGAAAGAGAGAGAGAGATTGTGTGTGTGTGTGTGTGTGTGTGTGTGTGTGTGTGTGTGTGTGTGTGTGTATTTTTGGCTTATTACTCAGGACGACCTCTCTCTCTCTCTCTCTCTCTCTCTCTCTCTCTCTCTCTCACTCTCTCTCTCTCACACACACACACACACACACACACACACATAGTCCACTTACCTACATATCTATCTTATCAGTCTAATCATCCATCCATCCAACTGTCTGTCTATCTGTCTGTATATCAGTAGAATTATAGTGTTAAATATTTATGTACATTTGTCAGTCAGTGCAACTCTGTCCAATTATTTGTCCATCTATCTTTGTATCTATTCATCTGCCTTGTCTCTGTCTCGGTCTATCTGTATATCTCAGTCTATCTCTCTGTCTGTCGGTCTATCTCTCTGTCTGTCTATCCGCCTGTCTCCCTATCCTGTTCCGGAAGTGCAGTGAAGTGAGCAGAAATGAAGAGGTGTCCTAGTGCTCTCAGGTTAATTAATCGCCTTTACCTGTGTTCCCCTTCATCTCACTCCCTCATGTCACTATCCCTTCTCTTCCCTTCATTTCTCCTCGCTTCCCTTGCCTTTCCTTCATTTCCCATCACTTCCCTTTCCTTCCTTTCTCTTTTCACTCCTTCCTTTCCCCTCGCATTCCTTTCGTTCCCTTCTCTTCTCTCCGCTTTCTCCTCATCTCATTCCTTCCCTTCCCTCTCATTCCCCCATCTTTTCTCCTTTCCCTCCCTTACCGGCCCTTCACTTTCCTTTGCATTCTTTCGCTTCCTCTCTCATTCCTCCCCTTCCCTTCCCTTCCTTCTCGTCCATCCCCTCCCCTTTCCTTCCTTTCCTCTCTCTTCTACTCCCTCTCCGTTCTCTTCTCCCCTCCTTTTCATCCCTTCCCTTTCCTTTTCATCCCTTCTCACCCATTTCTCCATACCCCTGCTTCGTTCTTCCTTTATCTCAACTTATACACCCCCCCCCCAAAAAAAAAAAAAAAAAAATACTCCACGTGACCGCCAGATTACGCGAGCATTTATATAACTCATCATCTCCCCACCCACTGCACCCTCCCATCCCACTCACCTATCCCACCCACTCCTCTTCACTTACCCATCCCACCCACACCTCTCCACCCATCCATCCCACCCACTCCTCTCCACCCTCCCATCCCACCCACCCGCTAATGGCTGGAGGCGCCGGCTGGACTGAGCTGTGAAAAGAGTGTTGGATCATCCCTGCCTCACCCTGCCTTCACCCTGCCTCACCCTGCTTCGCATTCTACCTGCTCCTCACCCTGCCTAACATTTCCCATCTACTGCCTCACCCTGCCTCACTACCTGTCTCCTCACCCTACCTCCCCTGCTTCACCCTACTTCACCCTTCCCCACTTTTCAATCTCCTGCCTCACCCCACCTCATTCTGCCTACCTTCATCCTCACCCTGCCTCACTTTTCTACCTCTTGCTTCACTCGTCCTCACTTTCCTACCTCCTTCCTCACCCTCTGCTTACGTCCTCACCTTTCCTCACTTTCCTGCCTACTGCCTCACCCTGCCTTATTCAGATTCACCCTGCCCTTTAAGCCTCCGTATTTCCCTGCTCTGCCTCACCCTACCTTATCTTCCTCAATCTACCCACTCTGCCTCACCCTGCCTTACTCTTCTTCACCTTACCTTACTCTGCCTCGCCTTGCCATACCCTAACTCACCCTACCTTACTCTGCCTCACCATGTCTCACCTCCGTGTGTCCTACTTCACCCTGATCGTCCTCATCCTGCCTTGGCTTGCATCACTTTTTCTCTGTCTTGCCACAGCCTGTCTTCCTTCACCCTGCTCTTGCTTTACCTATCCTCACCCTACCTCACTGCTCACTTGCCTCTCCGCTCACCCTGCCTCACAGCCTCACCCTCCCTTATTTCCTCATCCTGCCTCACCCTTCCTCATCCTGCCTAACCCATCTCTGTCTTTTCCCCCTGCCTCGCCCTTCCTCGCTGCCATATCCTCTTGCTTCACCCTACCTCAGTTCCCACCATGCTTCACCCTTCCCGACCCTGCCTCACCTTGCCTCGCTATACCTCCTCCTCCTCCTCCTCCTCCTCCTCTTCCTCCTCCTCCTCTTCCTCCTCCTCCTCTTCCTCCTCCTCCTCCTCCTCCTCCTCCTCCTCTTCCTCCTCCTCCTCTTCCTCCTCCTCCTCCTCCTCCTCCTCCTCCTCCTGATCTCCTAGGCTCACAGACCTGTTGGCACTAAGTCGAGACAGGTGTGTGTGTGTGTGTGTGTGTGTGTGTGTGTGTGTGTGTGTGTGTGTGTGTGTGTGTGTGTGTGATGCAGGCTTCAGTGTACGTGTGTTTGTCTGTGCGTGTTTCTGTGTGTGTATGTGCGTGTCGGTATGTGTGCTTTGTGATGAGATGTATGTACGGGGGTGTGATTTTAAGGTAGGAAATGCGTGTGTGTGTGTGTGTGTGTGTGTGTCTAAAATTTAACTATTTTATCCGTACTTGATGGACGGGTTGAGGGTCAGTCAAGGGGTTAACATACTCTTTTTAGAACAACAGGTGAAAGGTCAGGGTCGCAGGGCTAGGTCTAATTTTGATTAGGAAGGTCAGCTTAGAGTTTTTGTCCAATTTAAATCAAACTTAGAGGAAGGGTTAAGGATAAGGCAAGAATGAAGGGGTTCGATTCTTAAAAGTCAATCAAAGGTTAAAGTCACAAAACAAGATCAAAATTCGACACGTGCGTCTGTTTGAGCAAAGTAACTACACAATATTTACCTAATTTGACCCGAGCGGTGGAAGACATGGTGGAAGGGTTAAGGGTTAGGCAAGGATGAAGCCGTTAGATTTTGAAGCAGTAGGTCATTGGTCAAGGTCATAGGGTCATGTTAAATGTTCGACCCTTAAACCACTGAATACTCCATCTTGGAACTATCTTGTGTGTTTTGTATAGCGTTTTAAGACACAATTTGCGTCGGTAACATAGAAGAGGATACTGTGGTGTGATGTGCAGAATAAATCACTAAGGAAGAGGTGTTACGCAACCTCCAGAACCACTAAGAATACCGCCATTAGTTTCGTCACATCACACAGGATCGTCATAGCGGAAAGGAAAACAAGAAAATTCAATAGCCTTGGGAACGTTGCCCCTTTACTGTGATTATATTTTTTTGCTGCTGCTGGGAATTTTAACTGTTATTATGGAAGGCCTAAGGAAGGGAAAGGTTTAATTAAGGCTGTATTGACTCAGCAGTTCAATCTGACTTTAATCATTTCAAGATGACAAAGAGTATGGAAAAGAAGTTACTGGGTTCAAGGGGCCACGTGATTGGCTAAGGCTCATGACGTCAAAGCCCCAGTGACGTCACATCTGCGTCACCAGGGCAGGGCGGCTTCCGATTGGCTGAACTTCACACACTGGCCACGCCCCCTTCTCCTCCTGGGTGCGTTGTTTTTCTCCCAATTCTCCTCCTCATATTCTTTTCTCTCGCCTTTTATCCTGTTTTCTGGGTTATATTTCGTTCTTTTTCCTCGTATTTCCTCATCGTTTTGCGTTTCCTCATCCCAAGTCTGATCTTTTCTATATTATTTTTTCCATCATTATTTATCAGCTTCTTTCACCTCCTTTTCTGTCTTCCTCTTTCTGTTTTTTCTTCCCTCGTTCCATCATCATCATCATTTATACATTTCTTCTCCCCTTCTTCCTCCTGTTCCTACTCCACCTCCTCCATTTCATTCCCCTTTCCTCCTTCTCCATTTCATTCCCCTTTCCTCCTCCTCCATTTCATTCCCCTTTCCTCCTCCTCCATTTCATTCCCCTTTCCTCCTCCTCCTCCTCCTCCTCCTCTTCCTCCTCCCATTGGTGTTTGCTTTTGCTAATTAATCTCTCTCTCTCTCTCTCTCTCTCTCTCTCTCTCTCTCTCTCCTCTCCAGTATTTTTAACGTAAGGATGCATTTTCAATCCTTTGATATATACCGTGTGTGTGTGTGTGAAGAGAGAGAGAGAGAGAGAGAGAATTACAAAAACCTATCTAGAGCCGAACTTGACCTGAGGCGAATCATCCAGAGAGTCAGGAAGTTGAGAGAGAGTTGGAGTGGAAAGTTGGGTGCTAGAGTCAGGTTAGAGCTGGCTTTATTGTCAGCTAAATGCTCTCTCTCTCTCTCTCTCTCTCTCTCTCTCTCTCTCTCTCTCTCTCTCTCTCATACACACCCCGGCTAGGTACGATCATTTTCCCCCGTCAGGCAACACCGGCCTCCCCTAACTCTTGTTCATGCTGTTATATCTTGCTGTTATTGGCCGCCTTTCAGCCTGCCTCTTGTTCTCTTGTCCTCCTGCTTGGGTTTCCTGGCTTCCTATTGGCCTTTCCTATTTCCAGGCAAGATGCAAGAGGGAGTGTTAACTGTCCTGTGATTGGCTGACAGGGCCGCGTTTTTTATGGCATTAGAGGCTTCGTAACTCTCTCTCTCTCTCTCTCTCTCTCTCTCTCTCTCTCTGTCTCAGCGATTTACTGTGCTTAGTTATTGATGTGGAGCCTGTTTTGTTGCCCCTGGTAACTGGGTGGAGACGCGAGTGCGGCATCCATCCAGGAACCAAACCACTTTTCCCCGTGCCTGGCTCTTGTTGGGCGCTGCAGGATTAGTTGTTGGCCTTGTAAGTGTCATAGGAAAGATTGTAAGGTAGAACTACTGTGTATCCTTTACTGTCTTCATCTGTAAGGGAAAAATAACATTAATTTTAAACGATTTCGCTGTGACTGTTTTCTCCATGATCTGACGGCCCCCCCCCCCAGGGAAAAAAAAAAAACGATTATTTCTCATTGATGAATTATTTCTTTTTGTATATTTATTTATTGCAGGATAGGCAAGGACCGACGCGTTCAGATATTCTCCTACGATTTTTTTTTTCTTCCTGGATAACTAAATTTTAGTCACGAGGAAAGTTAAGATACAGTGCGTTGTGAGCCCCAGCCCTTTCCCCTGGGTGGTGCGTTTGGTGTTCCCGCAGCAGGTGGCGCGTCAAGATTTTTTTTTTTTTATCTTGGCACAAAATTAGTCTTATTCCTGCTCTTTTTAATATTATTCGCGATTTTTTAATTTCATAGATGACCATTTTTATTAGCTTTACTTTCCTCCCACTTCACGAAGAGAAAGGTGCGGTCTTTTTTCAGGAGGAGGAAGAGGAGGAGAATAGAGGTTTCAATCAAAGAGTTTGACTAGTATCCATGACAAGAACTATTTTGGAACTGACTCTATTACTGCTACAGACTCCTCTTTAGGGCTAACTAAGGTATTACTTGAGTTTGCTGTGGGCCTCTGTCGTTCATGTAGCCACCTGTTGTGTAGTGGAGGGGCACGGTTTTGTTGTAGTTGTGATTCTTGAAATTATAACTGTAAACATTATATTCGTTAGCTTTTATCGTTTCACCATCATTGTTGTCATTGTTAGTTCCTTGCCGATACCTTCATCATCATTATCATCATCATCATCATCATCATCATCATCATCATCATCATCATTCTCATCCTCATCATATTCAGTCATTCATTTTTCACGTAATTGTCACCACCACCACCATTCTCTCACAAAGTAAAATTCATTGTCAAAAACTAACTATAACCCAATTAAATCCGTGTCCCCTCTTTTCCCATTAGATTCCCCTCCCCCGTCCTTTTTATTTACATGCAAACAACGCAATTAGGCCCACTGACTGACTAACGAGGCGGCATTGTAGGTGAGGCGTCTTTGGTAGGTCATTATGGTTCTTGTGTAGTTAGGAGGTGATTAGGAGTGGGTGGTGGCGTCTTTTGCTTCATTTGTGTGTGTGTGTGTGTGTGTGTGTGTGTGTGTGTGTGTGTGTGTGTGTGTGTGTGTGTGTGTGTGTGTTTTCAAGGATATGAGTTTAACAGATTTCATCTTGTTTCTTTCAGTATGTGAATACACGAAAGCGCTCGGGATGTTTCGTGTTTCCTTTTTCCTTGTGGATATCAGCATATCTATGAATCACATGCTATTGAGTGAATTATTCACACACACACACACACACACACACACACACACATATATATATATATATATATATATATATATATATATATATATATATATATATAGAATCATACTTTTAGATTAGACAGGGGTCGTTAATATAGGTAACCACTCCGGGTTTAAAAACTGGTAAGGGAAGGTTCTGCGACCTGCACCTGCCCTTTCTCAGTGGGGTATACTGTATATGCTTTTCTGACGCGTATGCATTTGAGTAGTCACTCACACGTGACTCATCCATTTATCAAACTAACCCTTTCTAACCCGCTGTTTCCCCACTCCCCCATCTCACTTCACCACCCATTCACCCACCTGACACACCTTTTCCCCATCCACCCATCTCGTCCATCCACCTAACCTGACCTATCCCGCTGTTGCCATCTTCTTCCACCTCACCCATCCCTTGGCACCCTCCCCTTCCTCACCCGTCTCTCTTCCCTTCCCTGCAGAGCACTGGGCCAGGGTGCGTTTGGGGAGGTGTATCAGGGTTATCTCAAGAACTACGTGGGAGACTCAGTGGAGATGCCTGTTGCCGTCAAGGTGGGTGTTATCTCTCTTATCTCATGTATTGTTTTAATGCCTTTTTAACCATACAGCCCGCCTTCCTACTTCCTAGTTTCTCTCTCTCTCTCTCTCTCTCTCTCTCTCTCTCTCTCTCTCTCTCGAGTAGGACATCCTCAAGCTAATAAAATAAAGCTTTCCTCATCCCTAATTACTCGTCTTACCGTCTGCGTGGCAAAGCTTATTTCATCCCTCATTACCTGTATTCTGATTGGCTTTATTAATTCCCTGGCACCCCTTCCGTAGCGATTTATGCTTCAGGTGTATTCTTGTTGCAAACCTTGGCTGATATTTTCCGTGGTGAAGGAAGCTCCCTAACACCTCTTCCTTACAGATTTATTTTTGGATATGGCTGGCTAATATCGCCCTATGTGTTATTTATGCAGAGTATGGCGATATTGGAAGGATTTATATACCTTAACACAGAGGTGGACGGTAAGGTGTAGATTTTCAGAATAAATCGCTTAGGAAGAGGTGTTAGGGAGCTTCCTTAACTGACGAGAATACGGACCCTAATCTGTATTAAAGCGATACAGGTGACGTAGAAGAGAATGTTAAGGTGTGAAATCCCGGTCAAGTCGCTATGGAAAGAGTGCTGCGATTCCAACTCCAATATTCCTCCTTCTCATAGACACTCTGTTCTTTTCACCTTAACTTGGCCCAGATTATCGTCTTTTTCCAACTGATAACGCGTAGCTCAGTGGCAGAAAATGACAGTGCTGGAGCTCCACATCCTATCCATGGCACTTCTTCATGACTAGCATCATATTCTAGTACTACTCCATTGCTACAGCTGAGCATTAAAAACAAGTAGAGATGTCAAGTTTAGGCCAAGTTAGAGTAAAAAGTGTATCTCACTATCAGGCAGAGATAGATTCCTCTCTCTCACTCGCCACTTTTTATTTCCATCTCCGTTCGATTTCTCTCTTACCTCTCTTATATCTGCGAATATCTCCGCTTTCTTATCTCTGTTATCGTTTCCCCACAGACGCTACCAGAGATGTCCAAGAACCAGGCAGAGATGGATTCTTCTCTCTCACTCAATATCTTTTATTTCCATCTCCGTTCTATTTCCCTCTTACCTCTCTTATATCTGCGAATATCTCCGCTTTCTTATCTCTGTTATCTTTTCCCCACAGACGCTGCCAGAGATGTCCAGCAACCAGGCAGAGATGGACTTCCTGATGGAGGCCCTGATCATGTCCAAGTTCTCACATCCCAACATCGTCCACTTCATAGGAGTGTGTTTTGATAAGCTGCCCAGGTTTATTGTGTTGGAGCTCCTGTCTGGCGGCGACCTCAAGAGCTTTCTCAGGGAAGCAAGGCCAAAGCCGGTGAGTAGACGGATAGATGGATAAAAGGAGGGAGGGATAGATGGATAGATAGGTAGAGAGATAGTGGGATGGATGGATATATAGTTAGAGGGGTAGATGAGTGGATGGATAGATAAGCAGAGGGGTAGATGGATGGATGGATAGACAGGTAGGGGTAGATGGATGAATGAAGGGAGGGAAGGAGGGAGGAAGAGCTAGAGAGTTGACTAAAAAAAGAAAAAAAAGAAAAATGGAGAAAGTGGATGGAGAATAGTGTACGACTAGATGGATAGATAAATGGATGGCTAAGGTAGATAAAGGGAGAAAGGGATAGATGGATGAAAGGGGGAGGGAGGAAGGGAGGCAAGAAGGGTTAAGAGAGTTTACAAAAAAAAAATGGAGGGAGGGGAGAATGGAGTAGGTGGGTAGAGAAAAATGTATGAATAGAAGGATAGATGAATGAGTAGATGGATGGTTGGATAGATACAAGGATAGATGGCTGGGTGTATGTGTGGTTGGGTGTATTTTGAGAGGCTGCCCAGGTGTATTTTTCTCTGGCGGGGGCCTCAAGGCTGTTTCTGAGAAGCAGAGACAAAGACGGTGAGTAGAGGGATGGAGGGGGGGGGATAGATGGATGGAAGGGAGAGAGAGAGAGAGTGTAAAAAGTGAGGATGGATAGATGAAGCACAGTGTCTGACTAGATGGATAGACAGAAAGATGGATGGATAGCTAAACTAAGAAATAAATAGAAATATGAATGGATAGGTGGATAATGGCTAGATTAACAGATAGATAATTGGATAGACTGACGATGATAGATTAACAGAAATCTGGATAAATAGCCAGACTGATAAATGAGTGAGTAGATGGATGGATGGAACAACTTTTGGCTGGGTAGGTGTATGACTGAGTGTGTTGTCATACGGTGCAAAGGTTGTGTATGTTCAGGTACTCTGTGGCGGTGACTTCAAGAGCTCTCACGACGAACCCGCTCCCAAGCCGATGAGTGAATGGATGGATGATAAGATGGATGGAAGATAAAAGTACAGACGCATGAGGTTCTGAATGGATGGATGGATGAGTGGACGAGATGGATGAGCTAGAAAGAAGGCTAGAGTATGGATAGATAGATAGATGATGTAAAATTAATAAATATACACACCAACATTTTCTAACCTACCAACGTACTTATAATTGCCTACCAACCTACCAGCCTACCTGCATACATACATATGTTCATACATGCATATATACATATCGATATCTACCTACCTACCTATTTCTACCTGCCTGCTCAGCCATTTCTCACTCCTCTCTCTCTCTCTCTCTCTCTCTCTCTCTCTCTCTCCACCGTCCCCTTTGTGTCTTTGTTCCTTGTCTGTGTTTTTCTTAAGTAGTTTTATCGTCGTCTCCGCGGGGTAAAATTCCACCCATTGTTTTCTTACGCTTTATGCTGGTTACCCCTCAAGCGTCTTCTTTATTACGTTTTCTTTTTTTTCTCTCTAGTGTTTGAGGTTGGTTTTGTCTTTTTTCATAGTTTTTCTGTGCTTTAAGAGTTTTCTTTATCTTTAAGGTTAGTTTTTTATCGTATCTAGTGTTTATTTTTTTCATTTTAGGGGTTTCCTTTGCCTTTGGGGTTGATCTTTTTCATATTTTGAGTTTGGTTTTACGGTTTCTCCTTTTTTTTATTTTTCAGTGCCTTTATAAAATCAGTCTCTTACTTTATTGTTTTATTTTATTACCTGTTGTTTTATTTTTTGTACCTCTAGATGACTTTATTCAGCTGATGGAAAGGCGTGTTTTTATTGAATCAGTTTATAAAGTCTGTCCCTATTTCTGCTGGCAAATGTCTCTCTGGACCTGAATAAAGTCGTTCGTTGGCCATAAAAATAAAGCATGAATTACATCGTCGGGTTGAAAGAGTTTTATTTAATGTTTTGGGTTGAATTTACTTTGTTTTTCTGTTGATAATGTAACGTTGTCTTGAAGCTTGATTAGCCTGTTTCTATTATCTTTGTTTGTTTTGATTTTTCTTAAGAGCTTGTGGATTATGCCATTTGTTTGTTTGTATAGCATTTCCTTTCCCTTATTTTTTTCGCCTTCCATATTCCGTTTTGTCTATAGGCGGATTATTTCGTTTATTTTCTCTTCCTGTTCTTTGTAAAATTTAATATAACACTTTTTGATGCCGGGAAATAACCTCTTTTTTCCTTAGTGTAAATGTTTTGGTTGTAAATTGTTTGTGGGAAGTTTTGTGTGTGTGTGTGTGTGTGTGTGTGAGAGAGAGAGAGAGAGAGAAAGAGAGAGAGCATGCATGTGTTGTAGTGCGTACATGAAACGAGTTATAGGCGCTGTGTGTACTTGACTGTAATACCTCTCTCTCTCTCTCTCTCTCTCTCTCTCTCTCTCTCTCTCTCTCTCTGTACACACAGTGAAATATTTAACACACGTTCTCTCCAGGGAGTCCCCACTCAGAGCTGGGAAGGAAATAGAGAGAGAGAGAAAAAAAAGAGAGAGAGAGAGAGAGAGAGAGAGGCTGCAAGATAAGAGTGAGGGAGTGCCAGAGAGCAGCTGAAACCGAGAGAGAGAGAGAGAGAGAAAGTGATGTAGTGCTAACTCATAAGGCGCAACAAGATGGCGGACCATTGGCGTCGGGACCCACGAAGCCAATAAGTCGCCATGATTCCCCGTCAGGGCCTCTTTTACCTGCCTCACCCTGCCTCTCTTTCCTCATCCTATCCCACACTACCTCATCCTTCCTCACCATGTCTCTCCCTGCCGCACCTGCCTCATCCTTTCTCTCCCTCACTCACCCTGCCCCATTCCTTCTCCCTGCCTTTTCCTTCCTCATCCGGCATCTCCCTGTCTCCCGTCCTGTCTCATACTATCGCACCCTGCCTCATCCCTTCTCCCTTTCTCAGCCTTACCCTTCACACCCAGCATCCAATTCCTCGCTTGCCTCACCAACTCACTCTTTGCTCGCCCTGCCTCACCCAGCCTCTCCCTCCTCACCAACGTACGCTCTGCCGTCCTTGCATCACCCTGCCTCACTCTGCCCTCACCCTAACCCCCCCCCCCCCCGCTTCCCAGCCGGAGCGCGAGGCTAAATTATTAAAGACCATAAAGGCAGTACTAACGAGGCCGCCATTTTGGTATAGGCAACACACGCACGCACACACACATTCATGCATGCATACACATATGCATATATACGTACATACATACACACACAGGCACTTACCGTACATATTTACATACATATACAATAGCCACATACATTCAGGATATCCACATATACACACACATTGTGCGTGTACGTGTTTGTATGAATGCCCGTGTGAGCGCTCGTGTACGTGTGTGTGCCCGCGCACGCACACACAGTCATGCATGCATACACACATGCATATATACGTACATACACAGGCACATACCGGGCATATTTACATACATATACAATATCCACATACATTCAGGATATCCACATACACACACATTGTGCGTGTACTTGTGTGTGTGCGCGCGTGTACGTCTGTGTGCCCGCTCGTGTACCTGTGAGTGTGCGCACGCGCGTGTACGTGTGTGCGCGCGCGTGTACCTGTGTTTGTGCGCGCGCGTGTACCTGTGTGTGTGTGTGTGTGTGTGTGTATTAAAGTTATGGATGCAAAATTTAATGAGGGGAGTGAATGGACTACAGCGAAAGAGAGAGAGAGAGAGAAGGGGGGGAGGTAAGAAGGGAGAGAGGAAGGGAGAAAGGGAGGGAGAGAGACTATGTATGTGCATTTTTAGAGACTGTGTGTGTGTGTGTGTGTGTGTGTGTGTGTGTGTGTGTGTGTGTGTGTGTGTGTGTGTGTGTGTGTGTCCAGTGGGTGCAAGGTATGAACGCGAGAGAAAGTGAGATGGGAAAAATGAAGGTGAGGAAGTGTGAAATTGCCCGTTTGTGAAAGTTAGAGAGAGAGAGAGAGAGACTGCTTAGAATAGGACTGAGTGTAGGTGTTTGTTAATGTGTGTGTGTGTGTGTGTGTGTGTTTTTGTGTGTCCAGTTGCGTATATGTGCGTGCGATCGCTTAAAAGTTTTTAGATTTGCGTGCATTTTTTTGTGTATTTGAGGGCAGTTGTGTGTACATTGCCCTCATGTTGCGTGTGCACTCACATTTGCGTCCGCTTGAGTGTGCGTGCGGCTCGGGTTGCCATGGAAACGTACCTGAAGATAACCACGTCTGACAGTTAAATGGTGAATCTCTCTCTCTCTCTCTCTCTCTCTCTCTCTCACACACACACACACACACACACACACACACACACACACACACACACACACACACACACACACACACACACACATACACACACACACTTTAAAAATACCCTCAAAATACCCAAAACAGCACAAATTTCCTTTAAAACGTGGAAACTCGAAAAACATTATCTTTTTTTTTTCCGCCTCCCACAAAAGAGTTTCATCGCTGTGTCTTCCTAACGTCTTGAAGAAATCACTAGAATAAATCACCCTTGTCTTCACCCAGCTTTAGAATAAATTACCCTTGTCTTCACCCAGCTTTAGAATAAATTACCCTTGTCTTCACCCAGCTCTAAAATAAATTACCCTTGTCTTCACACAGCTCTAAAATAAATTACCTTTGTCTTCACACAGCTCTAAAATAAATTACCCTTGTCTTCACACAGCTCTAAAATAAATTACCTTTGTCTTCACATGGCTCTAAAATAAATTACCCTGGTCTTCATGTAGCTGTAAAATAAATCCCACACTCCTAAAAAATCAATACATCTTCCCTGTTTTCCTCACACATAGAGAATAAACCACTATCTCCCATCCACAGGAAAATAAACCTATAATTTTCAGTCCACAGGAAAACAAACCCGTTCTTCTCTTCTCCCTCGCACATTAATATTTACATCAGTTTCTCACCACCCAAAAAATAAATGTCTCATCTTGCTTCAAAATAAGCCTCTTTCTCCTGTTTCTTCCCTCCCTGGCACAGAAAAGTAAACCCCTGTCTCTCACTCCACAGAAAAGTAAAGCCTTCTCTCTCACTCTACAAGAAAAGAAACCTTGATCTCTCCACACAAGAAAGAATCTCAGTCTTTGTTTACCTGTCTCCGTGTCACAGAAGTCCTCGTCACTTTACATCCCTGACCAGTAGACATGCTCTCTCTCTCTCTCTCTCTCTCTCTCTCTCTCTCTCTCTCTCTCTCTCTCAAAGAAAAAATCTCTCTCTCTCTCTCTCTCTCAAAGAAAAAATCCCCCCAAATCCCCCACTCCCAATAACCCCAGTTTCTCGCCTCCCTCCCACAGGATAAGGCGTCGTCGCTTTGCATGCGGGACCTCCTGACGTGTGCTAGCGACGTGGCCAAGGGGTGTGAGTACCTGGAGGGCCACCACTTCATCCACAGGGACATCGCTGCCAGGAACTGTCTGCTCACCACCAAGGGGCCTGGCAGGGTCGTCAAGATTGCAGACTTCGGGATGGCCAGGGACATTTATAGGTGAGTCAGACGATTTAGACGATTTTAGGAGTGAGTTAGAGGGGTTTAGGAGTGAGTTAGAGGGATTTAGGAGTGAGTTAGAGGGGTTTAGAAGTGAGTTAGAGGGGTTTAGAGCTGAGATAGAAGGCTAGAAGTGACTTAGGGAAAGGACTATCTGCTCACCACCAAGAGGCCTGCCGGGGTCGTCAAGAGTGCGGACTTATGGATGACCTGGGACATTTATATAGCTGAGTCACTGGGGTTATAGACGATTAAAAGAGGCTTGTAAGATGGGTTACGGAGGTTTACATAGATTTCGATGCAACGTGACTGGATTGATGAAAGAATTGGATACTTCATTAAAGGGTTCAAGACAGAGGACTTTTGGATGACCAGGGAAATATTGTGGTGAATTATGGTATTTATAGGTGATTTGGAAGGATGTGTGAGGGGTTCATGTGTGTGATTTATTAGTCCATTTGTTTGTTGTTCTCTCTCTCTCTCTCTCTCTCTCTCTCTCTCTCTAATCCAATGATCCTTCCCCTTGTTCCTCCGCTTCCCCTCCCTCCCCTTCCCCTCTTCTTTAACCTCCCCTCTTTCTCCCACCCCTCCTCTCCTTCCATTTCATCTCCCTCCTTCCCCAAAATCCCCCTCCCACCCCCATCCTTCTTTCCGCACCCCTCGCCTCCCTCTCAGGGCCCCTCCTCGTTTCCCCTCTCCCTCCTCCCCCACCCCTCCCTTTTCCGCTTTCCCTCCTCCCCCACCCCTCCCCTTTCCCCTCCCCTCCTCCACTTTCGCCCTACCCCCTCACCTCCACTTCCCTCCCCTTTTATCTTTTATGAATGCTTTCCCCCTCAGTCCTTCTCCCTCTCCTCGTCACTCTCCTTTTTCCTCCCCTCCCCTTCTATTCCATTCTTTTCCTCCTCCCTCTTCTTTCTTTTTCGTTTCTTATTCTCCCCTCCCCGTCTGTACTCTTCCCTCTCCCCTCCCTTCACCTCCCCTCCCCTTTCCTCTTTTTCACTCCTTTGTGTTTCCTCTCCTCCCTCCCCTCCCCTCTTCCTCCTCTTCTTCCCTCCTCCCTCCCCCCTCCCCTCTTTCGTCTCCTCCCCCCCCCTTTCTTTCCCCTCCCTTTCCCTTCATCTGCCGCCAATAGTTTCCTCCCCTCCATTTCCCTCCCCTCTCCTTATCCTCCCCCTCCCCCTCTCGCACATTCCCCCATTACCTCTCTCTCTCTCTCTCTCTCTCTCTCTCTCTCTCTCTCTCTCAATCTAACCTCCCTTTTCATCCCTCCTCAGGAACGACTACTACCGCAAGGGCGGGAAGGCAATGCTCCCTGTGAAGTGGATGCCGCCTGAAGCCTTCCTTGACGGGATCTTCACCTCCAAAACCGATGTCTGGTAGGTGTTGTGGTATTTGTGGTAGTTATGAAAATTGGTAGTACTTGTGGTTGATGAGTATTAAGATTGGTAGTTGTGGTTGATGAGTATTAAGATTGGTAGTTGTGGTTGATGAGTATTAAGATTGGTAGTTGTGGTTGATGAGTATTAAGATTGGTAGTTGTGGTTGATGAGTATTAAGATTGGTAGTTGTGGTTGATGAGTATTAAGATTGGTAGTTGTGGTTGATGAGTATTAAGATTGGTAGTTGTGGTTGATGAGTATTAAGATTGGGAGTTGTGGTTGATAAGTATTAAGATTGGTAGTTGTGGTTGATGAGTATTAAGATTGGTAGTTGTGGTTGATGAGTATTAAGATTGGTAGTTGTGGTTGATGAGTATTAAGATTGGTAGTTGTGGTTGATGAGTATTAAGATTGGGAGTTGTGGTTGATAAGTATTAAGATTGGGAGTTGTGGTTGATGAGTATTAAGATTGGTAGTTGTGGTTGATGAGTATTGAGATTGGTAGTTGTGGTTGATGAGTATTAAGATTGGTAGTTGTGGTTGATGAGTATTAAGATTGGTAGTTGTGGTTAGATGGGTGCTAAAATTTCCACTCCCACATCCACTGGTCTCACTACACACACTTCTTCGTGATAAGCATTGGGGTAAGGGTCGATAGTGAATCTCTCTCTCTCTCTCTCTCTCTCTCTCTCTCTCGCATAACAGACAGGTTAATTAAGAAGAGCACACTACAAGTCTTCAAGTAATCAACAGGTAGAAATTAACTCTCCTACCTGTCTCCCACCTGTAGGGATTATTGTGGGATTATTAACAGGATTGGAAAGGGATTATTGTGGGATTTAAAGAGATTAGTGTGGGATTACTGAGGGATTATTAAGCAACTATGAGATTAGTGTGGGATTACTCTGGGATTATTAAGGAACTATGAGATTAGTGTAGGATTACTCTGGGATTATTAAGCAACTGTGGGATTACTGAGGGATTATTAAGGAACTCTGGGATTAGTGTGGGATTATATAGGAACAATGAGACTAGTGTGGGATTACTTATGGATTAAGGAACTATGAGATTATTGTGGGATTACTGGGATTAAGGAGATTATTGTGGGATTTAAATGAAAACATGAATTATTGTGGAATACTTCTGAAATTACTAAGGAACTTATTAAATGGGATTATTCGAGATTTTGAAGGGAACGTGGGATTACTGTGGGATTTAAGATTCTGGATTTATTATAAGATTTAGGAGTATTTTGGGGTTGTTGCAGGGTTATTGTGAAGTTACCGAGATTATCGTGGGATTACCGTGGGAGTATTTGGGATTATTGAAGCATTATTATTCGTAGAAGGATTATCTTGGGATTATTGTGGGTCTGCCAGGGATTATTGAGAAAGTATTGTTGGATTATTGAGGGATTGTTGTGAGGACTGTTGCTGGATTTTTGTGTGTGAGAGAGAGAGAGAAGGAAAGAGAGACTTGTGTTATTGTGGAGAGAGAGAGAGAGAGAGATCCATTATGACTCTCTCATTCTCCGTTTATTGGCTCTTACGGACTCCTGCAGCCTCCCTCTCTCTCTCTCTCTCTCTCTCTCTCTCTCTCCTCCTCCTCCTCCTCCTCCTCCTCCTCCTCCTCCTCCTCCTCAGGTGATGTCCTGGTTATTCCTTCACTTTCTTAACCTTCTGACCAACCAACCTTACATCGGAACACGGCATCCATCCAAGGACGAATCCATTCGTTCATTTATCCAGCTATCAGTTCATCCATTTCCCTATTCTCTCCCTTCGTCAGGTCCTTCGGCGTGTTACTGTGGGAGGTGATGTCCCTGGGCTACATGCCGTACCCTGGGCGAGGCAACCAAGAGGTAATGCAACTGGTGACCAACGGGGGACGGCTCGAACCCCCAACCAACTGCCCAGGACCCGTCTACAGGATCATGACCCAGTGTTGGCACCCCATACCGGAGGAGAGGCCCACGTTCACCACCATATTGGAGAGATTGGGCTACTGTATACAGGTGTGTAGAGAGTACGTACAATGTGCAGGTGTATGTGGAGAATGTTTGATGAATGTTTGGACTGTATAAACACGTCAAAGACAGCTGTGAAATGTGCAGAGTGAGAGGTACACGTAGAATTTCTGTAAGAGTGTTGTTAGGATTACTAGACACAGGTAGGTGGATCTGTGAAGGTGTAGGAATGTGTAAAGAGTGTATAAAACGTATGAAGTGTATGTATAAGGTGTGTAAGAACGTTAGAACCTTAACCCAGTGTTGGTATCCATGCCTGTAGAGAGGCCTACTTTCACCACCAAACTGGAGAGATTGGGCTGCTGCGTACAAGCGTTTAGGGAGTGTGTAGAAAGCCCAGG
This sequence comes from Coenobita brevimanus, assembly GCF_032717465.1. Lineage (NCBI taxonomy): Eukaryota > Metazoa > Arthropoda > Malacostraca > Decapoda > Coenobitidae > Coenobita > Coenobita brevimanus. Next base: position 64,788,770 of record NC_136959.1, on the reverse strand, counting down.
GTTGTCAAGAAATGTGTGCAAGTCGTTCGGATGGATTGAATAGAAGCTCTATGAGTTTGCAGAAAGATCAGAGTAAGCAATACAGTAAGTAATTGCCTCTCTAGGAACAAGTGCTCTCAGTAACAAGTGCTTTCAATATCACATGCCCACTGAAACAGTAATTCATGCCTATTGTAATGTGTGGCTTCAGAACTGTCCCCGGTAACGAGTTCCAACAATAACGCGTGCCCCATTCCTGTATATCCCCGTAAATCATGCCCACTGTAACTCATGCCTACAATAACATGTGCCCACAATTATGCTTAGCCGCAGTAACACATACCCCCGTAACATATGCCCACAAGACTGTATGCTGTCATCACCTCAAGGGATCCATGCTCACAATAACAAGTGCCCACAGTGACTTATGCCCTCAACAATGGATATTCCTGCAGCAGTCCACTACAATAATGTTTCCTGCAACCCCATGTGCCCCCTAGTAATGTATCCCCAATAACATGTATTCAGATAACACAATAACTTGTACAGTCGCCCCAAGAAGTGATGGCTGAGTTTCAGATTGCTTCGGTCACTTTTCAATGTAATAGATTCAATGAAAACGTAGTAAAAAGATAAAAATACTGTGCCTTCATCATGTCATAAAACAAAATTTATAGTACCGTATGTAAGACTAAGGACTATGGAAAATGAATAACATGAGGCAGTGATAAATTAAAAGTTGACACTGACATACGCTTCCCGATTTGAATGACTGTAATTTATTACTGTACCTCCAATAGCACGTAGCCCCTCTGCCCCTGGTAGCCTGTGCCCCCAATAACCTGTGTCCCCTCTCCTCGCCAGGACCCCGACGTAGTGAGCCACGCACTGCCCGTGTTCCAGAGGCCGCCGTCTGCCGAGCGCGATACAACGGTGATGCGGCCCCATGACAACGACTCCTCCTGTCTCACGGTGTCGCGCCGGTCCGACGAGCCACAGAGCCCAGGCTCGACAGACTACCTGATTCCTCTGCCATCATCATACTCACTTTCCACCGTGCGTTCTGACCTCAACTCCACGCCATCCATTGACTCCGGGACTGACTGCTGCCAGATGGAGCGACTGCTGGAAACTGCCCCGCCACCCCCACCCACTTGGGAGACCAGCTTCAGCACAGAGCCCCCACCCCCTGCCCACCACCGCCCCAAACCTGCTCCCCCACCAGCTGCCCTGCCTGCTCGGCCGCCCACACATCCTCCTCACATGGCGGAGTCACAGTCCACACAGCCACTTCTGAAGCCGTCACCGCCGGCGTCGCCGCACCCAGAACGGCTCATGAGGCCCGGGGAGCGACCCGAGCCTATGGTGCCACCCCGGGATAGACCCCGCCCACACCACCACTACCACCCACACTGCTACAACAACAGCGGCAGCAGCAACAACAGCAGTAGCAGTAACAGCAGCAGCAGCAACAGCAGTAACAGCGGCAACAGCAACAGCAGCGCTAGCACGTTGCCACTGGACCCTGCCACTCTGCGCTGCATCACACCGCCGCTGCAGTACGTCAACGTCAACGTGCAGGGGCGTGGCTCAGATTACGACCACGAGCCGTACATCATACACGAGACCAGGGAGCACCGTGAGATATCCTGCTAGACCCCGCCCTCCTCAGTGACCTCCAGTGACCCCAAGTGACCTATCCTTGACCCTACCCCCGCCCCCCGGCTGGTACCCAGGTGATGGCCGGGAGGGTGACAACGAACACGGCGTGGCTGTACATAGACACTCCCCACGCCGCCTGTGCCAAACCTCACCCCCACCCCCGTTATGCTGCCACCGCGCTCACCACCACCGCTACCACAACGCTCACCAGGCGGCTGTCTTCACCACCATGCCCCTCACCACAATGCCACACTACAGTGTACTTTTCACAACCACACTTGTAACACCCCCACTCTCAGCACATTACCACTCTACTCACCACCATTCTCACCACACCCCCTCATCACACACCCTCACCACGCCCTTAGTACGTTACGCACCACCACACTCGCCACATCTCACCACCACAGTCTTCTCACCATCACCACCACCATCTCCCGGCATCCTCCTCCTCACAACGTAGTGCACATCACCACCACCACCACCACCACCACGCTGTCATCGGTCTATGGGTATGCTCATAACTCATCACACAGCCATGCTTCTTTGCTCACTTATCTTCCCTCATTACCGTCACCACAATAACCAGCATCACCATCACACCACCACCACATTTGCACACTACACACCTACATCACACACCTGTCACATCAGCCGTACACCTGCCAAACCCATACCTCATACACCTGTCTCACTCCACCCCCACACCTGCCTCACACACCTGCCCTATACAGCTGCTCCACACTCCCGCTCTACGCACCAGCTGTACACACCTTCATTCACCTGCTTCACGTACCTGGCTTACACACACCTGCCCCACATAGCTGCCTCACACCTGCCCCCACACACCTGCTCTCCATACCTGTCAGCAAGGACTCAAGACGTGTGCCAAAGAAGATATCGGAAGTCCAGGTAATATGGGTAGTTGTGGTAATTGTGTAGTGAATGTTGATAGAAATTGTGGTGAGAGGTACAAATGTTAATAATGTTGCTGGGTGGTAGATGACAGTAGGTGATAATGGTGGTAGTAACTGTGGTAGTGGAGATAGTTTGGGATAATGCTGGTAACTGTGACTGGTAGTAATTGCAGTTGGTGGTTGCAGTGAGTGGTCATGGTGGTAGTTGTGGTAGCAGTGGCTGACTATGGTGGTGTAATGGTGGACCGAGTAACTACCATAACGCGTATAGCCCTGCGCACCTAACTCACATGTTCATAAACTAAAATTATATAAATACATATATATATTATATATATTTAGAGAACCATGCAGGGTATCATAAAGTACTGTAAGAAAGTACTATCAGTGTGTACTCCCGTCTGTACTGTAGCTTGCATTACAATTCCACACCCTCTACGCAGGAACTAAGCGCACTTCTTCCGGGCGTATTATTTTGTAAACATTGGCGTTCGAGTTGGCGGGTACAAAACGCGGCCGTGCAAAAGTTCTCAGCATTTCAAGTTCCCCCCACCCCCCCGATTCGTAAAGATGTGCTTAGCTGTTTTTCGTTATCTAGATATTCAGTTTGTATATTGCTAAGTTTTCTTCGACTGATGTATGTAAGATTTCTTTGCATTAACGAATATAAGCATTGTGAGAAAAAAAAAAAAAAAAAGTTTGGTCATGACGAAAGGCGGCCAGGGTAACATTTTTTTTTAACTTTGATCGCAGTGTCGATGATCAGAACAGTTATAAAAATGTGTTAATTCGGTGCTTAACTTTACCTCTATTATCTTTATATGAAAGAATAAACTAGTTTTTAGTAAGTCTTTCCTTGAACTCAAAGCATTGCAAGTATTAGTGAGCTTTTGTTGTGTTACCATTAAAATAACATCGAAATTGCTACTGCACTTTTTTTTTTTTTTAACAATGAATCTCCAATTTTATGTACTTAAGCTTGTTAATTATTTGGTATGTAGGTAAATGACGTATGCTAAGTATCGTCGAAAACAAAAAATAACACTCGGATCTGGTCGCTTTTAACTTAGTTGCCAAATCAGAAGATACAACGCAGCTAGTAGCGGGTAACTGTAAATCGCAGGAAATAATGCAAAAATTTCCGAGTTTTATTTGTTATGGATAAAATCTGTAGTGGCTAGCAAAATATGGCGCCATGTAGAAAAGCCTGTCTCTCGATCTGGCACGTGACGAAAGCCCTATAATGGCATCTGTGGTCGCGTTCAGTTCCACCCAAGCCGAGCGCAAGTGTCAGCAGAATATTTACACCTGTTCAACGCAAAGCATCTATGCTCTAACGCTAGGTAAGACAGGTGTGTACAGCTGCAAGTCTGACTGGCGTGTTGTCAGTCAGTCAGGCTTGGAGGAATAATCATGATAATATATAGTTTTTATACTTCTCTTCTAGGTAAGGCGAGATCCCGCCAACTGTACTTAGAAAATGGGATCTTATGATGAACTGGAAAAAACTATGAAAAAAAAAAAGAGGTCTGGCACGGTTTCAAAATAATCCTAAATCTCCCGAGTGAATTTAGCAGGATTTGAAACTAATTCCGGCTCTACTGAGCTCCAAGGCAGGTTATGAAATCAATTCTAATTCTGCCTTGAGCGATTTAGCAGGATTTCAGATTAATCTTGTTCCTTCTTGGTGAGAAAAGTAGGATGGGATTAATCTTGATCTTACTGTGTGGATTAGTAGGGTCTGAATTTTACTCTCGCCGTGCGTAATCCTCGGAATAGGATCTGATATTAATCCTGTTCTGCTTATTGCCACTGATCCCCTGCCCAGTAGGGTTTGCAGGATTTCAGACTTAATCCTGATTTTTCTGGGCAAATGAGCAGAGGTTAAAACTGAACCGTGTCTGCTCGCAAAGTAAGCAGCTCACGAGGATTCAAAAGTCTTGAACCACGGAGAATCTTCTTTCCCCACAAAACTTTTAAAATTACTGGACTATGATTGGAACCTCAGTGTAACCTACTTAAGGTTATAATAAGGAGGTTCTAAGTAAGTTCTCATTGGTAATGGGTTTGAATTCACTTGATTTAAATTTGAGTTTGTTTTTTCTGCATTTTGGGGGTCCCTAGACAATAATGTATATGCATATTTAAGAGCTTATTGACGATTCAGATTTTTTTTTAGTGACTTTTCGACGTCTTGTAAGTTTGGGAGTAGAGTGCGAGTTGTAGGAGGGTCATGAGGTGAGGTAAGGTAGAGGTTAGGAGTGTGTGAGTTCGTAGGAGGTTATAGTGAGGCTGGGTACTGTGATGTTGTACAGTTAGAGGTCGGAGAGGAAGGGTAGTGAGTAGATGGTGAGAAGAGGAAGGAGAAAATGCACAAATTTGCTACGTTTTCCTAACCGCCTGGGACGAATTATAGGTCTAGAGGTTGTGAGTAACGTAGGGTTTTACGTTGGAGGTTGTGAAGAGATATTCCAAAGCTAAAGAGCAGTTTCAGCTGACAGTAAATTAGGAATTAAAAAAAAAAAAAAACGTAACGAAAAGGCTGCAACACGAGTAATGTTTGGCCAGTGACAAATTTTGAAGTTGACGAGGATAAGAAAGCAGATTTTTTACTTTTTTTTTTAAGTCCATTTGAATGCTCGTTTTGGCACTTTACGGTGTATAGACTAATATTGTACTCATTTGCAAGCTTTTTTTTTTTTTACCGTTTTTTACCATTTACATCTCGCAGTTAGTGGGGAGAGGAAATAGTGAAACGAATTTAGGAATGATTTTTTTTTTTTTTTTTTTTTTTTTTACGTGGAAGTATGTTTTTGCTTGCTCTACCAGTTTCTGCATAAAGTTTCTCTCTCTCTCTCTCTCTCTCTCTCTCTCTCTCTCTCCTAATATTATCACTGTCATCACATTTGCCATCCTCATCACTTCATCGTTCGTAATATTGTCATTTTCTTCTCACAATTTTCATTTACCCTCACCACAGCACCCACCACAATTCACCACACTACCATCTCACTTCACTACGCCTGTTCCCCCAAACCTGTCACCATCACACTTGTAACCACCACACCTGTCTCCCCCACATCACCACCACACCTGTCATCACCACGTCACCACCACACCTGTCATCACCACACGTCACCACCACACCTGTCACCACCACACGTCACCACCACACGTCACAACCACGCCTGTCATCACCATACGTCACCGCCACACCTGTCAACAACACACGTCACCGCCACACCTGTCATCACCACATCTGTCCATATATTGTATATTTCTCCCTTTTATAATTTTCATCATTTATCATGAGAGAGAGAGTACTTTATCAGTTTGTAGTATCTGTTCACATCCCGTACTTCTACGCTACTGAGAGAGAGAGAGAGAGCGTATTTTATCAGCTTGTAATATCTTTGCTCACATATACGTCACTGAGAGAGAGTACAAGAAACATGGAGCGAGTGGTAGAATACAGATGAGAAAATGGAAGGAAAGAATGAAAACATGAGAAGGAAAAACGAAGAGCTGGAGAGACAGTAGACTTGAAGTGAAGGAGCGGGGAGAAGAGAGGGAAAAAAAAAAAGCTATGGGAAGGAGAGAAATGGTTAAAGCAGGGAGATAGAAGAGAGAGAGGGGCGCGGGACCGGAGATAGAATGGGAGGTAAATGAAGGGATAGGGTAGGGGAGAGGGGAAAAGGGAGAAGGAGCGGAAGAGAGGGAGGGTGTGGGAGGGAAGGAAGGCCGGAATGCGCAAGTCACCGCCCCAATATGGAACAAGAAAACGGTCCGGTCAATATCATTTTCTGTGGAGCTTAGGTCACTTCAAACTTTTTTTTTTTTTTTTTTTTTTTTTTTTTTTTTCTTCCCAGAAGCCCCAGTCAAAATTTACCTCAGTATTTTCCACCGTTCCGCCAGCAGAACAAACTGGGTCGTAAAATCGGAAAATGCAAATAATTTCGTAAAAGTGGCAATCGTGTAGTTTGGCAAAGGAGGACGCTATCAATTTTTTTTTTTTTCTGGAGGAATTTTGAATGTACAGAAATGGTGAACGCTAAGCTATCGTTTCTCTTTCCCCATGACAGTTTGGAAATTGGCCTGTCTGTCCATTTGGTGGGATGGGAATGACTAAAGATTTTCTCAAGATTTGCTCAAAAAGGAAGGGGGAGGGGATGCAAGCCTCCGGAGTGGACAGTAAATCCGTTTCGAGGAGTCTTTTCACCACTGTGTAAATTACTTCTAAGGGCTAAAGTGTATTTAATTTTGATCTCCCCATCAATGCAATATAACTGCGTAACATACAGTGAAGGAAAATCGGCATGTTGTGTGTTCTGTGGGTTACGATATTGGTGTGCGTTTCGGAATGACTAGGATTGCTTTCAAATTATGTGTATCTGATTTCCTTGCGTTTACCATATTTTATTTTACTCTGTTTCTAAGAATTACTGCGACGTGAGATATGGCATAACACAGGTATCCTAATTTGTGCTTAATAAAGGATGCATACTCACTTGTAGCCTGATGTCGGTAATTCAAATGCAAATGACGCTGATACTCCAAATAAACTTCAAAAAACAATAAGTATTCTATATAAATAAATAAATATATATATGCTCACAGCTGAAGACAATATATGTATAAAGGGAATGCGTTTATAGGTATTTTGTGTATAGAGTGTTTACATAAGAAAGTGTAATATATAAATGTTTTTGTTTAGAGCAGGAAAATATACATATATATGAGGACGACTGGTGATTTTACAGTTTGTCTTCTTATGGGGGAAAAAAAAATAATTCTAGGCAAATTTTCAGCCAAGGCGTACAGGGTATTCGACTTTTCGGGTCAAACTTAATGTGTCTGATGGCGGGAAATTACAGTGGGCTCTGGGAGATTTCGTGCCACTTCTTCCGCAGCGATTTATTGGTGTACATGTACACTGATGTACCTCTATGTTTTTAACGCGGAGTATGTCGATACTGAAACTATCGTGCATCGGGAGATTTTGTCGTAATGTATAAAATAAATCGCTAGAGAATAAGTGTTACGAACTCCCCTGTGTCAGCAGGTGATGTTCTCGTTGGCTAGAGCATTTCGTGACACTTCCTAAGTGACAGTCTGCTTATCACACAACAATATATTTCAGTATGTAGCTGATTTAAGCTGTTTCGGTATTGGAAAGATATACATACGTGATAATATTATGATCTAATATGCAGAATCGCCGAGGAGGAAGTGCTGCGAAATCTCATATAGCATCGAGAAAGTTGCCCGTTATCGCTTCGGTAATGTTAAGGCGAGAAAACTATTTCTAGCCAGGCAGAACATTTAAGGGCATCGACTAGGCTAAGGTCAAAGGTAATTTAGCGACCGAATTACCGTTTTAGGTAATGTTTCACACCTCTCGAAATGACGTGCGTAGCCATTTTAAAAGAAAAAAAAAAAGCGATTTTACAAACGAGTTAACCACCAATTCCTTCTCGTGACTTTTTTTTCTTGTTTTTGTAAGGAAGGACAAGTAGAGTAAAGCGCCTAATCTTCCCAGGCCACTAGTTTTTCCTGTAAAGAAAAAAAAAAAAAGCTTGAGACTGAATATGATTGTAGGTTTGTTTGTGTATCGGGCCAAGAAGGTCTGACGAAAAGGGAAGAATTTTCAGAACCGTTTGTATTCGGTTCCCAGGCCGTTTATAATATTTTTAAAAATCTCACATTGAGCCTGATATTCTGAAGTGCAAGAGGAAAGTCTTAGACAATACTGAAAGAACAATATGACGTCATTATTTCAGTTGTCTCTGTAATTTGACTAGGAGTGGGGAAAAAGACGACGACGCCGTAACGAAGCCAGTATATATATAAATAATAATGGCGCGATCATGCTCAAACTTCTTGCATTATTTCATCGATTTCACCCTTATTTTGTACGATTAAAGATGTTGTAGATGATAAGTAGTCGTTTGGTTGGTTTTTTGTTCCTTTAATAAGCTCTGGCTTAGAGCGTGTGCATAATGGTATTTCTTTATACATACAGCACATACATACATACATACATACCGCGTGAGTCATATTTTTGTCCGAAAATCTACCCACAGTGCTTTTTCTTTTGGGAATGCGATGCCTGGCGTACCGGTAAATGATTAAATATATTGCCGCTCTGATTTGCCTTTGTGTTGTGTAAGGCCGTTGCTGTTTGGATTTGAGGCACTGGTTGGTAATGTGACCCTGAAATAGAAGGGGACCCATATTCGCGTCATCTTAGGGGAGTTTTCCAGCACTTCTTCCTTACTAGTTTATTTCAACAGAGAGCACGTTCATAATTTTCATAATGCAATCTGTCTCGGTTTCACCAAGACATAAATGAGCAGTAAGAGTAATATACTATCTTCTGATAAGGAAGGAGTGTAAGAAATCCCCCCTCAGCTGATGGAAAGGCAGCCCCAAGTGGCTCAAATTCCAATGCAGACAATTGCGAAAACTGTGTAATGACCCTTCTCACTAACAGTCAACAGGCTCAAAGTTTCATCTCATTGCCAGATTCCTGAAGGTAATGAGAATTTAAAAAAAAAAAAATGTAGCAACTGACAAAATCGAATATCACGAAAGACTTTTTTTTTTTTTTTATCGAATGTATATTTGAAAGATTTTTTTTCTAGTCAGGCAAATTCTCAATCAAAAATCAGTCAGCTTTCCCAGTTCACACAAAATACATTTACATACGTTTTCCCTTCACGCACTGACATGTTTTCATTAATATTTCGTTAAGGTTTCAAGATTTGGGTAACGCCAAATCAGTGGATGAAAGTAGGCCTGAAATATATTTTTTGGCGCGCTAGAGTAGGCTTTTCCTATCAGCCAGTCTTTGTTATAAGGACGGCTTAATCAGGTGTGGGGATTTTAATTGGGTAGTTATTAAGTTCATTTGTGCTGCTTTATTCGTGGATATGACACAAACATGAAAACACCTAACTTAACCATGAAACACATAGCTTGGTCCTAAACATGGGATCCTTTTGCCCTAACCTTGGAACAGAAGGGAAGAAAATACCCGTAGCTTTCACGGTTGGGTTAGGTCTTGTTAGGTCTGATCTGTGTAACATCCATGACAAAGGGTGTGCAACTAAGCTTAATAACAGCCTCTTAGTGTTTCGTAAGAATGTGGACAAACTGCCGTTTTGGTTGTATTCATCATATTTTCCGGGGTCTTGAAATAACAATAATAATAATAACGTTAGACTACGCCACTGCTATTCTCAGTGGCTTAATCCAACGTGCAAGAATAAAGGACGAAATTAATAAATACATTTGGTTAGCCTGCACGTGGAACCCAAAATGGCGGATGTCCATTGACTTATAACTCAAGGATATTTTCTCCTACATGATAATAACCTGCCACTGTTCCTTTACATAAGTAACTATAAATAAATATGTGAGTGTCCTCGGATGTGAGATGGAAGATGAAGAAAATAGTGGAGTCTTTAAGTTCCTTGCGTTTCCCGTTTTCGCTCTCATTCTCGCATGATCTAATATATATTCTAACACAGCCGTGATTATCGTTAAGGGTGTGTGAGAAACGGAACAATCTCTCTTTGTGACACTCTTTGGTATAATACAAGGACTGAAACACATTTATCTCAATCTGTGTGACACCTATTAATAACTGAACAGTGTCCCTATTTTCTGGTTTTTAGTTTCGAATTAGTTTCTCCTAATTTTTTAGTAAATTTGTTGCCTTCAGCCAACCTCCTCTTAGCCCCTTCACTACGAGAGATTTAAAAAATAATGTTTGAATGGACAGAATATGGTAGAGAACTCATGATAATGGAAGGGACATTCTGAACGCCTCACTACGAGATCCGAAATAAAAAGGAAAATCGCCTGAAAGTGGCAGGAATCAGAGAAGAAAAAATCATCGTCGTAGTGAAAGGGCTAATACTCAATATGCTTCCTTAAGTAGCGCAAATATCTTGACCTATCCTTGTAACTGTTGGTTTGCCTTCCTGTTTACTGCCGTAACAGGGGATAAAGTTGACTGATGGGGTTTGAAGCTGTCTTGCACCGGTATTTATTTTCAAAAGCATACTTGCGTCTTATTTAATATCATACTTTCTTGAAACAAAAAGTACCTACAATTTCCAAGCTCTTTCTGGCATTCAAAATCAATTTTTTTGTTTTTTATTTTGACATTTTTAACTACAAACATTTCAAACTTAGTCTCGAATTTCCTGCATAAAAACTCAAGCAGTAATTGCCTAATTATATATATATATATATATATATATATATATATATATATATATATATATATACGAGTATACATATACTCGTACAGTTGCCTCATCACCATTCAGAATTAGTATATATATATATATATATATATATATATATATATATATATATATATATATATATATATATATATATATATATATATATATAAAGAACAGCCATCAGTAACCTTTCCAAGCTCCATTACAGGTTTCTGTCTTTAACGGCTTCTGTAATAAAGAGTAGATATGCAAGTCAGTTCTGAGTGAAGTTCATGTCATCAGTCAGCTTTCTTGCACGTTACGATACTCAGAAACCCAAAAGTAAACGCTGAATTGACGAAGTAGGCTTAATTATAGAGTGCAAAACGTACGTTGTGTGTGTATGTGTGTGTGTGTGTGTCTGTGTGTGTGTGTGTGTGTGTGTGTGTGTGTGTGTGTGTGTGTTTAATTGAAAAAAATAGTGTAGCCTACGAGGATGTTGACTTTAAAGTAGGCTTGGTGTTTCGTGCGACGGCTTTGGAGATGTGACATGTATATACGGAAGGGAATAAACAAATAACTGTCTAGCGCTGAGTGATGTCGCAGCAGAAAGCTATTGGAAAGAAGACAGAAGGAAAAGGATGAGACTGAGTGAAAATAAAGGAACTCACTTTGCTAATCAAAGCTCTAGAGAGAGTGAGACGAGTGATTAAGGTTAATTAGAGGTGTTAATGGAACTACTAAAATGCCTCTAATGACAAAGTGAAAGGTCAAGAAAAGTCAGGGGGTCAAAGAACAACAACTGACCCACCAGTACAAAGAAAATGTGTCAAAAGAATGGTTCGGGTGCTGCCGATTTCCGACTTTTTTTTTTTTTTTTTTTTTTTTTTTAATACTGCGAGTACAGAGGAAGCCGACAAGATTTGTTTATTCATTTATTTATTTATTTTGACATCCGCTGACTTCAGTGATTGTTCTGTTCACAGGAATAAATAACAATGTTGATATATGTGTATTATATGTATATATGTATCAACCCTCCCCATCAATAAATGGACGAAACTACATTGTTATGCCTTTTCAACCCTCCTATCTCGCAAGTCAGTATAAGGGAGAGTGAGAGCCTGAATCAACCCTGCCTCATGTTGGATATGTACGGTTAAAGATTATGTTTGAAGTGGAAATCAAAGTTGTATTTATCAAAAGTTTATTTCATTTAATTTATCAGCTATGGATTATTTATGTATGCTGACACAGCACGATTATATATAATGAGCTGGGAGAAATTTTAAATCAACTAGCCGAAACTTTTTCGTCTAGCTCCTGCGGAGGGCTGATTAGGCCTTCTGTCAATATACCTAATGTAACTTTTCAACTTACAATTAATCCTAATAAATTACATACCAAAACACTCCCTGGATCATGCTGATTCAGAATATGTATCATATGTGGCGGTAGACCCTAAGGGAGCCGAGTTTATAGGTAACAAACATACAAACACTCGCCTTTATTATTAAAGATGAATTAAAGGGTGTAAATGCAAGGAAGAGGAGCTCATACTACTATTGTTCGAATTTTTTTTCGAACACGATTAAACTGAAAACAAGATTATTTGATCGTTGATGATAGTTGTAGTAGTAGTGCTGGTGGTGGTGTTTATAGTGGTAAAAATTAGTAGTAGTAGTTGTAGTATCGGTGGTGATTATAATAATATTTAATAATGATAATCATCGTCATCATTATCCTGACCTCCTTTCCCACCCTAGGCCAGAGCGAGGAGTAGCAACGTCCAAACAGCCTAAGTTTGCCTAATCCAATGGGCCAAATCCTAGCTCTATCTGATACGCCCAAAACATTCACCATACATAAACGTATCCCACAGAGTCAGTCCGGACGCTGTCACTTCTCACAACATTCATCCGGCCAGTTCGATCTCCTGTCAGTCCTCTAGCCTCACCGACTTCCATACCTCTCTTCTTCACACCCTCACCCACCATATCCTTCCACCTTTGCCTTGGCCTATCTCGCCTCCTTCCCCGTCAGACTCGCTCAGCTATACCTTTTCACAAGTCTATTGTTATCCATTCTCTCCACATGACCATACTATCTCAGTACAGTCTTCGATTCCGGAGTCCACAGACTTCCTCACACCACATCTTTCACGAATCACATTATTTCGTATCCTATCTACTCTCTGTACTCCACAGACATTCCTAAGCAGTCCCATCTCAACCGTTCTTATTCTTGACTTCATTTTCAAGCCACTCCATAGTCTCACATCCGTATGTTAAAGTTGGCATTAACACTCCTTCATTTAAGCCTCGTGCAGCTGCAACACTCAAACCTAATAATAATAATTGTTATTAATGTTAGCAGTAGTAGCAGCAGTAGTAATAGTGGTGGTGGTGGTGGTAATAGTAGTAGTAGTAGTAATAGTAGTAGTAGTAGTAGTAATAGTAGTAGTAGTAGTAATAGTAGTAGTAGTAGTAGTAATAGTAGTAGTAGTTTTGGTAGTTGTGGTATATCTCACTGTCTTGGCTTGTTTATATCACTCTCTAAGCCTTTGTGAAATTGTGGGAAATAGAGCAAAGATGGTGATGATGATAATGCAGCTGCTGCTGCTGTTGCTTCTGCTGCTGATGATAATGCTGCTGCTGATGATGATGACGATGATTATGATGATAATGATGATGATGATTGTTGATTATTGATGACGATGATTATTATTTATTTATCGCACATAGAGGACTGTCAAAAGGTAAATGATAACCATGCTTAGGGGAGAATAAGAAGAGACAGACCAAGAGTGAGATGGAGGGATCAGGTGGAAAAACGAAGTCTGCAAGCAAGAGGTTGATTTGGAGTGACAAGAAGGGGTGGTGAGTGGTGAGAGTAGCTTGGAGGCGTTTTTGGATAGATAGATGGATAGTTGAAGACAGACAGATAGATTGGCAGGCAGATAGAAATAGATGAATAAGTTAAAATGCTCCTGAGATCCAGATCATAAAAAGCATTTTTAGATCCAGAGCCATAAGCGAGATTCCATGAATTTCACACCAAAAAAAATCAACTAAAATAATCTGACTCGCAAACAGGATATAAAATCATCATCATCATCTAAAAAGAGTGTGGATAGAATTTAAATAATCCTTCTCAGTCCAATGAGATTTAGTATTATTTTTATTATTATTATTATTATTATTATTATTATTATTATTATTTATTATTATTATTATTATTATTGCAGATGATACTGTGTTGTTGAGTGAAGACGAAGGGGAGCTGCAAGGCTTGGTGGATGAGTTTGGGAGATTGTGTAAGAAACGGAATCTAAAGGTGAATGTAGGGAAGAGTAAAGTGATGGTTTTTGAGAGAGGTGAAGTCAGTGAATGTACAGCGAGGTTAGATGGTGAGGCTTTGGAAAATGTGAGTACGTTTAAGTACTTGGGTAGTGTGATAAGTAAGGATGGAGGTTTGGAGGGTGAAGTGCTTGGAAGGGTACAGCAGGGAAGAAAGGTTGCTGGTTCTTTGAAAGCAGTGATAAGAAACAGGGAAATGAGCATGCAAGTGAAAAAGTTACAACATGACAGTATTGTGATACCAACTCTAACGTATGGAAGTGAAGCTTGGACGTTTTTGGAAGGATACAAGTCAAGAGTGAGAGCAGTGGAAATGAGTTATTTAAGAGGAGCCTGTGGAGTCATATGGAGAGACAGGCTGGCGAATGAGGATATAAAGGAGCGTTGTGGTGTGGATGTGGATGTGATAGGAAGCGTTATGAGGAACACATTGGGGTGGTTTGGCCATGTGGAGAGGATGGAGGGTGAGAGACTGACGAAGAAGGTGTATGTGAGGGAGGTGGAGGGGGGAAGAGGGAGGGGGAGGCCGAGGATGAGATGGAGGGATGGGGTGGAGAGGTATATGAGAGAGGGGTGTGTGATTTGGGAGCAGGGCAGTGAAATGGCGGGGGACAGGGCGACGTGGAGGCGATTTGTTTGTGGCCACCCCAAACGGGATTGAGGCGTCTGGCAATAGATAGATAGATAGATTATTATTATTATTATTATTATTATTATTATTATTATTTGTAAAGGTGACTGGAGGCTCTTTTTAACCCCGCCATTTTTTCTCCAGATCTAACAAACTGTCTTGAGTACCAGGAATAAACTCAAATGGAAAAAAAAAATTGGTTTGATAGATTTAAAATTGTTTATGGAAAATATTTTAATATATAGTAACCTAACTGTAAATGGCAGATTGAGGAATAATTGGAGTGAAGGATTTAAATTATATATTAAAAGATGGTTTATATATTGTAACCCAACAGTAAATAGTAGGATGAGATTAATAAAATAGTTCGCGTTTTAAATAATCAAAATCATTAAACTTGCTAAAAACTGACTCATGTAAGTAAAGATGCAAAAATTCGTGACATTCACAGACGAAAAATGAAAGTGTGAAAAATAAAATTTCAGAATGAGACTGCAAGAGCCAAAAATATAAAACTGGAAAATGCTTAGCTTTTTGCCGCCCCTTTCCAGAGAAGCGGCCGGAAATGACGCCAGGAGAGAAACAAGATGGCCACCAATAATGGATGATTTTCAAGGTAGGGAATGGGCATTTTTTTTTTTTTTCAGTGACAGTTTTTATGCATCTACTGACAAATCTGATACATCTACTAACATCTGATACATCTGCTAACACATCTGATACATCTACTAACACATACCTACTAACGCATCTACTAAGACGTCTGCTAACAGATCAGTGAACATCTAACGTGTCCATTAACACATTTACTTAAATTTCTACTGACATATCTATTGACACATCTACTGACACCATTGAATATCTACTGCACATCATCTAGAACCACTAATATCTACCAACAGTAACTTATGTAGTGGAGCAGGGTGCTAGAGGTGCCCCGACCATGAGGAGGTTAAAGATTTTGAAAGTATATGAACACCCTGCTAACAATCTGAGGATAACTCTTCTCGTAGATATATAGCCTAGTATAGGAGAGTGCAGTCTTCTCATATCTCTTGTTTTACCTGCTAAACCATGTAAGAGGGAATTCATTTGTTCGTGCATGTGGACCTTGAATGATAAGAGGGAGACGGAGCGAGTATTATGAAGGTAATGGGTGACTGGTAAGTAAAGAAGGAGCTGAGGGACATGACTACTTATTTACGTTTTATCATTTCTTCTGTCTTTGCAAGCCCGTGCGGTAGAATTCTTGGGAAGAGGCAGGGTGTCAGAGGAAAGTAAAAATTAACTTTGGAATATACGGAGTTAATCATACTCAGTGACGCCATCAAACAACAACCAATCAGCACGCAGGTATCTCCAGATTGGTCGCTTACTTAACCAAGCGGGGGAAAACGTAGTAAACAAACGTTTCGCAAGGTGGGCAAAATGAGTTCCGCGGGAGTGAGCAAATTATGAATACAGGTATAGTGCTTCTAGCAAATGACAGGAGCAACAATGTTTCCAGGTATGTCAGACTGAATGTTGTAGTGTTGTGTGGTAGATCTATATAGTGTTAGATATACGTGGGATAGTGTAAAGGGTATGAAATCGTGGTGTATAGTTTTCTTGTCACCTGTTGCAATCCTCCCACATGTTTTTGTTGGTTTTGTGTCGAGTTTGAAGGTATTATTATCGCCAGTAACCAATGATGTTTTTACAATTGAAGATATCTACAGAACTGAATTTTCACCTGCTGAGACTTTCATGTAGTTAGTGTATAGCAAACTGGATACTTTGGGCCTGTTCTTGCTTCTCTCTTGATTTGGAGGTAATGCAGCATTTGCGAATTAAAAGTAACCCTCCCCCCCCCCCAAATAAAGAAATAAGGATAGTTGAAAACCTCATGCAGTATTTTGAGTCTGGCAGATAAAGAAATAGGGAACTAATGGTAGGCCTAGGTACATAAAATTATTTGATATAGTTCAGGGCTAAATCAGCATTGTTTTAGCTGTATCAGATGCATATCACTGTGTACTGCACAGATCTGACCCTCATTTCTGGCCATATCAGACTAAGTGGATACTTACCCGGTAGTGTCTCTCCATGGCCACCATACTGTATATTATAGGTCTGTGAATACCACCAGGATTACTTAGAGCCTTGTAAAAGATTCCAGGAAGTGAAGGTGTGAAAGACATTTGTGATCAGTATAGTGTTAGATCTCTCTTAAGTTCAGTTTTATCTCTAGCAGTAGCAAGAATTAATAAAGTCACCATATTTTAGGGGTTAATTAAAGGTTTGTGCTGGCATTGAGTCAATGAATACGGTACTCATGAATGTATATTTTTACCCCTCTTTAGCATATACATGTATATATTTTTTATTTTTAGTGTTTGTTTTTGTTAATAATTTTAAAAATTTGTTTATACTGGGTGTGCCAGTAGTTTCTTGTCTGCAGGTTCTTCATTTGCAGTTAGTTAATTTTTAGTGAATATTTTTCTCCTTATTTTATATTGTCCATGTTATTATTGGTACGCAAATTTGTTATAATCTCTAAACTACATCTTAGACACACACACATACAAATCCATTTGATTGTTTTAGTTATCCTGGCTCACAGAGAATATCTCTGGGTATCAGTCTATCTACATCCAGATGCCATAATCCCACAAGGGGTGGCCATTTGACTTTGAGTTAGTTGTTTTGCTGGTAAGGACACTAACCCTCCTCCAACCCACTTGTTGACACATAGGGAACAATTATGGGTTGGTTATATGGTTACCATCCTCTGTTGTAAATGGTTTCCTAGTTTACAGGAAGCCAATAGGCTTGCACCCAATATAAAGGCACCTGGAAAGGAAAAAAGAGTAATAAAAAGTGACAAGAAAGATGGTATAAATAGGAAGAGGGGAGGGCAGACACAGAAAAATATTGATAAAGGTGAAGGATGGGTGGCTGATGGTTGCCACAATCCTGAAAATTCTGTTTGGCTGCCGCTCTAATGGAAAAAAGTTTCAATTAGATTACTCTAGTGTACATCACTCTTTATGACAACTGCATAATGAATTTATTCCAGCATTATCCTGTGGAGAGGATGGAGAATGAAAGACTGACTAAGAGGGTGTATGTAGGTGAGGTGGAGGGAGGGAGAGGGAGGGGTAGACCGAGGATGAGGTGGAGGGATGGAGTTGAGAGGTATATGAGGGAGGGGGGGTGAGCTGGGGGGAGGGGAGTCAAATGGTGGGTGACAGAGTGACTTGGAGGCGTTTTGTCTGCGGCCACCCTTTGCGAGATTAGGGCGTCGGGCTATAGATAGATAGATAGATAGATTATCCTCTGAATATGTAACACATTTTTTGTGGTTCCTTGGCTTATAATAATATCAGTTAGTTGTTTGCAGAGTTTCGTTTGAAATTCTTCGTGTAAAATTGTGATATCTCTTTTTCCAAAAAACATCTTTTTCATGGAATGAGTTCTGTCCTGACTCACTCTGTAAAAATAGAATTTTACTGCACCCTGACCTTTGAAGGTTAAATTTCCAGGAAGTGGTTTAATGTTTTTTTAGTTGGAGAATGTACAATACATGCATACAGATTTCTGCCAGTACTGTATTAGAAAAGTGGAATGCACAACTACTAGCAGTAACTGTTTTAGTGGAAGCTTTCTGTATTTATGCAGTTTTCAGTGTTGTATTATGTATTGTCACTTTAAGGAAATTAAAAAAAAAAAATAGTTTAAGACAAAACCCCATGTGGTAGGAATGTTTGAAAACAGTCACAAACTCCCTCAGTACCATAGGTACTGTACTACAGTAGTACTTCTTAAGTTAGATAAAAATAGAGTATCTGAGAATAACAAGAATAAATCTTAAAAGACATCATTACAGTATATCAAAAGGATTACCAAAGATTATTTCTATCTTTAATAGTATAAGAAAACTCACCTAAGCTGAGTAAATTGTCTGATGTTAGAAAAAAAAAAAATCACAGCCAAGAAGTTAAAGCATCACTAAGTGTTAGCATTCCAGAGGCACAACTAATTGGTTAGTACGTATCGTATATACTGTAACTCATACCGTTATCATTACTGTTAGACTGAAACGAAGGACTACCCCACATTGCATACCATAATGCTGCTGTAACCTTATTACCAATGTTAGAGATATGCAAAATAAGATGACATTAGGACTGAACCTCTCCAGTTAAGGGATGTGATGTAAAATAAGATGGCATTAGGACTGAACCTCTCCAGTTAGGTGATGTGATGCCTTTTATATTTATTCATGTTCTTGCAACCCCATCCATGATGTTCAATCTTCTCATCATCCACACCCAGTTATCATCTTCCATCCTCTCAGCATGCCCAAATCATCTCAGTCTACTCCTCCTCATTACAACAAAAATACATCCCAGTCCCATCCTTCTTCACAACTCTTCAAATTGCAATCTGAGCCAGTTGCCCACCCAGGCCTTGCATTCAGGGTCACACTACACATCCATCTAACTGTTGTCCGTTCTGTACATTTGATCTTACAAATATCCTCTTCCTTTGCTGCCCAGGTCTCACAACTATACAGCATTACACTTCTAACACATGCCACGTACAATGATTCCCTGGCACAGAGGGTGAGCCCTCTCAGTGTTAGGAGAGGCAATAAGTCTCTGAACTTCCTCCAGCCAATCCAAACTGTAGCCTCAGAGCTGGTTCCAGCTCTTATTTTCTAACTACAGTACAGTACTTAGAAAATGCATTTGTGACGTGTATAGAAGAAGATTTGCTTAAAATAACATAAATAATGAACATATTAATTCCAGGCACCATTTGTTGGGTGTAATTACAGAATAATAGTTGTTACATCTTTGTATTGTATTCTGTATACACATACACACACACTATATATATATATATATATATATATATATATACCTAGTATGCAATCACAGATACACATAGGACCTGCCACCTGAGCTCAGTGATGACATGTTCGGCTTGAGCTGAGAGTGACACCCCATGGTGTTGCATTATAGTTATCCATGACTGCATCTGGCAGGAGAGTTAGCTTTAGGCAGCTGTACTGAACTTAAAAAAGGCGGGGGGCAAAGGGGGAGCACGTTATATATCCTATTGAAACCATTATCAGATATTATTGTGGCATTTCTTTATTCTTCTGTATTTTACCATTGAAAATTATATTACAGTAATTGTACCAATATATGACTGTCTGTGGTAGGGGAGTTAGTTTTCAGCCAGATGTACTTAAAAGGGTAGGGGGGGGGGACACTGCTTGAGGTCCCACCTTATATTCTATTGGAATCATTATCAGACATTGCTATGAATTTTTTAAATTCTTCCATATTTTACTACTGAAAATTATATTAACTACCAATACTGGGTAAAGGTAGTTTCATGTTTTTCTCCCACCTTCCCACATGGACTACCTCCTTCATATAAATATTATACTGCTGTACCCTTCAAATACCTTCCAGCACTGTTACATTACTGGCAGTCTTTAATATGTTAGTTTTTTTTTTTTTTTTTTTTTTTTTCCCCATTTTTAAAGGCTCCAATGTGCATGCATGCGTTGGCCTTGGTCACCTAATGATGGCTGTCCGAGCTGCTAGATCTCTGGCAGCATCCCTATTCAGTCCCTTATCCCTTAGGTCACACCCAGTGACCTTGTCCCAGGTCTTTTTCAGTCTGCCTCTCGCAACTCCACCTCTAACGTTAACACTTCTCATTTTTTGGTCCCACTTATCATCCCCCATCCTCTCCACATGCCCAAATCATCTCAGTCTACCCCTCCTTATCACAACACCAGCACATTCCAGTACCATCCTACCTCTCAACTCTTCCATTGTAAACCTATCCCCCCGAGGCCCCACACTCAAGGATGCACTGCACATCCACCTAATCATTGTTGTATCTGTACATTTGAGCCTGCAAACATCCTCTTGATTGCCCAGGTCTCACTGCGATACAGCATTACACTCTTAACACATGTCACATACAAAGATCCCTTAGCATGGAGGGAGAGCCCTCTCACTGTTAGGAGAGGCAACAGCTCCCTGAACTTCTTCCAACCACTGCTCACTCTAGCCACAGAGCTAGCTCCAACCCCATCTCCAACACTTGAACATGTCTCCCAAATAACAAAATTCTTCTACATACTCAAGAGACTCACCAGCAAGATCAGTCCTTTCATGCCTGACAATCTTCACATGCTCCCCCTGACACACAGCACACGTGAAATCAGCATTATCTCGTAGTCTACCTCTAATACCACTACATCTCTTATGCACATAATTATCACAAACACTACACAAGATGGATTTGCTTCCCAATTCCTTGTGGCAGATTGCACATGGCCACTCTCCCTCTTATTTGACAGTACTGCCACCAGCCCTAGATACCATCACTTTTGTTTTATCTGCATTTACTCTCAAGCCCTTCTGCCCCATACCATCCCTCCACTTTCAAAGTCTTTCCTCCACCTCCTTTTTCCAAAATATCACAGTATTTTAAATACAGTTGGTACTGGAACTTAGAAATAAATTTCAGAATAGCCTTATTATTAGCTATTGAACTTCAATTGGTATTTTTTTTACTGTATACTTTTTCATGAACTTGTCAGCAGATGAGAATGTCAAAATAAGCCACTTATAACAAAGATTCACTTTATGTGGTCAGAGTCTTCTATATGTCCTTCCAGTGCATGTAATCATAGATCTTCTACAGTTCCATGAATTCATCATATAGTTGTGCCATCTTTTTATTTGCCACGTAATTATCAGTATCGCATTTTGTCAGTACAATAAACTCTCAATTATCCAGCGTACTTCGCCAAGCCCTGCGCTGAAAAAAGCGAAATGTCAGATATTGCATTGTATTCCTCCATCAGCTCAACATTTGGCGTCAAACCGGATATTGTGTAACTGTCCATTTTGACCCTTTATCCTAAAAGCTTTCTCATGAGTAAAGGATGAATGCTGAACATAAAATACAGTACAGCGCAATAAGGATACAGTACAGTAATACAGTACATAGCATCCAACTGTATGAGTATACAGTATACTCACCAAGTGTTGGCGTTGATGGAGAGTAGAGTTTTACATCATGCAGTACAGTACTGTACTGCACCACGTGCAGTCGTAATTTCGGAATCACATTAGAGCACTAGGACATGAGCACAGACAGGCCATAAGCTTTGCAACAACAATGAGCATGGGACGCCGCAGAGTTAGTCACAGCAGTAGGGTTTCGCGACCTCGTGGCCAGAAGAGCAGCGTGCACAGACATGTCTTTACTATACAAGATCCATGGGCGAGAATGAGATCGCAGCAGTATGCTCGGCACACTGGGTGAGATGTTCCCGCGATGGATTCTGATTGGCTGGTGCGTAGCGAGTGTTCTCATTAGTTGGCACATTTCAAGGTTTTCCCAGACACCGGTTGGCTACTGCTTACGAGCAGGTTGATGTGTCTCAACGCCGGATGTTGCATACAACTGCTATTTACTTCCTGTTCTGGCGCCAGATATTGCATAATTTTGCCAGATATTGCTTTAATAGAGCTGAACAAGCAGTGCCGGATATTGCTTTGGGCCAGACATTGTGATGACTGATAATTAAGAGTTTACTGTATCTTCATTACATTCATATTGGTTGGAGGTTATGTTGTCCTCTGAGGGTTGTTACTGTAGTCCCAGGCTCATCTGGAAATGAACTTGGTGGACAGCAGGAAACCGGCTATTTTAGCTAGATGCGTCCTGAGATCCTTTGGTAGCATAATGATGAAGGATTACAAAGTATCTGTGTTGTAAGAGTGAGGTGCATGAGGTGTGCTGTGTGTTGGGAGTGGGTCTGCATCACAGTGTGGACATACTGCATTGTTTATATGATATGTTTTGTGTTGTTACTGCAGTAGAATAGGATGATGCTGCATCATAGTCTGAGAGAGAAGATAAGAAATGTTAGATCTAACTTGTAGGAAGCTTTTGCCAAGTTTTTGGTAAACTCTTATATCACAGAATCAACCCCTTCATTAAGGTGATACCTTTTTTTTTTTTTTTTTTTAAATTCATACTAAGGTATTTCCAAATAGTTTTATTCAGTGCAGGGAAAAACTCTGTTTAATTACACCTATTCTTTATGTATAACTTTCATGCATGACTATACCATATACTTGTTCCGTTATGGATCTTATTGTGTATTTCTTTTTATAGTATAATTTGCTAATGTGCCCTTCCACTTTATCCTCTTTCTCCCTCTGTCTATCTCTGCTTGTCTCCATCATTTTATGTACAGTATTTTGCCCCAGCGATTATATGTGTGTGTATATATATACAGTATATATATATATATATATATATATATATATATATATATATATATATATATATATATATATATAGTATATCAGATAGAGCCAGGATTCCGTGGGCTTGAATGATGAGTGAATGGATGCGTGGCCCATTGGATTGGGCAAACTTGGGCTGTCTGGACGTTGCCACTCCTCATCCTCCCCTGTGGTGGGGAAGAAGGTCCGGATGATATATATATATATACAGATTTTTTGATCATGGAAGAGACAGTCCTTCACAACTACAGGTTCCTCCAAAGTTAATAAAAAGGTTCCTCCAAAGTTAATAAAAAGTGTGTGGCAATGGCATGAATGAAATAAAATGCTAGGACTGAAGGTGATAGGTGGCGGAGACGATTTTGTATGTCGGTATACCGTAGGTTTTTGTTACACCGTCGGTTGTGTAAGCATACCTAAAAGTAAGTGTAATATGTACTTAGGTTAAAGTAATTGTAAGTTGAAGACATTGGGATATGAAGTTGTGACTTGGGTGAATACTGTTGTATGACGCAAGTTAAATTTTATCTCTTATCATTCTCTAGACAAGGGTAGGGATGTGCCCCCGTGGCCTAATGGATAAGGCATTGGCCTCCTAAGCCAGGGATTGTGGGTTCGAGTCCCACCGGGGGTAAAGTTCCGTTTTGTTTGATCCAGGACAATTGTTTTTAGTTGTGTTGCCCTTGGTGACCGAGTTAGTTCGTCAATGTATGTATGTTGATGCGATATATCTTCATACATCTTGAAGCTGGACACAAGACCGGGATTGCATGGTGTTCTTCCGTGGTATGGTTTTTGTATTTTTGATTCTGGAGTTTGCATTTAATACAATTCTACAGAATTCTGGTGATGCTGATTTAGTAGGTTTAGGTCCGTCTTATATGTACTTTCGGTAGCTTGGGGCTTGTTACTTAGATTCAGGAAGATTTTTTTTTTTTGAGGGGGGGGACTAAGTTTAATCAATAAGTATGTGTTTAAAGACCGAATTACTCTACAAAATAATATTACTGTGCATTGATTTTTAGGGTGGCGCGATGATCATGCGTTTGGCAGCTCACTCGCGCAGTCGATTTTTCGTTACGTTACCTAAATCCCAATTGCTTGTAAATTTGTGCTATTATTGTATGATATTTTTTTTTATATACGTGCTTGATATTGAAGATTATACGAGTTTTTCCTTGTAAATTTTGACATGCAGGCTACTTAGGGTGCGTTCGGAAAACGTATCGTACACCATAAACATTGTATAAACATTGGTAATGTTGTGAACTACTATGGTGTGATTGTATTTTGAAGTTTGGGTTTTGTTTTCGCTTATGTTTATTTATTTTATTGGAAATACACCTGCTTGCGAGTTGTACTCATATGGCGTGTTAGTATGTATAGGGTATGCCGTCATATTAATGTCACCACTGCACTCTCAACATTCTTAAAAGCGCATGTTAGTTACGCACGCGTCATAAAGCTGATATTTTTTGCTACTTACGAGTTGTATGACATTCTTTTGTAAGGAGTTTCGTTTGGGGATAATGATGATGGTGGTGGTGGTGCTGACTGACTACTACTACTACTACTACTACTGCCACCACTGCTGTTACTCTCAGGCTCCAGTGACAATATAATCGTCTGGCGTCAAGTAGAATTGAATACCAGAGTTGTTCCGGTCATGAGAAGGTTAATGGTCACAGTATTGAGAATTTCATCGCGTGTTGTTGGGATAAAATACCAGAGAGAGAGATTCATTGGGTAGATGGCACCACTGTTCTCTCTCTCTCTCTCTCTCCGGAATCAAACTTGTGGCTCTTTTCATACTTTATTTTTATTTATCATGTTCCTTATTAGCAGAATTTTGACAAGGGATAGGCTCTGTATACACACGACTAGTTTTGTGGATAGTTGATTATAAACAGATAGATGTAGATATAACTGAGTATAAAGTAGATAACAATTAGTAGAAAATCATATAGTCTAGTATAAATTCGTAGATATATAGACTGACGAATAGGTTGTCAAATATACATATATAGGCAAATAGACAGATATAAATACAATAGATAAATAAGTGGAGTGCTACGGACAGAGTAATTTGGTTGATGAATACTAAAACGATAGGTGATTTAATACATAGATAGATATTTAAGTTGCATGTTAATAAGTCGTTAAATAGGCACGTAGTAGATACACTAGATAGATAAAGATAGATGGAAATTTAGAGGTAGATTAATAATTGTATAGATGCTTTTGAAAGACAGGTACAGTAGAGATTCATAGAAGAGTTGGTATATAGATGGGAGAATTATTGCTATCGACAGATGTAGATGAATGTATATGTAGATTATATTGTATAAGTAGATGGATATAGCCTACATTGAGAAGTAGTTGGACAGATGAATATGAAAAATTATGCATAGATGTATTGAAATAGGTATAGCTATTAATAGATATACATAGAAAAGTAGGTTTATAGAATGTAGATAAACACAGATGTATGGTACAAAAGTAGATAGATGGACAGATTGATATATACAGTAGTATATAGACCAACAGATAGATTGATATATACATAGTGTGTAGATGAAGATAGATTGATGTATAGCTATAGATGATATATAGATAAGAATATATAAATGGAGAAACAGATTGATGAAAATGCACAAGCGCCTTCGCTGGCTGGCTCTTGCCCTGCCGGGAACTTGGGCAGCGAATCCTAAATGCCCCATGAGAGGTCGCACCAGGTTATTTTCCTCAGGCATCCACAAGACTATTTTCTTCAGCTGAGGGAAATTATAGAGGTCATGGGAATCTTAACTGTCTCGATTAACCATGGAAGTGCTTAGATTTTCCTTGTGACGGTATTTATTTTGTATCGTGCAACTCCCCGGCGATTTTAATAGATTTTTAATTTCCTCTGGCAGCAGCGGTTGTAGTAGTCATTGTTGTTTTTGCCCTATATTCGTCTTAAAGGTGAACTCAGTGGACTGCAGGCTGAAATTACCCCTCTTCGGCAGTTCACCATCCTCTTTCAGAGGATAGGGAGGTGCCGGAGGGACATTTCCATACCTGAGCAGTAGAGCTACCCTGTTATATCGGTGCCACCGCGTGAAGGCGTCCCTCTAGCAGTGAAGGGGATTGGGCAGGATATACATAATCCTTCTAATTCGAAATATTTCTTTTAAAAGTAAAACATCACCAGGAAGTGCCAAGAATAAAAAAAAATGTTTGTTCGTTGGTTAAAAACAGTATTCTTTTGACACACCACAAATTTTTAGACATCAGATAGGTTGTATGCTGCAAAAAATTAAATAAATGTGCCATTATAACCAAAATAAACTCTGAAAACCATTGGCATTACCAAAAACAAAGTGTCATTTTACCAGTAATACCAATTGATGTGTCACCACTTTAACCCATACCCTACCAAAAAACATATTTATAAACAGAAATACAATATACAATAGGCCTAATTCATAATCACAGTAATAATGAACACTACAAAAGGTAACAGGCCAAACTCATTTTTCATTCATCATCATAGCCAAGGAGGTCATTGTCAACATCCTCAGCATCAACCAAAATGTCCTGTTGTTCCTGTGTAGGTTTTGACGGAGTTCCTTCCTGGTGCAGCAGATTTTGCTGGGCTATGATATCAGTAAGATAGCCACTGAATGACAAAGGGATGTAGGTAAGGAGGGCTTGCAGATCACTAACTTTACTTTTTTTTTAAGACAGTGGTTTATCATACTTTGGTGTGAGGGGAACATCGCCTTGATTAAACTTTCTGACACCGTAGTTTGCTTTACCTTTCATTAGCTGTACAGCTGTAGCTGGAGCATTATCATCATACGACACTGTTATGAAATAGCCCTCTCTGTACTGCAGTCTGAACATGAATCTTCTAGCACCTTTTAATTTTATATTCGGGTCACTAGGTTTTCTCTGGACAACAAAGCGCTGCACTGTGTCAAAGTTTAGGAAGTTTTTCTGCTCCATTTTAACCACCTCATAGCGTTGTTCTGTGGCTGTATGAATGATGTCAATGTACTCAACCAAACTATGAATGTGACCATACCTACTGATGCGTTTTTCGATACTGCCAAAAGCTCGATCACAAGCCATGTATGAATGTCCAGGTATTAGGTAAAAATGATCAATGAACTGGACTCTACCTGTGTGTGGTTCATGTAAATAGTTCAGCGCAATGTTTGTGTTTTTATTTTGTCCACCACAGTTGTCAGTGATAACAACTGATTTGGTGAAATCTTCAACACTGTACTCTTGTGCAATCCAGTGTTTAATGCAACTTGCAACCTCCACTGAGCCACGGCCGCCTGTCACTTCATCCCATACATACATCATCGATTTTCCAGTTTTCAAGTTGTGAATACACAAGTTGTACACCCAGAGTTTATGCTTGTAATAAGCAACACTTGTTGATACTTTGGGTACAGGTAAGGTTTGCTGCAAATCGACACAAATCACTCGAGTATCAGGATCATTGTTACAAGCATAATCCTTCATAATTTGCTGGCCTTGACTAGCCAATTCTCTGTGTACAGCTAACTGAGCTTCAAGATTATGTAGAGAATCGCCACCAGCATCCTTAGCAGCGCTAATTGCAGTCAACAACTCATCACACTGCAAGTGTCTGTAGCAGGAGGCTGGAAACCAATATTATAGTTCTTGGTGAACACATTCCTATAATATGAATATTTCACAACACTCTCACCTGGGTATTCAATGGTCATTCAATCAACATACCTGTCACACAACACCTTTATAGTTGCTTGTGATTCTAGATACTTCCTGTGAGGTGATTTAGCTCTGCTATAATGACTACTAACTGTTGGTAAGAGCTGTATGTTTTCATGAACATGGTCAACAACACCAGTAGGAAGTGCATTACCTGGTCTGCTTTTGCCATGCCTATCACCTGTACTTACACCTGTGACACCCACACACTTCACTGCATACTCGACACGACTTCTTTTTAAACCAAAGATTGACAAGAAACCTTGTCTGCACACAGAGTACACTGTATTCTCATACTGAACAGTGTAGGAGTAGCTGAACCTACAAGCAGGGCCAGAAGCTGCATTCTTTGATGGATGATGTCATTTTACTGGTAGCATACGCACTAATTTCTATAAATACACATTTTGCATGTTAAAATCACCTAGCTTCCAAAATTCAGTGAATATCTTATCAATCACTGGTCTTGTAACCTTAGCAAAACAACCATCTGCACAAGGTGGTCCCACACTTCTGGCTGCAAGTTGTTGCTTTGTCGCCATGCTGGCATAAGTCTCGCTAGAAGTTCTTTTCTTCATTGCCACATTACACTGCCACGTTTCATGCTGATGCACGTTCTTCCTTCCCCTCGAGGTTCTAGGGATGTTTAGCTCACTGTTATCACCCATTATGATACACAATTAACCCGCTGCATGCCGGCTATTTTCAGCCCTATGGGTTACCCCAGTGCCGGCCTTTTCTCAACTTTTTTTTTTTTTTTTTGGCTAAAATGATAGATTTTGATGTGGAAACAAATGCTGACCGAGGCTCAGAAATGGGTTTTATTCGTCCGGCATACTCATATACAGGTATAGTCACTCTCTCACGCTCACTACGTACGTGAGAGAAAGCCGTTTTCTATGTATGGTATACTCAGGTATTTATGCTGGGAAGGTATAGCAATGTTCAGCACACTTTTCTGATTACTCATTACTTCAGCATCTATAACAATTTGTTTGTCTTTCTCACTGTGAATGCATTATCTTACACTTACTTGAAGATAGGTACAACCTGACTTCATTATGTACAGTCCTGGCACTTACAAGAAGGTATTTACAACTTCACTATATAGTCCTTACACTTACAAGAAAATATTTACAACTTACACTTACATGAATATATTTACAAAATGCCTTCACCATGTACAGCACTGGGTGAGGCACACAGGCAGAGTGAGCGTGAGGGGGAGAGCAAGTGAGTGTATGGCCTTGACACCTGGGGGATGGTAGAGGAGCAGTTACCTTACATGCCTGCCAGTTTTTACCTGCAAATCTTGAAAAATGCGGTCACGTGAAGTTTTTTATTTTAGACCGTTTTAAAACGGCGCTGGGACTGGCCATGCAGTTATGTCAGACCGTTTTAAAACGGCACTGGCACGGGTTGGGTTAATGTTGTAACAGGAAGAAAATAAGATGAAAACAGAAATTCCACTGAATGGTCCGCGGGGACACATGCATGGACTCGTGGAGGGCAACTGAGTGTAAACCGTGCTCCCATTGGCTGAAAAACGTAGACAAACTCCCAGCAGTGCTCCTACACTGTTGTTCATTGGCTAGTGAGGCTGCAAGACCAGCTGATGGCATTTGGCTGTCTCCTCCATCAAAGTGTGGGTACCTACTAGACACTATGTCAGCAAGTGCTGTAGGGTCACACCTTAAAATGGGATTTTCACCCTTACCGACATTTCTGTTTCCAACCTTGAGCCTTACTCTCGACAGAGGAGAGTTGGAGGAAGACAGTGTTATACATAACTCAGTTTCGTTAAATATGGCACTTGGCTGACTCCTCTAATGCACACAAATACCGGAGTGCGTACATAGCAACGAAATGTTAGAGATAGATAAAACTTAGCTAGATGATAGATGGAAAGAGATGGGTAGATAGGTAAAAAGGTAGGTAAATATACAAAATTAGTATTAGCTGATAGATGGAGAGAGATGGACAAATAGGCAGAGATAAATATGCAAAATAGATTAGTCGATAGAGATGGACAGATAGGTAGAGATGAATATAAAAGAAGAACGATAGGTAAATAGATACATAGGTACTTAGGTAGGTGAGTGGATAGACTAATAGATAAGTAGATAGACAGGTAGATACACAGATAGATACTAAGATTCCATACAGCCCCATCCCATTAGTGTTTTTCACCTCTAGACCTTTTTCTTGTCTCTAATTACATTTCTATTGCCTTGTTTTGATCTTAATTACCTGTTACACTTTTTATTAATTATGCTTATCTTTTTTTTAGTTTAGTTAATTTGAAGACGGATTTTTAAAATACACCCATGCTGCCCCCTCCCTCTCTCTCTCTCTCTCTCTCATAGCTGAATATAATCGTCTGAAGTTTGCCTGAATATACGGTGTCATCCGAATTCGACCATTTTAAGTTTAAGTTTTTATTTTTTTTCTCTGCCACTAGATCCTTTCAGTTCCTAAGAAAATCGTCTGATGATTGCAAGAACAATATATCGTAATGAAGGACTTGACGGAATTCGTGTTTATTCCTCTTTAGCCTTAGTACCCGATTTTGTGATTAAATTTGGCTGGTATCAGACGATTTATTTTATTTAATTATTTTGGAGATAGGACCCTAGCAGTGAAGGGGTTAAATAAAGCTATCAAACCCTTCTTGTTGCAAAAGTCTTGCCTAAGCTGAATAAAATCGTCTGAAAATAGCAAGAACTTTACTCGAGGTGAGCAAGCGTCTGTAGATGGGGGGGGGGGTGTACTTGTAAGACGTGCTGGGCTAAACGGTTTAATCCCCACAGTCAGGTAGACTTTTTTCCCTTTTTTAAGAAACAAAATCGTAAGGAGGTGGCCATTATAAAGGGAAAAGCGTGTCGTCGTGTGGAATGGGGTAGCGCTTCAAATTTCCCTTAGCAAAATAAAATCGTCTGGCTCTACTGTAGCTGGAATAGAGTACTGGAGATTTTCCGACCACGGAAGGGTTAATCATCTACCGTATCTACCCCATCTATCTACTGTCATTTTTAGTATATTGTTATCAGTTTTGACCTTCACCAAAAATGAAACGCAGTAGCTTTCCCAAAATAGTTATTACGCCCTGGCCCGGCTGTGAATGGATGCTAATATGAACGGACAACAGTGCATTCATTACGCCAGATTCATGAACTGACTTAAAGAATTATTTTGTCTTGACCATAATGTTTCCATGGAAGAAGGTGCGGAGATGTAGGTTCTTTCTATATCACCTCATCCTCTTAAAACAAAAACCCTTCTTGAGAGGAATCTTACTGAAATACGTAACTTTAGAAGAAAAGGGAAAGCAGAGTAGACAATAGTTTCCTCATGTGAAGTTATTACTATAAATAAGAAATAGATAAATAGGTTTATAATAAGTATGACGGTCATAAATTTGATTCTCAACCCATGTTCATATTACCTCCGATTGCCCCTTGTGTCATAATAGTGCCGCAGCAGAGCATTAACGGCTCCCCCCCCCCCTTCCAGTTCCTCTTTATTCACGACGCTGGGGGAAGAATATAGGTCAGGGGCTGGACAGCACACGCGCGTGCAGCACATGTGTCAAGCTATCAGGTCTTGGTGGTCTAAATCCATGTCAAAATCGTTCCGACCTGGGGAAATCGAGAGCCACTGGAACGATAGTGGTTGAAAGTTTGAAAGTACGATGGTTGTGCGTCTACGATAGTTAGCTTTGTCTTTTTTCCTCATGTCGTGGTTCTGGGTGTTCATGTCTTGTCTACGATGATTAGGTGTTGTTTTGTATGGGAGTTTGGATTGCGCTGTGCCGGGAGGTTGGCGCAGGCGCATTGGTGGGCACAGGAACTAAGAATGGAAGCGCTCGATGACGCCGGAAGTCGGGAAGTGCGCGGGGGTGGCGGGCGTAGGAGGAGCCACGCCCGTTCCACCCTATCTCGTTAACATCTCGTCTATTTTCCCCTTAACGATCATTTCCAGGTTGAATGTGATATTGAATTTATGTTTCGTGATGTTTACTGTGCAAATGGAAGGGCCGAGATGTGTTTGTTTGTGATGCATGGGTATCGTATCGACTGAGAAGAAAATCCATTCATGTATCCTTGTGTGAAATCCTAGTTTCCGTCCGGTTGCTTGGAGACCAGTTTGTTTACTGGAGACAGGCCTTGATTTCTACCTTGCTTGCTAGGTTGCCGCCTCTTTAACTCATTCACTACGATTACGTCCGTTTATTTATTTAGTTTTTGTCCGCTATCTCGGCGCGATTTTATTCATCTTTGGAGTAACTTTGCGAACTTGGAGTAGTAGTAGTAGCTGCAGCCCCGGGTTCATCTGAAACGTGAACCCAGTGACCTGCAGGCTGAAGCTCTCTTGCAGTCTACCAGCCTTCTTTTGGGGGATAGGGACTGATTGATTGAACAAACTAACAAACAAACAAAAAATGGCAGCGCAACTCCCAGGATCATTATGGTGTCTGGGTTAGGGAAGGAGCTGAGGGAAGTTTGAATAGCCGGTCAGTGAAGGTACCCATTTATATCGGTACCATCTTGTCAAGGCATCCCTCGAGCGCAAGCTTATGGGATTGGAGAGGTTAATGTATATCCCTCGTTAACCTCTCCGCTAGGACGGGGGGACCCTCCAACCTAAACAATATAATCAGTCGCTAAACTATTACCTTTTTCGATCCCGTGAATGAGATTGTCAAATGCATTATGGTCAATTCTCTGTTGTAACTTGTAATGTTTTTGGAGGAAGAATATGAGACGGAAAGATTCCCTCTTTCGTGTTTATACTACTAAATTAAAATAATACTTCTATATTCTGTCTGTCTGTTTTCTTTCTTTTTATATTTATTTTTCGCAGCTGGAATTATTTTTTTCTTGGAAGAACACAAAACAAGGACGGAGTCTTTTCTTACTCCGTTGTTCTTGGGAAAACAGATCACAGTTACGCAGTGAAATTGATCTTAAACGTGTTCGTGAATCCGGGCCGTGGGATATGCTTACCTCTCTCTCTCTCTCTCTCTCTCTCTCTCTCTCTCAAATCATTTGTATCCTCGTTTCATTCCTCCCACTGCTGTTTCACGATTTTACTCATGAAAACCGTAGGGCACCAGAAATGTCGAAAGCTATCACAACGTTTCGGCTGAGATAAAAATAGTAATAATAATAATAATAATAATAATAAGGCGCAAATGGATGAAAATCTCTTCACTTCATATTTCTGGGCACATATGTTGCAAGCTTGGCCGAATGAAATAGTTTGTAGTTTAGTTGAAATAGAATACACAAGTTAACCCTGCCGTGAGAGGGTTAATGTATTCTTATCTGATATTATTTTTTTGGCCCATTCTGTGTGTGTGTGTGTGTGTGTGTGTGTGTGTGTGTGTGTGTGTGTGTGTCGTTTTGCTTTTAATTTGTTTTTCACCTATTTTCATCTCTCTCTCTCTCTCTCTCTCTCTCTCTCTCTCTCTCTCTCTCTCGTCATTTCTATTCCGTTTTGATTGTGTTTCATGACTGAATGAAGACGAAAGCGTAAACAGTCTTATAAATAGATTAACCTTAAGAAACTTCGTAAATAAGAAGCTTTTTTTCGTCCTGCTTAAGAGCGTGCAGGGTAAACAGTGTCAATGAAGAAAACTGAAAGGTGAAAGTTAATGAAATGGGGAGAGAGAGAGAGAGAGTGTGGAAGCTAGAGGAAGTACAGTATAATGCTGAGAGAAAAAGTACAAACATAAAATACTAATTGCGTGTTGTGAAAGTGGAACAGAGAGAGAGAGAGAGAGACAGAGAGAGAGAGAGAAATCAAGTACCATATAAGTCCAAGATGAAAGCAGACCCGGAGGGGGGGGGGGGAGCGGCCTTTCCTTACATGCTAAGAATTGCCTTGGGAACTGGTGAAAAGTAGTGCATTTTTTATTTTTATTATTATTATTATTATTATTATTATTATTATTTTTATTCTTATCATCATCATCATCATCATCATCATTATTATTATTATTATTATTTTATTATGGAGTGTTTTAGTGTTAGAGAACTACAAATTGTACTATATTTCAGCCTTATTAAAATACAGCACCACCACCACCACAACTACTACGAATTCCGTTACGGTTGTTGCTGCTACTACTACAACTACAGTTTAATTTGTACTACAACTACCTGTACAATAAGTCCAGTGTCATTGTCTTTATTACTTCTGTTGTTGCTGCAGTTATGGTGATACTATGATACATTTTTCTGTTTTTATTCCAAAGATGAACAACGTAGGCTCCCTGGATCCCCTGATTGTTTGGGATTCTCTTGACCGAGGAAGAAGCGTTTGGTGCTGGCAGGCTTTCTTTCGGTTACATAAATAAATAAATAGATAAATAAAGTTAACCTAAAATAAATACCAAGTACAGCAATCGCAAAGAAAGGGTTCAAGATAAAAAAATTCGTTTCACCGTTGTATGTTTTCTAGTGTATGGTGTGTGATTTCCGTAGACTTTATCTGTGGAGAGTGACCGTACGTTGCTTACGGAGACGTCTTGACACTTCATCGATTTACTCTGCCTTAATACCTCTTAATTTCTTCACCCCGATGATTTATTTGATCTTGCAACCCCCAGGCGATTTCATTCAGTCTAGGAAGTCTCTCAAGTTGTGAGTCGGTCATATAAAGGTACATTCCATCCCTCTAGTTCAGTGTCTTTCCAAATCTTAAATCATAGTGTGGAGATAACAAGAATAATAAGCACATCACCGGACTGAAGGGGCTAAATCGCCCGTTCGGTAGCCGGAAGGAATGAGGCAGTACGTCACAGGCTTTAAAGGATTTACTACGGAGCCGTTCTAGACAATAATAATAATAATAACAGTAATAATAATAAGGTAACGTCATAGTACTGCTTCGTTGATAATCGCAGTCGAGCCAGTCCCACATCACCATTTTTTTTCTCCTCATTTTTCCCCATTCCCCTTCATGGTGTCTCCAATCCTAGGTCGCCAGTCATTATTATTTTATTTAGTCATCTAGTGGTGCAATCCTAGGTCACCAATAGTATCTTTATAAATGACAGTAAAGCCAGTCTCTAATCATCATTCTGTCCCTCCTTTCTTTCCCATTCACATGTCTTCAATCCTGAGTTTCCATGCGTTCCAGTTTCTTTGGTAATCGTAGTAAAGCCAGTCTCAGGCCTCGTGTCATTTCTGCTTTGTCAGTATTCACAGTAAAGCCAGTATCTAATCATATTTCTCTTCGTTTCTTCTTATCAGTCATTAATGCGTTAGTAAGACATATTAAAATCAGTCCCAGTCCTCCAGTCATTACTGCTTTAATAGTACTCATAATACTAATCCCAGGCCTCCAGTCATTAGTGCCTTAAGAGTAATCATCATAGGGTCAGTGCCAGGCCTTCAATCATTTAGCAGTAATAATCATTAAAACCAATTCCAAGACTCAAATTAGTGCAACTTTATTTGTAATCATACTAAAACCAATCCCAAGTCTCTACGAACATTAATAATATTTCTCTTCGTCTTACCATTCCTCTTCACAGTACCGCCAGTCCCAGCCGAATCATTCCTACCAATCATACGCCACCAGTAACTTTTTGTCCAGTCCTGTGTATATTCTTCATTTCATTGCCCTGCACAGTGTTACCAATCCAGCCCTCCAGTTACTGCCACATATATGTCCACTCTTCATCCCTCTCCCCTTGTTGCGTTACGAGATTAGCTTCTTCATCCCGAATACGTAATTTGTGTTTTACTCTTGCTGATTCCAGACGATATTATCATTGTTTTTATTGTTATCATTATTATTATTATTATTAGTAGTAGTAGTAGTAGTAGTAGTAGTAATAGTAGAAGTAGTAATAGTAGTGTTAGTATGTTATTTTTGTTTATTATTTATTTTTATTTTTTTAGCTGAGAAGAGTCTATAGGAGCCTGAGAATATTAATACTGATACCACCGACCCTTTTATGGTCGGGTCAACTTTACCGTTCTGTTCCAGTTGGGGGAGTGAGTCATAGGAGCCTGCATATTGATGATAATAATAATAATAATAATCCCATCCAGCTTTATCCCAAATCTCCAGCAGTGTCTACTTTCATCGTAAGGTAAGAGGAGATGCCCTGGCGGAAGGGGACGGATTTACAAACTTGGGATAATTTCCGTCTCGTAACTGTGACTGTCTTGGAAGGAAGGGCAAGAATAGGGGAGTACAGGGTGTTCCCATGGCTCTTGTTACTCCTAGGAAAAAAAAAAGAAAAGAAAAAGGAAGCTACCGAGTGTTCCCATGTTTTTTTCCTTCGTCCTATAAAAAAGAAAGAAAAGGAAAAGAAACTTGGTCATGAGAGGAAAAGGGTCGTTGGTTTATGTATGTTTTAAAAGAAAGGGCGAGGAAAATAGTAGGTTTATATGTTTTAAAAGAAAGGGCAAGGAAAACAGTAGGTTTATATGTTTTAAAAGGAAGCGCAAGGAAAACAGTAGGTTTATATGTTTGAAAAGGAAGGGGAAGGAAAATAGTAGGTTTATATGTTTGAAAAGGAAGGGGAAGGAAAAGAGTACGTTTATATGCATTAAAAGGAAGGGCAAGGAAAAGAGTAGGTTTATATGTTTTAAAAAGAAGGGCAAGGAAAAGAGTAGGGTTATACGTTTCAAAAGGAAGGGCAAGGAAAAGAGTAGGGTTATATGTTTCAAAAGGAAGGGCAAGGAAAAGAGTAGGTTTATATGTTTTAAAAGGAAGGGCAAGGAAATCATTAGGTTTATATGTGTTAAAAGGAAAGGCAAGGAAAAGAGTAGGTTTATATGTTTTAAAAGGAAGGTTAAGGAAAAGAGTAGGGTTATATGTTTTAAAAGAATGGACAGGGGTACCGATTTTTTTCTCTCTGTCTAGTTCTTCATACCAAAAACAAATCCTAGTTGTGATAGGGACTCTATAGGAAGGACAAGGGAGGGAGAGTGTAGAAGCTGGCCGGGTTTGTAGTTCTTCCTGCAATAGCAAATCCAAGTTACAGAAGGGAATCGATTATAAATTTGCTAGAGAAGTCCACCCTTGGCTCAGATGTTCTTGTCCTCGCTGCGTAAGAATCATAAATTAGTAAATAAAAAAATAAACTAAGCACTGTTCTTCCTACTTAAATAGATAAATCTTAGTTACGGCAGTGAATTGTCGTATATTTATTTCTATATTTTTCTCTCAGGTCGCCGTGGCTCAGGTAAATAAAATCGTTTGCCGTTACCTGGAATATAGTAACGATCCCGATAGAGTTAATGGTGACAGGCGTAACTCTCAGGCTCCTGTGACACACCCAGGCTAAGAGGGACAGCTGGAATGAAATACAGAAGTTGTATCGATCATGAAAGGGCCGACTGGCTCTGATGCCTTCCTTGACCTCCTACACATAAATTGTTACGAAAGGAAATTGATTGTACGCTTGTTAATTATTAGCGAGTGTTCCATCCACCCATCCAACCACTCTTCCTTCCATCCACCCATCCAACCACCCTTCCATCCATCCAACCACCGTTCCTTCCATCCATCCATCCATCCCTCTACTGATCCATTTGAAGCGTACGGAGCCGTGGCTAGGCATATTCAATTTTGTAAAACTAAATACGACAAGAATTTAGATTTACAAACGAAGAACAAGGATTAGATTAGAAACGAATAACTGGGATTAGATTTACAAGGAATCATACGAGCAAGTTCTGGTCTGAATTGGACAGAAAGAGCAAGATGTGAATTCAGGATCTTGCCTTGGCCCAGATTACGGGCAGACTTACGATCGATTCTGTGTCGTATCTTTTGAATAATTTTCCCAGGGAAGGACGACGAGATGAGCCCACCATCTTCCCACTTCTTTTATCTCGTTAAAACAGTACATCATACAGTTTAACATAGCTTAGATTTTCGTGCTTTTGCAGTCTGTTTCAGTATCTCAGTGGCAGAAAAAAAGACTATGCTGTGGCTCTACATTGTTTGCAAACGTCTTAGTGATTAGCATCATATTCTAGTTAATCCAGTATTACAACTGAGCATGAAAGATGAAATAATAGCAATTTTAGACCAAGTTAGAGTAGAAGGGGTATAGATGCGAGTGAAAAATTGTCCTACGCCATTTTGTCTTACAGGAAGGACAAAGGGGGTAGTGGGAGGGGAATGTATATTCTTCCAGTGTATCTAGTTCAACTTGCAATATTGATTTAGGTTAACAGTAGCATTTGTAACCCCAGATTCACCTGAAGAGTGAACCCATGGACTGCAGGCTAGAGTTGCCATATTCCTACAGTCCACCTTCCTCCTTTCAGAGGTACGGAGGGAACCGAGGAATATTTGTATAGCCAGGCAGAAGAGCAGCTGTTACGTGGGTGCCACCACGTGAAGGCATTCCTCTCCGGCACCGTGATCTAGAGTATGACAGGGAATCGACCGTAAATATGTTCGAGATCAATAGCCTGTCTTATCGTGAATTATAAACTCTCCGAAACTTCAAGATGTGTGTAAGAGTACGTGCACAGGGAACGCTGGTTTTCTCGCGCGAGCAACCAGCGCCGAGCGGCGCCGACCCGCTCCGAGAATTACACCATATAATTAAGTGTAAGCGTGCGCAGAGGAAGTAGGCTCGAGCGTGTCGGCGCGGGCAGCCTGCTTCAACCAGCTTTCTTGATTCCCCCGGACCATTCTTGCCCGCTCAACTCGCGCGAGTGGACATCTGGCAAGATGGATATTGAATTACTTATCAGCAAAGTATTTGAGAAACCACCATTGTGGGATAAGAGGAATAAGCTACACGCAAACAGGAATGTCGTTGACAAGCTGTGGGCAGAAATCAGCAAAGAACTAGACTATGAAGGTAAGAATGTGTGTGTGTGTGTGTGTGTGTGTGTGTGTGTGTGTGTGTGTGTGTGTGTATTCCTGTTTATGTGGGTTGGTAGTTGAAGCTTCATATATATATTATATATATATATATATATATATATATATATATATATATATATATATATATATATATATATATATATATATATCCAAACACTTGCCGACACTAGTGCAGTGAACTATAAAGATAAGTTAAACAAATATT
This sequence comes from Coenobita brevimanus, assembly GCF_032717465.1. Lineage (NCBI taxonomy): Eukaryota > Metazoa > Arthropoda > Malacostraca > Decapoda > Coenobitidae > Coenobita > Coenobita brevimanus. Next base: position 64,749,823 of record NC_136959.1, on the reverse strand, counting down.
TAGCAGTGATGAGCAATATCTTTTATTGTGTGTGTTTTAATAGCATTTACAAGTGCAATTTGATGAGGTAAGAGCAAAGGCAAAAGAAGTGAAGCCAACACAGATTTCAAAACTTGGTTTATACTTTATTTACAAGGGACCTACTCTATTTTTGTCCTTGTATACTAAAGGATGATTCAGTAAGAATGATTTAAAAATTTCCCTAACATTCTTCGCTTCGTTGGATGGTCTTTCTGGACAATGCGTACGATTTTGTTTGGCAGACACAGCAGTCTCAGTCATATTGTGCTCAATTCCCTCTCTGTCTATAATTGTGTTATGCAAAACACACATACAGTACACTTTACAATTTGATCAATCAGATCAACACTGGTTTCAATACACTTTGACAGCAAACGCCATTTCCTGTACAAAATACCAAAAGCACACTCGACAGTCTTCCTACGTCTAGATAGGCGTTCGTTGAAGGTGCTATCTTCAAAGGTCAGGTGACCTCCACCATATGGTCTTAGGAGTAAAGGTAAATGTGGATAGGCCTCATCCCCCACTAACACATACTGGGCTTTGACATGTGTATTTGGTAGGAAGGATGGTTCTGGAATTTCTAGTTTTTTCTCTGCCAAAACTCTGTACAGTTCTGAGGCTTGGAACGTACCACCATCACTTTGCTTTCCATAGCCCCCTGCGTCAACAGTCGTAAACCTGTAATGTGCATCTGCAACAGCTTGAAGGACGATGGAAAAATATGTCTTGTAGTTATAGTACATTGACCCTGAATTCTGGGGACACTGAATACGAATGTTTTCCATCAACTGACCCTAAACAGTTCGGAAAATTCAAGATGCTGTAGAACTCTTCAGCGATCGACTTGAACGACTCCTCTGTTGGTACTGGCATGTGTTCCTGTTCCAGTTCTTCCCATAGTGCACGAACAGTCTCAGCAACAATCTTTCCCACCGTTGTTGAACCCATCCTAAACGTGAATGCAAGGGCACGGAACGATGATCCTGTTGCAAGATACCTGTAAATAATATAATGAGCAATATCAATAAATGATATCAAATAATAATGGTACCGTTGCTGTCAGCCTTGGGACTAAGTGTGAGGAGTGCATGTGTAGTAGCTATGCATGTGTGTGTTTGTGCATGTTGTCTCGTCTACTCTCCCCCTTCTTGCGTGATGTCGGTCCAGGATACGTACATATGTTTATATGTTGATATTTATAATTCTAATATAAAGTTGTGCCTTTCTTTATCACTTCCCAAATCTTTGGTCTTTGCAGAGACACTGGTGAAAAAGAAATGGAAATATCTTCGGGACGAATTTGCTGGGGAGCTTAGGAAATTACCCCCAGCTCGATCAGGTGATGCTGCAGGTGACACAGACATCAAAGTGGCAGTATTTCCATTTATTGCATTTCCTGAAAGATGTCATGAAACCTAGAGTTTCAACAGGAAATTTCTCAAGTCTGCTAGCAAGTGATGCTGCTGGAACCTCATTAGCCGGATCACCTCAGCTAGGATACCAAATGGATGACATGGAGCCCCCCTTGGTTAGTGAGGAAATTATGCCAGCCTCTCCACCCCATACTCAGGATACACCTGTACACGAAGATGAAGTAACGGACAAGCATAGACTTACTTCAGCTTCCTCTTATCCGAAGAAAAAAGGAGGTAGCAAGCGCCTGAAAACAGATGACTACAACCAGAGCATCTTGGATATTGAGAGGCAAAAAATTCAGTATTTAATGGAAAAATCAAGTCGCAAACAGGATAAAGATGACGACGAGGATCTAATGTTCTTCAAGAGCCTGTTACCTCATGTTAAAGGAATTCCAGTTGCACAGAAGCTGACATTCAGAGGCCGTATACAAGAAATTGTACAGCAGTTTGCATATCAAATTCCAATCACGTCTCCCCCTCCACATACCTATGGGTCCTCTGCCCTAACTTCTGTTTCCACTCCACAGGTGTCTCCTCACTCCTACACCTACTCTCCTTTGGAACCTCACTCCTACACCCACTCTCCTTTGGAACCTCAAAATGTTGCCACTGATAGCTACAATACCTCTGTACTGTAGAACAGTAGTCTTCATACCACATATAGGTAAACAGGATTTTTTTTTTTTTTGGTGCAATTATTATATCAATTATATTTGTATCTATGCCTTGCTCAGTGTTAGTGTTTATCAGTACCACTAAGGTACAAACTGTATCTCAAAATAAAAGGAAAATTATTTGGTTTCCAGAAATTTCATTATATTTATTTAGTACGACCGTAATTTTATTTTGGAATTTGATTTCAGCTCACCTGAGAGTGATGACTAGTCTTTCTTCTGGTAGAATAGGCTGTACCACTAAGGTACAAACTGCATCTCAAAAGGAAAATTATTTGGTTTCCAGAAATTTCATTATATTTATTTAGTACCACATTAAATTTATTCTGGAATTTGATTTCAGATCACCTGAGTGATGACTAGTCTTTCTTCTGGTAGAATAGCCTGTCTGTGCCAGTTACACCATGTCTTTCCCAGGCAATGTTCAATTTTCTTGAGAATGTAGTCAAAAGTATCTTGGCTCATTCGTGTATACTCAAAAAATCTTCTCGACTCCCTTTTTAGGTCACTAAAAAGATGGTGATATTCTCCATACTGTTTTCTTTTGCGATTTATTTCATGTATTCCTCCTTTTTTCCTATTCAGTTTTGCATGAGTACTCTCGAGCAATATTAGCTCATCATCAGACGATGAGCTTGACATGTTTACTATACAGCTGGTAAATCACAAATGACAGATAAACCTGCTACCATGTCCCTCCCCGCGCTGGTCGGAGCAGATTGCCCGCGTCCTTTGTGATCACCTACGAGCGCCGGAAGCCAGCGCGGGTCCGCATCGGTCGGCGCTGGTTCCTCGCGCGAGAAAACCAGCGTTCTCTGTGCACGCACCCTAAGATTGCTTGCATATACGCTTGGCTTCACGTATAACAGCTGCCAGACAATTATGTCAGATTAGAATGAATGGGGAAGGGTAAAGTTCCATCAAAAAGACCTGTGAAAATTGGTAACATAAGAGACTTGCTTTTCTTATAAATTAGTGATCCTTTATAAATATGGTCCGAGGACGCTGATTCACACGCTAATGATCAGTTCCATGTAGCTGTGATATGTTTTTATTAGGACAAATAATAATCAGTCCTCCAATATCTCTGGTTCTAGCAATAAAGAAATGAATTAATAGTAATGGTAGGGAATTCTTAGGTAAGTTTGTTAGTTAATGGCAGCCCAGTATTATATTTTGTCTAAACTTTATTGGTGCGGTAATTTTTAGATAGTGGTGTTTGGCAATTATATCAAATCAATAATTGCTCAATTTTCGTTTGTATTCTAGCTTACTGTTGATTATTTAGATGGATAATTTTACGATTGTGGCCAGATATGGGTGAAATTTCAATTATGTGGTGGTATTTCGAGTTCTATTAAATTTCTGATAGTAGTAGTAACCCTCCGGCGAAGCAGTATTGAGAGAAAGGAAGCTGTTGAACTACTATGAATGAAGATCGAATTCTAGTGTAGCCAACGCAGGTAGTTTTTCCCGCCTCTTTGCTATTATTTTCGCTAAGCCGAGCAGCCCTGCCCTCTAGTGGCAGCTTTCACAGGATCGGGTAAATTCATCTTGTCTGTCAGGTTAGGAGTGATGAGATAGGTTCTGTATTTTGTACCGGAAATTCCACATGTAATCTCCACTTGCAAACTGCTTGGCACCCCTCATCAACCCCCTCCCCTTCGCCCCACACCCCCTCCTCCGATCCCCTATCCCGACCCAAACCCCCCCTCCCTTTCTCCCGCTTCCTGCCTCAGAGCGGTAACCAATGCCATTTTACTAGTTACATTTCTATTGTTTTTTTTAGCGCGTTGTAACATTTATAACTGCGAATTATAAGGACTACGAATAATTTTCGAGGGTATTTTGGATTGCTTGTGAGTTACTCAGGCGCTAGTGTGGGCATTAGATAAATAATGTACCATGTCGGTATCAACATTGTACCCCCAATTCATTCATGAGTCTCACTATCCCCGCAAAACATGAATGACGACTCAGCCCTGACTCATCCCGCTCCCAGAGCCCCACCCACCCAACCTGGGAGTCAAGAGAACCTAAATGGAGATGAAGGAAGCCGGGTTTACTCTCAGCTCGAGCCCCAAAACTGACACGACAGCTCGAATTCAGCGTCCCGCCATCAATGCTCTGCCATCATTGAATTGAGCTGAGGGAAGACGGGCGGACAGGTGCCGGCGCGAGTAATTTAGTGCGCAAGTCTTCGCTCACAGGGATTGGGGGATTGGACTGAGCACCCGTTGCCAAATCCCAATACTCGCCAATGCATTTATACCATTATTCTTCCATACGTTTTACCCATTACGCGTCATATGCATCATTGGGCAAGAGAAATAAATGATGTATGGGGGTGGAAGGAAGGTGATGATAGGCCAGGGGAGCGAATAATTTTGGAATCTGACGGGAGTGAGCGGCTCGGGAAAAAGTGTACTCGTTGTCAGACGGCGCCACAGTGAGCGTTTCTGTGCTCCTCCGCCTCTCGGACCACAATCTTCAATTATATGGGACTCTTAGAACTTCTAACACATGTTTAATCCCCCAGTTTAAGCAGCGTAGATTAACCTCGGTATCCTACCTTCAAATCTTACCCATAAAATCCCTGGATCGGGAATTAGAGTTTGGAGGGACTACGTTCTATCGCGGAGTCGAGGGAGGATAGAAGTGCGCAGTGTCAGTGAGGAGTGAGCTCATACTAAGATTTCGTGTTGGGGTGCTTCCATGAAGTTTAGTTACCATGAAAATGCGCATCAGGAGGGCAAAAAAACGCCAAAATAGCCACCTGTACTATATGAAACATGACAGAGGGAAATGATGAGTAAGTATGCCCAGTCTGATCTGTGAAAAATGGCCCAGATGTGGTGAAAAACGTGATGAAAACAGAGGTGGTTGAGTATGATCGGGGGCCTCCATTTTCTCTCGGCAAAGATTAAGCGGACGTCGCTTTGTTGGTAAATGTTAAGTGATGGTGAGAACTGCATTTATGCCATGGAAGCCAAGCTGGATATTCTAATGGTGATGTGAAAGTGCTTATTTAACCTCGGAATCACTGGATGTTGAAGTGATAGCCTGCCAGTCATAGCGTTTGCCACCAAAGCGACGTCTACTGCATTCATTGATGGAGTGCTGAGTTTTTAAAAATTGACTGGGTATATGTGTGAATAAAGTTGAGTATGTATTTCCCACTGTGAGCTTCCCAATCCCTTTGGCGAACCCGTAAGTAGAAATTTTCCTTTTTCGTATCGCAGAACCCTGTGCTTATTACGAGAATTATTCCATCGTTACTTGTGCTAGCATTAACGCAGTCGTTCGTGAAATCTACAGAAGTTCTTGTGTGTGCCAAGTATTGCATTGTGTGTGGTGGTAGAAATTGTCCGAGTGGTATATATTTTTTTCTCACGACAGGTTCACTCAAACACCATTCGTTTTGGCAAGCAGTTTTCCCGTTTTTAACATTTTGTGGGCTAATTAGAAGCATAGTTCTGTTTAGTATTTCATTGTGTATTGGTGGAAATAGTTTCACGTATACAGTATATCCCTCACGATTGAGGGAAGTTCCTTGAGCAATATCATGTAGTTTTCATTTGAGCATTAGGGAGGGTGTGTAGAGGCCAATATCCTGTGTGTTTAATAAGGTACTGTATTGTGCGTTGGTGGGACACAAATTTACTCATACCCCACACGATTGATTGAGGCAGGTCCTCATGTTGTATAGCAAGCATTTGTGTGTCCCAGCAGTTCTACACCCTTTTGTTCGTATTTGGAAGGGTATTGAAAAGCATAGTTCATGTATGTTGGTGGAAGTACAGTATATGCAATATACTTAATTTGGTTCATACGAAGTCTTTGGCAAGCACTTGGGTATGTGAGCAGTTTTTATTCTTTCGTAATTTGTGATGGCGTATGGAAGCATAGTTCCAGTTTGTTCCGTACTGCAGTGTGCATCGATGGGAATATTACAGTCCACTGGGTTAGTTTAGGGAGACTCAATACCCATTAACAAGCAGTGTTCGACAGGTTGTTTACAAGCATAGGCCTAAGTCTTCTGTGATCATTTTTGTACTTATGCCTGGAATTTGTTTCGATTGGTGTAGCCTGTATTTTCAATTGTTGGATGTACGAAGCTATTCCGATTCCGTATGTCCTTAATTGTTTTAGGCAGGCCCATCTCGTTTATAAGCACCTTCCTTTTTTTTCGGCATTTGTGAGTGGAGAAGTGTTACGTTTGTTCATACGTTGAGTTGCATTGTGTTTTGCCTGTAGATGTGATTTTTTTTTTTTTATTATATCACTCGTGATTAGTTCAGGCAGGCAAACAGTCTTCCTTTTGTGTGTGTGTGTGTGTGTGTGTGCATTTGTGCAGGTGTTTAGAAGCAAAGCGTGCCGGATGAATCAACTTTTGGCCGGATGCAGTTGGGGGGGGGGGATGGAGGGAGGGTGGGTACGTTGCGTAATGCTGGGGCACTCATTCATCGCATTGGTGAACCAGGACTGTGAGAGAGTTAAGAATGGGTGAAGGACGAGGTGGAATTTATGGAGGAATGAGGCAGAATGAAGAATTGGTGGAGGAATGACGCAAAATGAAGAATGGATGGAGGAATGAGGCAGAATGAAGAATGGATGGAGGTGTGAGGCAGAATGAAGAATGGATGGAGGAATGAGGTATAATGAAGAATGGATGGAGGAATAAGGCAGAATGAAGGATGAATTCAGGAACGAGGCAGCATGAAGAATGGATAGGAATGAAGCAGCATGAAGAATGGGTGAAGGACAAATAAAATTTGTGACTAAATGGACCAAGGCTTTTTGAAAAATGAATGTAGGGTGCAGACCGAAGAATGGATGAACGATTGAGGTGGATTGACGAATGTATGAAGGACTGAGGGTGAGCGAATAATGGATAAAGGTTTAGACAGGATGGATGAATGAATGAAAGGCAGAAATGATGAATAGATGAAGGATATAGACAATGAATGAAGAACTGAGGCAGAATGAAGTGGTGAGGCAAAATGAAGAATGGATGAAGCAGAATGAAGACTGAATTGTCACGGAATGAAGAACGGATGGAGTGACTGAGAATGAAGAATGGATGAAAGTGAGGGAAAATAGAGAAGGGATGAAACGAACCATCGTGCGGAATGGATGAAGGTTTTAAGCAGAATGTAGAAAGAATGAGTGAGGCAGAATGAAGCATGAATGATGCACGGACAATGAAGAATGAAAAGATTCGTAGGGAATTGATAAAAGACAGGTAGAGTGAAGAATGAATGATTAATTTGGGATGAGTGAAGAATGAATGAACTAGGAAGAATGAGGATTGGATTAAGGATTGCGGAAGAAGACATATACGGAAGACTTAGGCATACTGGGTGACATTATGAGAGAATGAAGAATGAGTGACGGGTTGGCGTAATTAAGAATAAATGAAGGGTTGAGACAGTGAATGATGACTTTTGGATAGACTGAAGAATGGTTAAAGGGCTAAAAGGTGATGAGTGAAGAACTAAAAAATGTTTGATTCATAATTGAGGCAGGATGAATAATGGATGAAGGATTGAGGGAACGTCAAGAGTTGATGAAGGATTGAGAGAGGATAGGTGAATGATTGCGATAAATAATGAATGCGGCAGAATGATGAATGGATGAAACATTAAAGGAGAACGAAGCTGGATGAAGGATTGAGGGAACGTGAAAAGTGGATGTAGGATTGAGACAGGATGGGTGAATGATTGAGGCAGAATGAATGAATGATGCAGAAAGAAGAATGGATGAAAGACTGAAGGAATAAGGGGGATTGAAGAATGGGTGAAGAACTGGGAAAAGTATATAAGCTAAAAAATGGATGAAAGATTGAAGAATGAAGAGTGGATGAAGGATTGAGGGAGAAAGAATAGTGAATGAAGGACTGAGGCAGATTAAATGAATGGGGACTTAGTATTGCCTCGAAAAATAACTGACAAAAGAAAGTTGACCCCCTCTGCCTCAAGACGTTAGTTTATTTTCATTCTTGCAAACCATGGAGATTTTATTCGGTTGACGATTGAATTTTCGAACTGGAGGGGTTGGATACAGCCTTCATTAAACTCTTCACTACCAGGGCACTTTCCGAAGCTGAATAATAACGTGGTACCCGCAAAAATAAATTACATACTGAAGGACATCATCGTACTAAATGTTTTTGGGGGGTCTTATGGATTGGAAGGACAAATTGAATGGAAGCTTGGGATTGGCGTTAAGAATAAGCAACAGTCAAGAATGATTAAAAAATGGAGGACTAGCAGAAATGATTGCAGATCTGGGACTGGCTTCCGTTCTCATGGTGAGGACAACTACAGTAGTATGGAACGATACCATATTTTATTTCATTTAACACCATACAGTTTTATTCAGTTGAGACTGGGTATAGGAGCCTGAGTGTAAATACTCAAACCACGTAACCTACTCATGGTATCCTGTATTGTTTGAAAAACGGATAACCCCTTTTATATATATATATATATATATATATATATATATATATATATATATATATATATAGGGGCTTGAGTGGTGCCATAAACCGTCTTGTGATCGCGTCTTCATTAATATTTAATTGCAGGTAACACCATATGCTTTTATTCAACTGGGATTAGTTGAGGGTACCAAAGTGTTGACTTAGAATTCGCGTGGGAAAATCGAATGGAGTTAACTGAAGTAAATGTCGAAGGAATGGAGAATGGGAGGGTGGAAGTTGACATAAAAGGCCTGCGATTAGTGTTAACTACAGATTCTCTGACGGGAATGGGAAGGAAAAACGTAATTCGTTAGATGGATAGAGTTTTCTTGTGTAAAGTACCGTACAAGTTCGGCTGGTAGGAAGAGTTTACTGTTATTTATGTAATTAGACTTAAAACTCCATGGGAGGAAGTGAATAGTAAAGGGACGAGTAAAAGTGTGTGATACTTTGCCTTGATGTAGGATAATTATTAACTCCCTTGAATCCGGTGATGTCTTATATGGTATATGCATACTTCATGTTCAACTCCAAGAAGCCTGGTATGGGAGTTGTTGAGGCTGTGGAAAATCATAAGCTGAATAAAGAATAAGAAATACTACCGGAACGTCATCGGATTGAATAGTTTAAGGAATACAAAGCTAATTAGGAATTATGCGTTATTGATGAATAAGTGGAATGATACAAGCAAAACTGTAGAAAGAGATCTTTACCAGTCAGCCTTTTAAATAGTCTGATTTATTATGACTGAATACTGATTGAGAGGTGAATAGTGTAATACCTGCTTGGAGAATAAAGAAAGGAAAGATTAAATGTCTTGCTAAGATAGGTTTTGATGTTATTAGCCTAACCTGAGTTTGTGTAATAGGAATGGTGAGTAGAACTCTGGAACCAGAAAAGTGTGCCTGCCTGGGATTGGCGTTGCTGTGACGAGAATGGATGAATATAAGTAGAAGTACTGAAGATTGCGTTTGTGAATCGAGATGTAAGGGGACTGAATAGAAAGAGACAAGTGACTGGAGGTATGGGATTTTTTATTTATTTATTTATTTTTTTTCTGACAAGAGAAGGGAAACATGTTGTGAATTGATTGTGTCCAGAAAGACGCACATCTTTTTCTTTATTAACACCTTCAGTCATTAAGTCAGAGGACAAGAAAACTGAAAGGCACTAAAGTTTCGTTATTAACTCCTTCAGAGGTGATCACCACCTTACGATTTTATTTCGATCGGGAAGAGCGTAAAGGGGTGAAGTAGTTGTGAAGGCCATATCGTCCCGCTAGTTCGGAAAGTTTCTCCTGAGTCAAGTCATCCGACAGCAGCAAACAATAATTTTACAGTACGTAATCGTAGTGAAGGAGTTAATCTTATTGAAGACCATGGTAGGGGAAGGATGACTGGCAGGATAGAAGCAGAAGTGACTGGTGACGTGGGATTAGTTAAGGATGACTGGCAGGATAGGAGCAGAAGTGACTGGTGACGTGGGATTAGTTAAGCCTACACCGAGAAGGCCTAGTTGGAAAGATAGGAACAGGACTGCAGACGCGGGAGTCACGTTACGATGAAGGGGAATGACACGAAACCTAATGAAGGACTTAAGATTGATTGTGATAACCACTTATACGGTATATACCGTATATATCTGAGGGAAGTGAAGTGAAAGATGCAGACCGAAACAGTTGATGACATGGGATCATATACCGTATTCCGGTATTATATTGTGATTGCAATCGAAACGATATTGTCATCAGCTAGCGAGTATGACTGGAACACACCTAAAAGTTCTGTAGTTACTATAGCCTACATCGGAATTTTTTACCCAGTCGGAATGATAGTCCTCACCGAGGAATGGGGGAGAATGATTAAAAAATAGAAGAAGAAAAGTGATTGTTGGAGCCTTGGATATTGAGTTGCAGGTGTTCTACCTAACAGAACAGCAAAAGTCCTTGTTTCAGTTGATGCCCATGAGGTTTTCCATGTGGATATTAGAATAGAGTGGACTCAAAATACCAACCTGAGGAATGCTTTTCTCAAGAGTGTGACGAGTCTCTGGAACTGAACTGGTATCCTGCAGTTCATCACATACATACGGTATTGTACCCACCTCGGCTATCTTCCTAACCCTCAATTATGTCCAAATGATTGAAGAATCACTGTAGAACTAACTCGGTAATATTCTTAAAGTCGTAAAATAAAGCAGTTACTTTCCAGTTGCCAACGATCCCAAGGAATTTGCCAACTCCAGTTTGTGAATATGGCTGGAAGTGAATTCAAGTCCATGTGCCAGTTTGTCAGGCTGCGTACTAGGACTTTTCATTTGGCTCATGTAACGGGAGGGAGGGAGGGAGGGGGACAGTTTTGAATCCGGGAGGGTAGTTGACAGTGGTAAAAAGATAATTGGCATTGGTAACATTAAGGTACCGTATGCTGCCCTTGGTATTGAAGAAATTCGGTCAGCACCAAGGTCTGATTGTCAAGGCTGTGTGTGGGCTCTGTAATTCATGTTTTGAGGTTAATCTAATATTCGGTATTGCTACTGTGGGAGTTGTACAGGTATATGAAGGATTCTTTGGGAGTTGGTGTTGTGCCGAGAGTGCCATATCTTGTTTGCACTAGAGCGATGACCTGTTTGCAAGCATGGCATTGCAGAAAGTGTGATACTTTTTAAGATGGTTTGGGCAGTTTTTTGTAGTGTCGTGCCCATTCTTGAACTTGTTGGTGCACTTTTTTGTCGTATGCCGGTAACAGTGGCGTTAACATGTGGATGTTGAAGTGCAGGAAGATATAGCACTTCAGGGGCTCCAGAATGTATTGATATAACTCTGAATTAGCCGTAGCTATCAACCCACGTGTAGCTCATCATTTTAAAAAATACCATAATATAGCCTGACTGGCTGCCACTACATATTGCAGCTGCTAAAACAGACAGGCAGTTGGTGGTTCAGAAGTATGTTCACATTCGGCTGCTTTGAGTACGATATCAGTATTGCATGTTAGTGGCTTTCTGCGGTTTGTCTTTGGGGTTCAGTTTTATAAGCTGAGTAGGTTTGCTTTGGCTTACAGTAACTGAGTTTAATATAGGTACTGCATATAAAGAAAGTACCTATAGGAGGTCTGTTGACATATAACTAAGGTTATTTGTCTGAGTATTTAGCTGATTAGTCAAAACACACTCTTCGTCGATGTTAGGCCTGGCTTTTAGCCTAGATTCATACTAGTGTTCTTCGTCAAGGTTGGCAAGGTTCTTAGCCTACCTGTTTTTCTTGCTAGGATCAATCCACTCCCTACTGCGGTTTCAGCAAAGTGAGCATAATATGTTTCTTACTGATGCTCCACTGAGGCAGTAGGCTGAGTTTGCTGTCAATAACTGGACACTACAGCAAACTAAGCCTGCTGATGATGATCTTCATAAGTAGCAGGTTGAGTGTGCTGATGATCCACAGATGCAGCAGATTGAGTCTACTGACCCACAGAAGCAACTGGCTAAATATATTGCTGACTGTCCTTTGCAGCAGGCTGAAATTGCTGTTGACAGTTGGCTGAGTCCTGTTTGACCTGCAGGTGACATGTGATAAGATATGAAGATGGTGGTGGTCTGTGTCTACTATATTTCGTCCACTTTAACTTGGCCCCGATTTTCGTCCTTTTGCAGCCGATTTCACTAAGCACAGTGGCAGAAAAAGACAATGCTACGGATCTGTATCCTTTCCACAGCACTCCGTGAATAGCATCATATTCTAGTGTCAGTATATTAAAGTACAGCAATCAAGATGGAGAGATGGCAATTCTGGACAAGTTAAACTGAGTATAGTCATGGCCATGTAAGCCTCGTACAGGACCATGTCCTGGCCGGCGTCTTTTCCTGATGCCTCACTAATATCCCTTGTCGTAACATAGGAGCCGCTTGCACAGCTGTAACAATGGTATCTGGTAATCTTATACTGGATGGCTGATGAACACTAAGCTGGAAAAAAAAAAAAGTTATTGCTTTACAAAATGGTATAACCTACCTTGTCTGATGTGCTACCCCTTTGGGGCTAATATATGAAAGTATATCTTTTTCACTAAAGGTATTTTGCTCTCTTTACTGGACTGAAGGGAATGTTGGAACCCCTAACTTGGGTGTCACATAGGTATGAGAGACCCAGAGACCTTCACAGTAAGGGAATGTCACTGCACGTCTCCTATAACTAGCTACTCAATTAGCCTAAGCGACCTCCTCGTGGCACTACTCTCAGAATTCAGTCATACTACATCACTTTTAAATGGTAGATAATTGGTGATGCCAAATAAGGAAGGCAGGCATGAACTCTAAAGTGATGCCTGGCAAACAGACGAGCAGGCATGATGTCAGAGACAAAGCTGACTTAAAATCTAGAGAAGTGACAGTCACTGAGACGGGAGTGTTGCATTGTAATTCACTTAAGAATGATCGGCTTCTCTCTTTCTACGTTTATATTTACCTAACTTCACTGTGGAGGGTCTCCCTAAGACTAAACTGAATATAATCGTTTGTTGATAAGATTAAGAAATATAAATATAATTCAGAAGAGGTTAATAAAGACTATTTTGCTCGTCCAGTTATAAAAAGTTTCTAATGCAGAATAAAATTGTCAGGCGGTAACGTACAGAAAGACACCAGTATCTGCCCATTTCCGGCTGAAGAAAATTTACATATTGCGAAATACAATGAAACCTCCATCTCTACTAGTGTGTATTTCAGATGATTCGATTTTTCCCCTATGTATTCGTCAAACTTTGGGAAGATACTTGTGACTTGTTTGTACTTGGACGTCATTTAATTGAAAGGAACAGTCTAAGCTCTTTGGAGATGCTACTGTATCTTTATTAGCCCATGGGGAAGTAAGGGGCTGATGATGATGATGATGACGAAGACGACTGTTCCTGCGAGCACATGCATTTCTTAATCTTGGAATTTGCTAGTAAGGCTGAACCATGTAGCTAGGGTTATAGCTTACCACATGTGGGGTTCTATGATGTGATGCTTCCGGAAATAGTTTGTGAACTTATGTATGTAGTAAGGCTGAACCAAGTAGCTAGGTTTATAGATTATTGTGGGGTTCTGTGATGTGATGCTTCTAGAAATAGTTTGTGATCTTATGTATGTAATTATCGTAAGGTGCACAGTTCATGTTCTAATAAGCCCCTCCTCGAAATTACGTAATAAGGATCCTATCGTTGTTTGATGATTTTTTTTAAACTGAAGGGCGGACGTTGGTAGCGAAGTTAATGAAGGCTATCATAACTCTTCGGTGTGAAAATTTCTCCAAAATTGTTAGATAGGAGAAATGTCATGGGAATGAAGTGGTTCATTAACGAAAAAAGTCAGAATTGTTAGTCCAGGGCCTACAGTATGATGCTTTCCTTTGTACCGGGTACCGGCATGTCAAGCAGATATACGGTCTAAGTTTATCCTTTCACCCAGAGGTCATTTTTGTTTTATTTCTGCCGCTGCCAGACGATATTATGACCTTATTGCATTTGGAACTGCTGGACTTATCCTGGATAAAAACCGCCTTCATACTTTAGGTACTAGATGCATTCATTCTAAATAAAGTCGTTGGCAGCAGCAAGAATTTAGTAAAGTTGATTTTCGGACATGAGGGATAATCCAGCAAGGACGAGGGTCCTTCATAAGCATTAAGGAATCGTCGGGCAGTATGAGAAATGTCATTGTAGTGAATGGGCTATTGGAGACTTGCTGATCTCCTCCACAAAATGTCCTTCCGAAGATGCAATAAAATTATTTTAAGTCTGCAGTTGGTAAGAACAATATAGGTTAATGCACTGAATGGATTAATGGAGGTTATATATATATATATATATATATATATATATATATATATATATATATATATATATATATATATATACGTACAGTATAAAACTTTTTATTCGATGTCCTTCCAAGTCGGTAATATACCGTAATCGTCTGCAGTTAGTATGAATAAAGATACGGTATGTCGTCGTCTCAGTGAAGAGGGTTAAATAGGACCCTATAGTGACATATTTCTTTTTTGTCATCAACAGACAATTTTATTCAGCTTTAGTGTTCAAACTGGAGGAGTCAGAGAAGCCCTCATTAACCACGAGTCTCCACCTAAGCAGAGTAAAATCGCCATGAAATAAAATACCGTATGCTAAATGAAGACGTCATGGTACTGCTAGAGTAAGATTGTGAGGATGGTATGTATGTCAATAAAGTACTTGAATGATGTACTGTCTATTTAATGGTCTAAAATAGCTATAAATAATTTGGATCTCGGTCGTATCGTAAGCAGAATCCATTTCCACAGGCTTTAATGTGTAAAGATGTTTTTGTGTTGATTTATCAGTCTGCATCTGTCATCTTTGTGTGTGTGTGTGTGTGTGTGTGTGTGTGTGTGTGTGTGTGTGTGTAGCAAGCGTGTTATTAACCGGAACCTCGCCAGCCCAGAACTTACTTTGCATTTCACTCTGGCCCCCGACGATTTTATGCAGGATAGGAGAGGGTCCGAGAGATGGAGGTTACATTAGAGATCGCGACGGTGCGCGGTGTAGGCGGCGTGTAATTTCTGACTACGTGTGATATACGTGAGGAGAGGTGAAATGCATTTGTCATCTGTCTTGCTGCTGAAAGGTTTGTGTAATGTGACATGCAGGCTTGTCGCAGTCAATGCTTCATGAAATTCGGTCAGACATGGAGAGTATTAATAGCCTACGGATTCTCCTTTTTCATAAACTGGGTAAGTCTCCTGGAACTGACAAGAATAAACATGAGAAAGGAGACAACGTTTTTTGCTGGTAACGAGAAATGACGGATGTGGTGTGGGAGAGAAGTATTTGATTCCTTGTAACTGACGGTGAGGTGTGAAACGCTGGCTTAGATTTGTGAATGGGAAGGTAGTGTGTGTGTGTGTGTGTGTGTGTGGGTGTGTGGGTGGGTGGGTGGAAGTGGGTAGGGGCAAGTGGAAATGAGGGGAGGGGAAGGGGAGGCAGTGGGGAGTAACCACAAATCCTCCTTCCCCCAACCCCCCTCCTCCTCCCCAGTAATGGTCACACCCCTCGGTCTATTGATCCCCATTCTTGTTCTTCCTCGGGGCGTGTTTATATGGGAGGCGGGAACAGTCGTGGTTCTGGGGGTTCCCTGAACTGGTGCTTGTGGTTGTGGTTCTGAGGACTACTGCACTCTAAGGTACCTTCTAACAAAACCACATGTATTGGGTTATTGTGTGTGTGGTTTTCAGCGTTTGTATTATTGAATGTTACACTGTGCCTTTGAACGGTACCTGAACAAGACATTTTGGTCGCTGTTGTAAGGGTTACTGCTCTTTGGACCACCCTTACGAAAGCACCATTTTCTTCTTCTTCTTCTTCTTATAATTATTATTATTATATTATTATTACTGTTGTTATTATTTGCTGTTTCAGGGTGTGAGATTGTGAGAGTCTTTAAGTGGTGCCTGTTCTCTGGGCTCCTGCAGTTTAGGATACTCTTTCGCAGAATCACATGTATGGATTTTCTTTATATAGCTACCGGTATATTATATTTTGTATTATATGTTGTTATAATACTGCACTGTCTGTGGTTCTGGGGGTCCCTAAATTGATCCCAGTGATCGTGGTCTTATGTGCTCAGTACTGCAGTTTGTCATCCAACAAAAAGCAAATTCTTGAGTTTCTTGTATAAATGGTTTAGCCTAGCTACGTGATAACTGATCTTGTTCGTAGTTTGGGGGGACACCGTAAACTCTGGTTGTGATCGTGGAATTTATTGGTGGTGCGCATTCACCTTAAAGTCCCTAAACTGACGAATTTCTTCCTTTTGTAGCTTGTTAATCGTAGCACAGAGGCAGAATTAGACAATATTGCGGCTTTACATCCTTTTCATAGCACTCTTTCGTAACTACCACCGTATTATAATGCTAATCTCTCGTTACAAATCGGCATTCAAGGTGGAGCTATGGCAGTTGTAGATCAAGTAAAAGGGAACAGTCTAGTAGACCAGGAGGTGAGCTTAGTTACGGCAACAAAAATGTCATTCAGTTTAGGGGAAGCTAGTGTTTCCTCTGCTGGGGAAGGTTGTGGTAGCTACTGGGGGCTGTTGACGTTAGTCTTAGCCAAGAATTTTGAAAACGTGAATGATATTTGAGAAAATATGCTCAATGATTTATTTCGCTGGGTACCTTTATCGGTAGCAATATATTGTGATGATAAATACCGGTACCCTGCAAGTAAGGTCACCTTATAAATCCTCCCCTCCTTTTTTTTTTTTTTTTTTGCAGTAAATTTAAAGGTTTCCCATTTAACTGTTTCTGACCCTGACCTGTGGTTATGTTCATAGGGTATGAAATCCTCACAACTGGATGCAGATAATCAGTTGTTGAGATTAATCAGCCAAGAATCATGAATCCATACTATCAGTTAAAATGCACTGAGAATGTGGAGAGGGAGTGTTTTGTCAAAAAGCGACAGGATTTGAACTGTATTTTCTCATCAACAATCCAAGTGACAGCGCAGGAAGGGAATAATTCGGCAACCCTGCATGCCAGGATGGGATGAAATCACAAGGTCAAGTAACTTACTTCCCCCTGCAAGGTCGGAACTTAGGATTGGTAACATACCTTGTGGGATCATCTTATCTGCTATCCCGAGAGTGAATCAGAAGCCAAAGTGGAATGTAATTTCATTTTACTAAAAGGAAAACGCCTCACGCTACAGATACAGTGCAATGTTTACAGTGTAGCAGGCTCAGTATTTTTAGTCAGATGTTCTGATGCACAGCCAGTTTTCTGTGGTGTTTAACGGTGTGAAGATGATCTGGGGCACCACAATCGTCAAGATGCAAGTCGCTATATGTTTGGTTTCGTCCTTTGCCCCCATCGTCGATGTTGTGTTGGTGACCAGATGAGTACCGTACACGTTGCACCGGCTGGGGACAGTACTCTTCAGAACGAATAAAGACCCCAGCCAGGGGCAGCCTTTTCTTTCAAAGTACATTACTAGTGACTCGAGCCCTGCTGGTTGATACAGTTCTGCCTGGTCAGTAAATACTGAATAACTTTCGCAACAAACGAGAACGACGACATCCAACCTTCATTCTAATGAAATAGAGTCCTTGCCTGTGCACTGTAAAGCAGCAGTTTCTATAAAGGCCTCTCCTAACAAACCACTTGAAACTAATTAGGAAAGAAATAGCTTCTCAGCGCGCGCGCGCACACACGCACGCACGCACGCACGCACGCACGCACGCACGCACGCACGCACACACACACACACACACACACACACACACACACACACACACACACACACACACACACACACACACACACACACACACACACACACACACACACACACACACACACACACACACACACACACACACACGTGTCCCTGTATCTCTTAAAACACGAATGGTATAGCTACGAAACAAGTGATCATGAGCCTGAAGATCGAAAGGGCCCTACCGGTAACTTGGATGTGGTGACTGTGAACCTGCAGCAGCAGAATTGTTAGCAGATTTTTCACTCTTAACCCTGTTTGATTCGACTGGTGCACTGAGGCAATTTATTCAAGCCAATATCAAAACGATTTTGATATACCGTGAGAAATCCAAGTATTCATCAACTTTAAAATCTATGTTAGTTGACCATATCACTGACATTGATACATCATATGATTATATTTAGGCTAAGACATGACAGTTTTGTTCAGATGAAAGAAATCGTAAAATGGTTAAATGCCACTGAATCTGCCAGTGGGAGCCGTGACCACAAAAGAGGGCTACTCTGCGTCTTAAGTTTACAGCAATTACCGGTATCTTTCTTACAAGAGCAGTAAACCAGCTTAGAAGACTGAGTCATTATGTATAGTGATATTCATAATACGATTTTTTTTTCCTACCAGGTGAGGCAGCCTTTTAAAATTTACTGTTGTACAAAAACGGATGTTGCATACCTGGAATGTTGACAAATGAACAGTCATGCATGTAGTTCACAATTCAGGTAGGTGAGACAAGAAGGGTCAGTTAGGTGATCTTTTTAATACTACCATTTTGTTTAATAGTGATGAAGTTAATGTGCTCTTTAAAACCACAACAATGGATTTAGCCTCTAACTGTGAGAGATGGCCAGTGTTAGGTCATGTTGTGTACCCTTGTGGATAATTAAACCGCTATTAAATTCAGTTTTAATAAGTGTGCATTTTATATTTTTTTTTATACAATGAGTACTGTACTTGTAAGAACAGAAATCGACTCCTAATAAAATTGTCCCGAGTCAGCAAAAATGTAGTAGTTAAAATTTCTCATGTCCTGAAAGGGTTTGGAAGTTTCATAGAAGTTTCCCAACTCCCACCTTACTCCTGCCCCTTCTAGGCCACAGTTAGGATGATATAAAAGGGGTTGGATGAGAAGGATGGTCTTCTTAGACACAGTTGCCTGGTGCTACCCCACATAGGCTAGGACTAGGATGGGATGGCAAAGGTTATGTTGAAGATGATATATATTTTTGGACTGAGTTGCTAACTCCTGGCCAAGGCCTTCCCCATATTGGCTGTATGGTAGAACTAAGATGAGGAACAAAAGGTTATGATGATGATGGCGTTTCTGTGAATACTGTAGGTATCTTGTTTCCGGCCTAGCCCTCCCCCTCAAAGGTAGTTGAGCAAAGGCTATAATGATGTGACTGTGACTGAAAAGGATGGGTTTTCTGGGGGGAGGGGGGGGAGCATGGGTTATAGTGATGATGGCAACGGCGGCAGATCTTGTAGGCAGATGATCGGCTCCTGCACTGCCCCTAACCCATTACAGGCTATGGGTAGGATAGGAGAGCAAATGTGGTGATGGTGATTTAAAGAACTTCTTTTTGGACTCTAGGGTGCTTGCTTCTGACCTATCCCTACCGTACATAAGGTGGAGCTTGGATGTTGATGATGATGATGGCGGCAGCTGTTCTTGATTTGTCACTAATTCCTAGCCTAGCCCTCCCCCCATAGACTAGTAAGGACAGGACTGGATAGTAGACTAGCCCTTGCACTACGTGTGGTTTCAAACTGACTGAAGTCGTTTGGAGATGGCAGGGATACGATCGATATCAAACTGAAAGAGATAATAAAGACAGTTCCTTCTAGGCTACTCGAGAGGTCTCCCTTAAGTTGAATAAAGCTGTCGGTAGCACGGATAAAATATAAATACAGGTCACGGGATAGGCTGAAAGGGAAAGGGAAAGTGACATTCTGATGGATAATTTTCTCCGGTAATCTTCTGAACTGTAGAAAATCATGTGTGAGTAGAATTAAAAGAAAAATGCACAATGGAAGTTGATAAAGTAGGTATGGGTTGAGTGCATGTTATGTAGGGTAGTCTACAGGACTAGTCTTTGTAGCTGCCACGCTCCACCCCGCCTCACGCTTCACGGTTTAGGAGGCACTCCACTGCGCATCCTATGGAAACTGCGCTGTTGTATGTCCAGTACGGTACATGCTGAAAGATCTGTAGGGTACTACGTCTTATGGGATATTTTACTCTTCCAACATGTATTGCGTATTATATATATATATATATATATATATATATATATATATATATATATATATATATATATATACTGTATTCGTCTTAAACGAATAGTCAGGATAAGTATAAACATAACAAACCTTGAGTATCTCACTGCCCACCATCCTGTAGACAGTGACAATTGAAGTATATATACGTATATTCGAAATTATATACATAGTGCTCTTTGGGAAATGTATGTTCCTCATCACAATCTTGACTCTCTCCTTCTCTCTCTCTCTCTCTTTCTCTCTCTCTCTCTCTCTCTCTCTCTCTCTTTCTCTCTCTCTCTCTCTCTCTCTCTCTCTTTCTCTCTCTCTCTCTCTCTCTCTCTCTCTCTCTCTCTCTCGTTTTTCACCAAAGAATTGGCTTAGGCCAGGTCTGCAAACCAAGGAAAGAAAGCTTGATACGGAGAGAACTATCTACAGCATGTCCTGTAAACTGGACTAGACACTTTGTCAGAATTCAGTCCCTGGAATGGCCGTGCCTCATAGAGCCAACCGTCTGTACCTTTTTTATTACCGGCACCGTATATAGAAACCAGAATTAAAATACACGTTAATATTTCTAACCATGTAAGGAAATGCCTGCGTTGATAAAAATACCTGTGCTGCGCAATTTCGAAAAATTGGGTATTAAACCATGTACGTATTGCACACTTAACGAATGTTCTACAGCTAAAGCATGGCGCATTTTTATTTAAAGCGACTCCGAAAGTTGCACATTGTCGGAAAATTAATCTGCTGCGTGCTTAATATTTCAAAGCTTACTGTACTGTACTTGTGCGAGGCTTTTGTTAAGTGCTTCCCCTGCAACGCACCAATTATACACAGTTTTAATGTATTTCCCATGTGAGCACTTCTTGAATAGTGTTGAAACGTAGCTATTAATATTGGATGTAGATGGCTGAGTATTTCACACTTGGTTGATATCTGACGCGTCTACAGAGCACGTATACAATAATGTGGGAATATTTGCGCACGCAGTATTTTTTGTTGCGCACTTTGCAGTATCTGTTTGAGGAAGTTATGTGCTAAGTGTATGTGGTGTATTATATCCCCCTCTCCATAGATGGGGAAAGGGGTTATGAAGGTGACGGTGACGATGATGAGGTTAACGTGTTTCAATGTAATGGGGTAAAAAAAAAAAAAATTGGAAAGAATATTATAACTTACATGACTGACAGATAGATAGGCAGATTAGATACATAGCTAAGGTGATGTGTACCGTATGTGGCTCATTTGTCAAAAAAAAAAAAAAAAAAATCGTGAGAGGGGCTGTAAGAAGGAAATGAATGTTTGAAAAATGTATGTAGTGTGTGTGTGTGTGTGTGTGTGTGTGTGTGTGTGTGTGTGTGTGTGTGACTAAGAAAAAGAAAGAATAAGTATATATAGCCGTTGCAAGTAGGTATGTATGCAACAAAAACCAACAGACCCCCTCCCTCCCCCACCCCCCAAAAGTGCATCAGTGGTAGAGAGTAGACGGGTCGAGAAAGTAGGACCAGACGGCAGTGAAAGTGAGAGGTGGGCCGGTAGGGAAGTGAAGGGGCAGGGGAGTACTTTGGGCCATCTAGGTAATGATATTGATAATAATGGTAATAATAATAATAATAATAAGAAGAAGAAATAATAATAATATTATTATTATTACTATTATAATTATAATTATTGTTATTATTATTATTATTATTATTATTTTAATGATGATTGTCGTCATCATCATCATCATCAATAAATGCAGAGGGTATGATTCAGACGCAGAAAAAACAACGTATAAAAGTAGAACCCTCAGTACTGTGGCCAGGGAAAAAAAAAAAAAAAAAAAAAAAACAGAGCCACATCTCCTTTCACTGTCATCCAAGCCTTACACGTCCTCGGCTCCACCCCACAGGAGAAACCATCTGTACTAACGTCCTTCACCCGTTAAGGCACTTTCCGTAACACGTGTGGGGTAGAACCATTCCGTCGTCTGCCACGTTAGCCGTTTCAGTACGATGACGTCCTAGGTACATAATTCTTGCTACTGGCAAACAAGTTCATTAGCTGTGGGAAGACATCCCCACCCCGCCTCCTTATAGTCATGTCATTCTTATGCAGCCACACTACCAAAACGGATATTTAGTGAGTGGTGGGAGTATGCTATTTCCCGTGTTTGCATGTGTTTGCATCCTGTTTTTTTTTTTTTAATACCGGTGACATGTACTGACTCGATATACAGACTTAGGCATTACATCACTTCCACTTTCACATGCATCATTCTCATTACTGGCACTGTCACCATTTGCGCTTTGCCAACATTGCTGCCACTCTGCTTTTGTGATTTGGCCCAGCCCTACACCACCTTCATAAAAATTTCTACAGTTACCACCCAAGCACGCACCTTTTTTTTTTTTTTTTTACTACATCTCTAACGAATATCATTATTTATCATTTTACCAAGTCTGCGCACCCCATGTATTATATTCATAGCAGTCTGATTTCCATTTTTCTCGCTTAATCTTGTCCTTTCCTCCTGTATAAATACCATACCACAGTCTCTTACCGTACTTTTCTCCACTTTTTCTGCCCACCTCCCTCTTATTTTGTGCACTTTCTTTCACCAACTCATTCCTCTCTTTACATTCTGGAATTTTATCCTCCCCCTCCCCTCCTATTGCTCCGTGGTGATGGCATATCTCTCCTATCTTCTCACAATACCCTTTCTTCTCTTCCTCTCTCCCTTCTTTCCCCTCCCCTCACCCCTTCATTTCCCCCTTTTCCCACCCTATTCGAACTGTTCCTCTTTCCCCCTCTCCTCACGCTTTACTGTTCTCCTCCTCCTCCCTCCCTCATCCATCTTCATTTCCCTCTTTCCCTACGCGAATTGTATCCCGTTTTCACCCTGTTCACTCACCCAAGTCTCCTCTTTCTCTTCTCCCTCATCTTCATTTTCCCTCTTGCATCCCAGCGAGAACTATACCCCTTTCCCTCTCCCCTCTCACATCACTTCCCTCCTTCCTAATCCGTCTTCATTCCCGCTTCCTTCCCTACGTAAATTGACTCCTTTCTCACTCTTTCCCCTCTGTCCCATCTCCCTCCCTTCTCCTCCATCTTCATTTTTCCCTCTTCCCTCCCTACACGAATTGTACCCCATTCCCACATCCCTCTCGCTTCACTCCTCTCCTTTCACTCCCCTCCTTTCCTCTTCCATATTCATTACCTGTTTCTTCCTTACATGAGTGGTACCCCTTCTGGCCCTTACCTATATCCTTCAGACTATATACGCCTTTCTTCGTCATCTTCTTTTCTTCCTCCACTTCGTTCACCTCTTCTCCAACTCATCCATGTTTTCCTTTACTTCACTTTTTTTTTTTTCCCTCACGGTATACATCTTTCTCCCACATCCGCCTGCCTCCCTCATCCTTCACCCTCCCTCTCTAATTATTCTCCCCCATTCCCCTTCTCTCCCTCTGTTTCCCCTCCTTTACTTCATTTTTTAAACTCATATCTGACCATTCTTTCCCATTCCCTTAACTCCATCAATTTCCCTTCCCTTCCCGCTCTCCTGTTCTGATTTGCCGTCATAGTACTGCATTCGTATTAGCTTAGAATCCTCCAACACTTCGTCCTTAGTTTAATTATTGATATCGCACGTTGACTGCGAAATTGATATTGTACAATCTTTTTAAAAAGATATAATTACCGGTAACAAACAAGAGAATATCAAGACGTAATGGGACAAATAAGTCACGAAGGACGAGTTATTGTAGTTCGTTTACTTTAACTTGGCCCAGATTATCGTCCTTTAGAGGCTATTTCCCGTAGCTCAGTGGCAGAAATGAGATAGTACTATAGCCCTGCAGCCTTCCCATGTCGCCTCTTCGTGACTAGCATCATCTCCAGGGATAATATCGTGTTATAACTCAGTATTCATGAGAGAGAAGTGATAACGTTTGGTTTCCTTTGTGTCGGTACCGGTATTTCCCCCCTCCCCTATCTATCTCTCTCTCTCTCCTTTTACCCTTCTATGGTTTTACGCACCCTTTCCCCCCCTCCCTCATCGACTTGTTTCCCCTCCCAACCCCTGTCCCCCCCCCCATACGACACCTTAACCTTTGTCTGAGATTTTGACCAGAAACGGGATGGAGTGAGGTCAGGTGACAGGTGGGGGAGAGATTAGTATTGTAGAGGGAAGGGGAAGCGGGGAGGGGGGGAGATGAAAATAGGGAAGTACCGGGTAATGCATTTTTATGTTAGTGATGATGATGATGATAGGAAATGATGGCGATGGCGGTGTTTTTGTTTGTGGTGGTGATGGTGATGGTGATGATGTGGTAGAGTTACCCTCGTCATCTTTATTTGCAATATTCGTGGTCGTTTTATTTTGGCTCCAGTAATGCGGAATATACAGCAAGTTAGTTTATCTTTACTGTACCTTATTCGGATGTATTGTAATGGTACAGTGACCTTAGTAATAGAATAGGTAATTGAGAGAGAGAGAGAGAGAGAGAGAGAGAGAGAGAGAGAGAGAGAGAGAGAGAGAGAGAGAGCGAATGGAGCTGGAGGTATCTGACAACTCTGTATGAATGGAAAATCGACCGAATGGGACCTTTTAATGGGGGGTCAAGGGGTGAGAGAGAGAGGGGGGGGGCGATTTGTGGTTGTGGAAGTGAGTGAGAGGATGTTTAAATTCTGATGTTTGGCTTTCTGGATGTGACAAGGGGTGTGGATGTGGCTGGATGTCAGTGTGGGGGTGATGGTGAGTGTAGGTGTACATATCCCTGAGTATAAGGGTGGGTAGGGGTGTGTTTGTAAGTGGGTGTGGATATTTCAGGATAAGTACCGGGTATGGGTTTGGGCGTGAATTTTATTGTGTTTGAGGGTGTGTTATATAATCTAAAATTGTGTGGGGCGAGGAGTGTCGAAGTGGGTGAAGGTGCGAAAGGGAAAAGTGTGGGTGTATGAGAGAGGATGTAAATAAATTTGTGGGTGATGTGGATGTGGGTTTGGTAAGAGTAGGCTGGTGTGTGTGTGTGTGTGTGTGTATGTCTGTGTCTGTATCTGTGTGTGGGCGTGGGTGACAACTGACCAATTTCCCGGTCTTCCGTCACCCAACTTCCGCCCGTCCGCCCGTGGGAATACAGTCACGCCCACTCTCTCTCTCTCTCTCTCTCT
>NC_136959.1:64592008-64722008 GCF_032717465.1 Coenobita brevimanus | reverse complement strand
GAATGGAAAGGAAGAATGGTGGGGAGGGGAGGATAGGTATGAGTTACGATTAAGAAAGGAGTGTTGTAATGGAAAGAAGAGGAAGGAGGAGGGGAGGAGAGAAGGGAGATAAGGTAATAAGTGGTGGGGAGAAGTTGAGAAGGCTGGGAAATGGTGGAGTAGAATGGTAGGGAGGGGAGAAGAGAGAGGAAGAGCTCTTTGGGGAGGGGAGGAGAGGGTTAAGAGTGGTGGGGTTGGGCGAAGAGGAGGGAGAATGATAAGGAAGAGAGATGGGGAAGAGAGGGTGGTGGGGAAGAGGGGAGATGGAGAGCTGTTTGGGGAGGGTAGTGGGGGGGAGGAAGGCTAGTCATTGTGCTAAGAGTATATACTATTGTTAGCGTCCCAGCCCTGCGTATGCCAATTTTAAACTCTCATGTGGCTATATCCAGCGCTCTATTTAATTTTAACACCTTCAGTAGGATGACGTCTTAACTTCGGCCTTGCCCTTTTCAGACGATTCACTTCAGCACAAGAGGAACTTTACGAACTGAAGGAGTTAGCTAGCCTTCATTAACCCTTTCACTGCTACAGACGTGAACACAACTGTGGAGGTAGTGATAATTTAAAACCGGTAAACGTAAGAAGCCATTGTTTAGTTATCTTACACTTTTATGGTTGTCAGCGTGCGCTAAGTTAATACTTTCCTGCTAATCTTCATTTTTTCCCAGTTCCCAACAATCACGTTAGTAGAGAGATGCTGATCATGGCTGTTTTATTTTGTTTGAGGTATAATTATAACACAAGCGGAACCCGACGTAGTATCAAAACAAGTAAGTCACTGAAACTAGAATTAACCATAGAGATTTTTGCTCCTGAAGATTTTTTTTTTTTCGCCCATTTCTGCTACAGCCAGACGATTTTATTTTCGTTTAGGCAAGACTTACCCTAGTGGGGTGATGAGAAGCAGTCTACGCTAATTCTTGCAGTGCGGTGACATCGTTTATTTTACAGCACCTTCAGTTTCGGACTCATATCGAAAGGGTTAAAATTATCGTCTCGTAAGCCTGAGAGAGAGAGAGAGAGAGAGAGAGAGAGAGAGAGAGAGAGAGAGGGTGGTGGTTGTGGTGGTGGTGGTGGGTGGGTTGGAAGGGCAGCATCCGGTGGTGTGCTGTAGTCATCCCCCCGTCTCCCCCCCCCTCCCTCTCTCTCTCTCTCTCTCTCTCTCTCTCATTCCGGCGGGTCTGGAAGGAGGATGAGAGCTTTCTGGTTTTCTAATCTTGTTTCCGTACCTTATATAGAAAGTCAGTCATCATGTTAGTACCAAGGCCGGGCCACGTATAAAGGTCTGTAAGCTCTGTGTATCTTAACTCGCGTAGAATGAAAGAAGAGAGGGGAAGAGATGGACCGAAAGATATGGGGATAGCTGAAGAATGGAAGAAGAGACAGATGAATAAGATGAATAGGGCACAAAGAAGAGACGGGATGAGAAGATAGGTGAGATAGGAAGAGCAGAAGAGAAGGTAGCAGTGAAGAAGACAAGGCAAGATTAGGTTGAAGAGAAGAGAGGTGTGGGGCAGGCTGAAGGTAAACGAGAGAAACTGGAAGGGAAGAGAAGAGGAGACATGAGGAAAGGGGAAGAAAAGAGAAAAGGATAGGTGGAGGAATGGAATGGGGAAAGTGAAGAAGAGAGGGAAGGGAAGGTGAAGGAAGTAAATGGGAAAAGTGAAGATGAGAGAAAAGGAAAGATGGGAATGGGAGGGAAGAGTAGGTTAATGGGAGGGGAGGGGATGGGGGGAGTTACACTTGGGGAGAAATGAATGGGGCCAGTGCCAGAGAGAGAGAGGGGGGGGGAGGAAGGGAAGATGAGGAGTGGAATAGAATAGAGAGAGGGAGGGGGGAAGTGGACAGAGGAGAGGGGGAGTTGAAGGAGAAGGAGGAGGAGGGAGTACAAAGGAGTGCAAAGGAAAGCAAACTGCAACAGACCTTATGGTCTTGGCATGGACAAAGGGGAAGGAGAGAGGGATAGAGAAGAAACGCGAGAAGAGCTGGGAGGAGGAAGGGAAGAGGAGATGGGGGGAAAAGGAGGAAAGAGAAACTAAGTAGCAGTAGGGGGACGGAGGAGGATAGAAGGAGAGTGAGAGAAAGGCTGCGGAAGAGAAAGAGATTGACGAAGGAGCGATGCGAGAGGAGAACGAAAGACGGGAGACGGATAGGGAAGAAGGAATGGAAGAGAGGGGAAGGAGGGGGAAGTAGAGACAGGGAAGGGGGGAAGAGGGGTGAGAGGTGTGTGGGGGGGGGAGAAGGGGGTAATATTCGTGG
Organism: Coenobita brevimanus; assembly: GCF_032717465.1. Lineage (NCBI taxonomy): Eukaryota > Metazoa > Arthropoda > Malacostraca > Decapoda > Coenobitidae > Coenobita > Coenobita brevimanus. The sequence continues at coordinate 64,719,710 of NC_136959.1, read as the reverse complement.
AAAAGGGGACGTATTGTAAGGAAGGAGAGGGGTGGGGTTAGGTGACAAAGTATGTAGGTATGACTGAAGGTAGGTAGATAGCTAGGTAGGTATGTTAAGTGAGTGGGTGAATGGGTATGGAAGTAGAATGGGAAATAGGTTGGCAGAACGGTTGCTTGGTAGGTAAGTTCCGCAGTTAGATGGGTAGACTAAAGTTGATTGGCAGGAGGGTTGTAGGTAAGCAGGAAGAAGGGTATAGTGATATTACGAAAGACATGCAGGTCGGTAGGTAGGTAAGATAGTAATTATAAGCATAGGAAGTAAGAGAGTAGATTAGCAGAGAGAATGCTGTATTGATTGAAAATTAAATAAGTAGAGGCGTTGAAAGATAGTAAATAGAAGGATAGCTAGGTAGTTACGCGAATGTGCGAAAATGCAAATGACAAGCATTAGGTAATGTAGGTAGCAGGCATGCATGCGTGCTCTAGATACAGTATACTGTGTGTGTGTGTGTGTATATATATATATATATATATATATATATATATATATATATATATATATATATATATATATATATATATATATATCCAGAGAGAGAGAGAGGGGGAGGGGGGAGTAGGAAGGCAGGTGACGATATAGTGGTAAGGCAGGGAGAGGAGGTAGGCAGGGGGGTGGTAAGACAAGGGAGCAATAAAGCAAGGATACAGGCACGTGCGAGAGGGAGGCAGGGTGGAGGTGAGGCAGAGGGAGTTAGAGGTGAGGGGAGTGTAGTGCCCGGAAGTGATAATGAGTTGCATCTAGTTTATATGACCAAAAGTACGGTTGAGAGAGAGTGGCCGAGGCATGGCTGTTACCATGCGGACGTACCAAAACATAGCTTAATTACCTAGTTGCTAAGTCACTTTTTTTTTCCTACTGTAATTCACTAGTATTCTCTTTAAAATATAAAATCTCGAGTCGATGGTAACATATGCCTTTGGTCACGTGATCCAGCATAATGTACGCGTGGGCAATGATGTAAAGCACGATGATTTTCATTATTTATCGATGTAAGAGCATAAAGAGAGAGAGGTTGTTGAGTAATTATTGTAACTAGAGAATGTTATTATTTTTTTTTTTTTTGAGTAATCGATTGTAAGGGGAAAGACATCACACTGAGTCTATCTCGAGTCTGTAGTAATTAGAATCTTAAATTGCGTACGCCGTCATCCCCCCCTTCCCTTGATATCACGCTGTTTGGCGTGTCTCAGCGTGTCACTCGCTCACCGGCCGGGATACATGGCAGGTGCACGGTACTGTCGTCATCCTCCTCCACCTCCCCCCCTTCAAGGAATTCTGTAAGTAATTTGATATGAAGGTAAATTTTTTCAAGTAACCAACGTTTTCTTTTCTTATTATTTTTATGTTTTCCAATGCCAAATACTGTTTAATTAGTTTTGACCTTCATTTTGGGGGGAAAATCCCCCTTTTGGAATTTTGAGTATGATTTCCAAAAGAGGGTTTATCCCCCAAAATCAAGATCAAAATTAATTAAAAACACATTATTTTGCATTAAACTAACCTAACCTAACCCAACCTAACCTAACCCAACCCAACCTAACCTAACCCAACCTAACCTAACCCAACCCAACCTAACCCAACCCAACCTAACCCAACCCAACCTAACCTAACGTAACCTAAGGCCTGACAGACCGAGTGCACACGCCTGCACCAGCCTATATGGCGCAACATTCATCCGCTACTGAGCGATAGCCTAAGCCACTACATGACTACCCCTACAAAATTTGCTCCCCCAACTCAAACTAGACTTAAAAGGTAAGTTTTAGAATAGTTCAGGGACGTAATATAATGGAAATTGGTAACGTTGGTTACTTCTAAAGTTATACCGATATTAATGATGTCTGATATGTTGAAGCGCGAATTGTGATATCACACGAGTGATAATAGTGACGAAATTAAGAAACGAACTCGGGTAGAGTCAAGTGTTGTCATTCCTCAGGAAATGTGACTGTGACGCCATTAGCTTTGGACAAACGAGTCCTGTGTTCCCAGTCATCTCCCCTACATTTTTGAGCTAGATAGTGAGGTATTTTCCATATTTTTGTGTACTGTACTGTATAGTATTATTATTTAGTAACTGGAGTACGAGAATGCTAGCTAGTTCTGTCTGAGCCTCAGATAAATGTGTGATTTTTGTAGGCCAAGTATCAGGTGCCCAGAGACTGTGAATTATTTATTATTATTGTGTTGGAATGACTTTGCAATTCAGTACTTATTAGGGCTATGTTGTGAGTAAATGTTCACATAGTTACTTTGTGAGGCACAATGATATTGATACAGTGATGATTTTCATGGTTAGAGTTACAGTTATTCATGCTTACTGTGTATGTTACAGTATTTTTTTTTTCTTCCATGTTATCCCTACAATAAGTATTATTTTGAGCAGACCAGTGTGTCTGTGGTGCCATGTGTGATTGTTATTACTTGAGATGCCGAGTGTTGTAACGCATGTTTCTTTATTATGAGACCCCCCTGATCATGTGAAGGGATTACTTGCATTGGGGAGAATAGTTATTCACTATTCATATTAACTTCTAGCGGGTCCCAGTGTGTAGGTCTAAGCACGAGTGAGTGAGTCAAGGTCCCAAGTGTGGAGGTCAAGGTCGGCAGTGGCAGAGGACTGGACCAGTGAAATTTGTGCTCAGAGGGACGATTGTGAAGAAACACATTGGACTGGGACAGAGGAGCTAAGTTGCTTGCACTTGATATTAGGACCACATAGAGATATGTTTTTCGAACATTGTGCTAACTGATTCATGTTTAATCTGTAGAGCAAGTAGCAGGGGAAGATTTCTACTTTTTGGTCTTGTTAATACACATTCCCTCTCACTCGAACTTTATTGTTTGTATAACCCTTGAGAACTGGTGGTATAGAGCTTACCTAGTAGTTTATTAATGTGCAACTTAGAAGCATTCTGGGAAACTGCGAAGGTTGGGCTTGGGTTGGCCTAGTTGGAGACTGGCCCCGTCATTTAGGCATGCTACCATTCTTAATTTGACCACTTGAATGTAATAAACGCAACCGAAGAGGCCGCTAATGGAAGAGAGTCTCCATCAGTCTAAGTTCCCGACCGTTCCAGCACACAGTGGTCATCAATAGTGACTTGTTTTCTGCCCCTCTTGACCATGTAAAAGTCTGGATCGCAGAGGTGACAGTGCAGGAGGAGACAAATGGAAGGGGTAGGTTGGGGGAACTGTGAATATGAAAGAGGTATAGAGGGGTGAGGCACAGGGGGCAAGGCAGGCTGGCAGGCACAGGTACAACATTCCTTGTCTTGCGTCACACACACACACACACACACACACACACACACACACACACACACACACACACACACACACACACACACACACACACACGCTCGCGCGCGCTGCCTCACGTGGAAGACTGCGATACCCACCCCACCTTAAAATCTGTTCGCCTGAGTCCACATATAATCTTATGTATTTACTATTTAATTTTACATTCTCACCACATCGCTTATATGTTCGTTTTGAAGATAATAATGGCCCCCTCCCAATACAAGCTACACTTACAACAGAATGATTACATCTGTGTTTATGTGTCTGTCAATCCACCCCTCTGCATGTATTCATCTGTACAGTAAATCTTCAATATATATATATATATATATATATATATATATATATATATATAGAGAGAGAGAGAGAGAGAGAGAGAGAGAGAGAGAGAGAGAAAGGCGTAACCCAGACAGTGGACTTACTGCTAATAGCTAACCAGATCTTGCTAACTCAACTCTATTCGCTTTGAATTGGCCTAAAATTATCCCCTCTCCGCCTTGAATGCTGAGTTGTAGCAGAAAGTTAACACCAGAGTAGGCCTATGGTGCTAGTCATGAATAAGTGCTATGGGAAAGATGTAGAGCTGTAGCATTGTCTTTTTCTGTCACCCAGCTCCCTAAAATAAGCTGCTAAATGACGAAAATGTGGGCTATGCCAAGTGAATGAACTAGAGTTACGGTATATATATATGGTGGAAGCGGATTGGAATTTTGCTTCATTAGGCTATTTCGGACGTGCAAAAGGATTATTAACGCCAGCCGCTTTATTCTTGCGTCAGAGAGCTGGATGAAAAAGGGTGGGAATGTGTGGAGAGTTGGGTGCCCGCCATAAAAGGGAAAGGGTGCTGTCAGAGTTCAGAGAAGCAGGGTCATTGAAAGGAGACAGGCAGTCGTTTCTGTGTACTGTTTTTGGCGTCATTCATGCAAAAGGGAAAATGAAGGTAGTTGATGAGAGGGAGAAAAGTAACTTCAGAAGTTCGTGTTTATTTTGATACCTGTAAAAGAGTGATGTAACATTGCAGAAAAGAGAAAGAGCTTAAAGTAATCACATTGTTGAGAGGAGAAGGCCTTTAGAAGAGTTATGCAGCATGCGATGGAGAACAAGAGATTGAATTGAATCTAGGAAGGAAACGAGTTCAGTAGAGAAAAAGCTTAGATTCACCCTGTATAGGAGAGAGAGAGAGAGAGAGAGCGAGAGTGTGTGAATGTGTGTGTGTGTGCGTGTGCGTGCGCCTTCAAAGATAGCCTGCCTACTTGATACAGAGACCTTATTCTTCCTACATGAACAGGAAAAGAACATAAGGAGGGGATTACTACGGTAGACCAGTTGGCCCATGCTAGGCAGCTCTTACAAGAGTAACAACTGCTAGAATAAGACAAGGATAGTAAAGAAAAACTGGAGTGAACATTTTATAGGAAAGTACGAAAGGAGAAAAGATATCATAGTTTAACCTGAAGAGGAAAAAGAATGAATTAGCACTGGCTATTAGATTTTTTATATACAACCCATACTTTTCATATGCTTATCTAGCCTATGCTTGAAACCCAATGGAAGGAGTAGCAAATATTTCACTAGGTAACATATTCCATTCGTCCACTACTCTGTTGCCGAACCAAATTCTACTTGTTTCATTACTAAAACGAAATTTATTTAGTTTGAAACCATTACTTTTAGTTCTGTCCTCTGCTTTAAGTACGTTGCTAATATCTCCCATATTTATTCCCTTCATCCACTTAAACACCTAAATTAAGTCTCCCCTTACTCAACGCCTTTCTAGTGAGTGCAGATTTAGTCTTTTCAGTCTGTCTTCATATGAAAGGTTCCGAGCATCATGTATCTTTTTTTTTTTTTTTTTTATCATTCTTCTCTACGTTTTCTAACGAACTGATGTCCATTCTATAGTATGGACACCAAAATTGCACTGCATATTCTAAATGTGGCCTTACTAATGTGATGTTACATTAGATATCCTATTGTTCACTGTCGCGGAGTAAATAATAGGACCCTGTTTATGTCTCGCATTTATACACCCTTGCCGTGGTTTAAGGTCTTGACTAATCATGACTCCTAGATCTCGCGCACTCTAGTTTGTTAATTTCTTTATTATCTAAGTTGTATTTAGTATATGCAATATGTCTCACGTTCTTCCCCTCGCATTCGTCACACAAGACGTTGAATGCGTTCTTACACTTCGTACTCGCTTGCTTTTTAAGAGTGAACTTAGTTGCACCCATATTCACAAGCTTCCATCCTTCAACCTTCCTGTCGTCCTTTACCTCAAGCAGCTCTCACAGCTCAGTCTTTTCTTGCCTGAGAGTTTTTATTTCCTGCTTTAAGAAACTCTTCCTTTTCATCAAGGTAGCTTTTCTCAAAACTAGCACTGGAAACACTCATCTCAGTTGCGGAAGGTATCTCACACTAGTTCACATGCAGGGTAGATTTCACGCACTGGATCTCAGCACAAGTAAAAATCTCACGAACACTAGCTTTTGGCGCTCCATAGCACTTTACCACCAAACTGTAACGCAAGAACACACTCTTTAACACTAGCACAACACTTTATCACAAGTCACTAGACTTACTGACACAATTCGCACAAGAGACGGGGACAACTAGGTAAAGGACCGCCAGGAAGACAGGAACAAGACTGACCTCAGGTGACTGTGATGGTGTGACCGGTGAGGCCGGTATTCCACAACACAACTCTGCCTACACACACTCTCTCTCTCTCTCTCTCTCTCTCTCTCTCTCTCTCTCTCTCTCTCTCTCTCTCTTTATGGTGACATTTATTTGCGCTGCCACCAGACTAGTTCTTTCACTTCAACATGTCCCAGATTTTCATCTTTTGGTAGCTTATTTCTCGTAGCTCAGTGACAATACCAGGCTCTAAAGACTTAAAACGTCCTCGACCTGAAAGGAGTAAAGGTGTCAAGTAGCGGATTAGTGATTACCGAAGGGATTGAAGCGGGTACCGAGGAGGGGTTTGGGGGATAAAACAGAGGGGCTTAACCTCTATCAAACCACCCGTCGGCCGCCAATAACCAACTTTGCATTTCACTCAGGCTAACGGTAAACGAAATCATCTCTTAAAAAGCCCATCACTCGTGGAGGAGGGGAGTTGGGGTTCAGGCTGCATAAAATCATCTGGTGGAATCAAGAACAGTCATTAAGGCAATCGTAGTGAAGGGGGTCTGCCTAATAGAGATAGTTCCAGCCCATTTATTACTGGATCTGTATTCATCCATTCACTCTGATGGCGTTTATTTCATTTCATTCCCATCAACTCCGAACGACTGTATTCCACATGTGAGGGGATGTCGGTCAGAGAATCCGGATTTGGTAGGCCTGACCCCATCACAGCAAGATGTCTCCTAATCTGAATAAAATCATCCACTGGCAACAAGAAAAAGAAAAACAAAATAGCGCAATATCTGAAAGGATTGATCGAAAGCGACTGTCAACAGCAAGAATAATATGCCAAGGTCTTCATGGTGGTGAATTTGGCGTACCGTAAAGGAGGTTGGTTCTAGTCCATTCACTACTGGGGCTCGCTTCTAAGATGAACGAAGGCGTCGAGCATTGCCAAGAATAAAGAAGCAAATTGATCATCGCAGTGAAGGGATTGAAGATAAAAGCAGGGAGGGGAGTATCCGGTTGAATCACAGTTATTTTTGCACTTGGGTGTTAAATTCTTCCTGTTGCTGTTGTTTGCTTGATTTCGTTCACACATACACACACACACAACCATAGTGAAGACGTTAAGAAGTCATTTCCATGCACTTGCTGAGAACGATAACAACGGTACTTTATTCTTGTTGCCACCAGCTTATGTACTGTAAAGGACACGAAGTTGAGGGGTTTGTTCTTGTTGACACCACACCATTTTTCTCAGCTTAGGATGGCCTGTGAGTAGTGCAGAGGGTAAAGGATTGATGACTAAGGGGATTTTTCAAGTGGTAATGGGGAGGGAATTTTAGGGAATAAGGGAATTCTTAACCTGTTCCATCTGATGCATAACCTTTACCTTTATTCATCTTTCCATCTGGTGCTGTATGCTATATTTTATCCTTGCTTCCTTTAGACGATTTCTCTCAGCTTTGGCGAAACGCTTAGAATTGGAGGGGCTAGACTAGGCCTTTTTCACTAGTGCAAGGATGTCTTAAGACTGATAAAATTGTGCAGAGGTAGCAAGAATTGAAAAAGAAAGTCATGGTATTAAAGAGGATTTTATTTTATTTATTTTTTTTCAAGGATGAAGGGGTTTTGAATGGGGACGGTTTTAGGGATTAAGTATGTTTTAAGGTGCTTAGGGGATAAGGGGAAGGGTGGTTAAATATACCTGGGCTTTACCTTGACGTTTCCATTGGCAGGCAGTGTGATCCCCCCTCCTTCTCCTCCTCTCTCTCTCTCTCTCTCTCTCTCTCTCTCTCTCTCTCTCTCTCTCTCTCTCTCTCTCTCTCTCTCTCTCTCTCATATCATCTGTCCCAAACCCAGTCCAATCAACCTTCCCAAAATTGAAGGAAAATCACCAGATCCACTAAAACGCTTCCCAGTAATGTTACCATTGTTTGTCATTAAGTTTCGCACAGGTAAGGTTCTTAAAATACTATAGTATACTGTATACAGTAGGTAACCCCCATCCCTTCCCCAACCCCCCACGTCCTTCTTTCATTCTAGGCTTATTGGGGTTGGCTGGTTTAGGGTTAGATTAGGCTGAGGTGGGTTAGGTTAGGTTAGCAAGGGTTGGCTTGGTTAGGGTAAGTTAGATGGTAGTGGCTGGGGTTTTATGGTTTGGTTTGGTTAGGTTAGTTTTGATTTGACGGTTAGATTATGTCTGGTAAGGTTAGGTTAGTCTGGTCAGGTTAGCTTAGGGTAGGTTAAATTGATAAGTTGGGCAGAATAGATTTGGTCAAATTGTAGTTTAAATATAGGTAGACCAGATTAGGTTAGGATTGGCTTTCTTGTTAGGTTAGGTTACAGGTGACAACGTTAAGGTTAGGTTAGGACAGGGTGATGTAGGAGTAGTAACGTAGGGTAGGGAACGTTAGGCTTAGGCCGTTTGGCTCCGTGCTGTTAGGCTTAGAGTTAAATATGGACGAGATACGCCGGCTAGGTTTGGCTACGTAACTTGGAATTAGCTAGGTGGATTAGAGTAGGATAGTGTCAGTTAGGATGGGTTAAATCTGGACTGCGTAAAGTATGTCGGTAAAGTCAGATTAGGGCTGGGTGGGCTGGGCTGTGTTCGGTTGAATTAGATAGAGCTGGAGTGCTGGGTAAGTGAGGTACGGGTTACATGTAAACCATAGTAACTTAGAACTGTTTGATTAAGATTAGACATAGTTACGGTTTAAAATTGGACCAGTGAGAGAGAGAGAGAGAGAGAGAGAGAGAGAGAGATGCTCCGCCCAGCTACGCTTTATTTGCTCTAAGTAGACACCCCTCCTCTCTCCCCTCCACCCCACTCACCCCTCCCCTTCGAATGAATGAAATACCTACAGTGTTGCCATCAAGTGCTCCTTCTACCCCGCGCTACCCCTCCCCTCTTTCTCTCATACACACATCCATTCTCTCGCCTTCTCATCCTGTCACATTCGCTTTATCTTATTCTCACTCGCATTCTCACACCATCTGATGCAGTCGCTATTTCACACTCACTCTTACATTCACTAAAGCATATTCTTATTCTCCCTCTCTCACTTTCTTACAAGCACGTTCACTATCTTACACTCTCACAATCATTGTCGCTCGCATTCCCTTTTCTCAGTATCGTTCATTCTTTTCTCTCCCACATATTTTTACTCACATAGCCTACCCACATTATTAAAAACAGCAACCCTCACCCCCACTGCTTCACATAATTCCGTGTGTGTGTGTGTGTGGTAGGAAGTGGTCATACCACATGCTGGGTGTTTCACTCCTACCGTCTCTCTCTCTCTCTCTCTCTCTCTCTCTCTCTCTCTCTCTCTCTCTCTCTCACACACACACACACACACACACACACACACACACACACACACACACACACACACACACGGCCTCCATCTTATTCTCCCAGTAATTCATCCATCCACATCTGTTTCCCTTGCAGTCCTTCATCACTCACTCTATCCATTTGTCCAGTCTTCTTAAATTTCATCCACTTATCTACCCATTCTTCATCCATGCGATCGTCCGTTGTTCAGTCTAATTATCTATCTGTGTGTGTGTGTTTTTTTTTTAACCACCTGCTCACACAGTCCTACGTATCATTCGTTAATCTTAAGTGTATGCTGTATATCTGGTTGCCTAATTGGTTATATCTATCAATCCATCTATCTGTGTTTCCTTACAGTATCAGACTGTCTTTGTATCTTTCTACCTGTCTGTATTCGTCCATTCATCCTCTTCCTGTTCACCCTAACCACCCACACCTTCCTGTTTCCTAATGTTTCTCGGTACTCAGAATATGATCTAAACGGCGGACATTGCCACACCGGACACTACGTATTCTTTCTCAATATTATACGCATCGTTGTTTTTTATTGTATTTAAGAATGTCAGCGTAGGTCGGAGAGAGAGAAAGAGAGAGAGAGAACATGTGAATGGGGTGTTGAAAAGTTACATTGAGCCAGTCTGAAAGTAGAAGGCATGAATGGCCAAGGAAGTGATTAGACATGGCAAGTCAATGAATATGAAAGCTTGGCAGGAAAACTGACGTGGAAAAAAAATGGGTTTGGTAGCGTCTAAAAACAGGGAAAAGTAACACAAAAGTAGGAGAAACTATTATCAGTGTGCTCAGGGAAAATTACGGTATCCACACAATCAGTTACCTCAGTGTTATTATGATATTATTATTATTATTATTATTATTATTATTATTCCCACTACATTACACTCTTCCTTCGTACCTTTAGTTTTTTCGACCTGGTTTTCCTTTCCCAGCTTTCGTTTTAATCAATGTATCTCTGTTGTTTCACCACATCCCTTTCTTTTCATTCTTCCATTCATTTTTCTTTTCATATGATCGATTTTCTTTCCTCTTTTTTCCCTTTAGTTTCTTATTTTTCTTTTTTCCCCATGTTTTTTCCTTTGTTTTCTCTGTGTTCCTTCCATTGGTTCCTTCATCCTTCATTTTCTTCCTTTCCACTTTTTTTTTCATTCTTTCCTTCACTTCCTGCCACTTATTCCGCCTCTTTCATTAGCCCTCCCTTTCTCTTTTCCGACTTCACTCTCAAACTCCCCCCTCCCGTCAAACCCCCCTCTTCCTCCTTCCTTCCCCCTCCTTTTCCTTCTTCCCTCCGCCACCCCGTTTCCTCCCACCCCCTCTCCTCCCGTCTTTCCGTCTCCTCCCCCTTCATAATATTTCCTTCATATTTTTTCTATATTTTTTTCGTCGGCATCGATGGAGTAAGGAACAAATACATCCCCGAACTCAACATTAAAAAAAATATATATGTATATTTGTCGATCTGTTATAATGTATTCCTTATAGTTTGAATGTTCATTGGCTAGTGTATAGAAAATTGGAATAAATACGACCGGGCAACTCGCACAAAGACGGTCACAGATCCATTCACGGGTCCTTTAGTGAATGGCGTGCGTTGGAGGTGACGTGGTGTGTTCCGTGCGCAGGCAAATGTCTGGATCGATACGTTTGGCGCGCTTTTTGACGACGCTTTTATTTTCTTCTTCTTCTTTTACTATTTGTTGTCAGTTTATTGCACATTTTATTCATTTTTAGGGTCGCTACTATGACCTTATTATTCAATCTTGCAGTTTTCAGAAGTTACCTCGCGACACTTCGAACTGGAAAGGGGGGTTATAACAGGTTAATCCTGTCGCTATGAAATATTGTCTGTAAAATCATCCGTTGACAAAATAAATTCGTCTTCGGGCAGAAGAGGTACTGGTGTAATGGTTTTATATTAACTCCCAAACAGTAAACATTTTTTTTACCTTAAAACCTTTTTAGGGATCATGAACGTGGCCTTGTTTTATATTTTTATGTAATATACGTTCTTTTATTTTTTCTTATTTATTTGTTATTGTGTTTGACCATATTATGTGGTTGTATTTGTCCTGACTGGACTGTGGCGGAAGGATATTAAATGAGAAACACTATACAGCCCAGTGTGTTGATTTTTGGTATGGAACAGAATATATCCTACGATGGAACACGATTGATTTGGAAACCAAGAAAGTGTCAGGAACTGCGTCTGTAAAAACAGTTATTGATTGGTTAATGTCGACAACAGAAGAAACTGATAGTGAAACTGGCAGAAACTTAGTGCTAGAGACATGGCAAAAAATAAGTAAAAATGTTGGTTTTATAAGATTCACTATACCTTATTAAAAAAAAGGGGGGGGGCTACAATTGCAGTCTCTTGAGTACTGAGCTGCAACAGAATAATAATATTAGAATGTGATTCTGGTCATGAAGGATGTTGGGCCATGGTGCCTTTTTCTGCCACTGAACTACGTTAAATAAGCTGCAGGGGATTGGGGTAGCTTAGTGGTAAAGCGTGTAACTCTAGATCGCTAGGTCGAGAGTTCGCGCCGCGCCCGAGTGGCTGCCTTTGGTGGGAGGGGTAGCGCTCTCCTGAAACCCTAACAGGGCTATATGATCTATCTACGTCTAGCTTGGGGTAATAATCCCTAAGTAAGCTGCAAAAGGACGATATCCTGGTCCAAGTTAAACGTGAAAGAGTCTTGGCTGTGAAAACTGTGGTTTGGTATAATTGATGAGTATAACGATGTATAGCGAATTGTAGCTAAGATGTAACCCCCGTCAGCTGGTAGATATCACACATATGTCATTCTTGCTATCTCTCGGCGGTTATATTCAGTTTGAGATATATTTTTCTAACTGGATGAGTTAGATATTGCCATCATTGACCTGTTCAATACGAGAGATCCTAATATGAAGTAAAATCGCCTGGAGATGAGAAATAATGTCATAGGACTGAATGGGGTTAGTTTAGTGCAGGTGTGGTGGTAAGATGGCGCTGGTGTGGTAGCTGTGTGGTAAAATGGCGTTGGTGTGGTGATTGCGGTAGTGTGGTGGTAAGATGGCTTTGGTGTGGTGGCTGTGGTAGCCGTGGTGATAAAATGGCGTTGTTGTGGTGGTAAGGTGGCGTTGGTGAGGTGGTTGTGGCAGCTGTGATGGTGCAGTAGTGTAGTAATGGTGGTTGGTATGGTAGTAAGGTTGTGCAGGTATGGTAGTAGTTGTGGTGGATGAGATAGAGCTTGCGGTACCAAGATGGTCTGGTTTTATGGTACCAGATGTGTCAGTGTAGGCCAAATGTGGTGGTGGATGTGGTAGTAGTTATGTGGTTAGGTGAGATAGCATTTGTGGTAGGTGTGGTTGCAGTTAGGTTTATGAGATGCCCTTAATTTGGTAGCAGTTGTGGTAGGAATGGTAGTAGTTTTCGTAGCATGGGTAATGGATAATTCTGTTAATGTAAGCTTAATCAGGTGGTAGTTGTGGTTGGTGTGGTAGTACCAGTACCTACCCTACATGGGAAAACAGTTGTGGTATAATTGTGGTAGGTGTGGTAGTGGTTTTAGTAGCATTTATAACTGGATGATAGTCTACATATAAGCCTGATCTGATGGTTGTTATGGTAGATGTGGTTAGTGTGGCAGCAGTGGGAGAAGTTGTGGCTGGTATACAGTGATAGCAGTGGTGTGGTGAAATGACAGCAGCTGTGATAGGGATGATATGAACTTAGGCCTACTGTCGCAGCTGTGGTAGATGGTAGCAGTTATGAGATGTGGTAGGAACTGTGATAGTCAAGGTGTGATAGGAATCATAGTAGCATTTGTAGTAGGTAGCTAGCAGAAGTTATGGTGAATGTTGTGGGTGGAAACAGTTACGGTAGTTGCTTTATTAGTAGTACCAGGCTAGGTGTGGTAGCAGTTTTGTCAAGTGTGGCGATTGTGGTAGGTTTGGTTGTTGAGGTTATAGTAGGTTTGGTTGCTGAAGGTCTGTAGTAGGTGTGGTAATTGTGGTATTTGTGGATTAAATTGTGGTAGGTGGAATTGGTTATGGTAGATGACGGTGGTTTTGCTGCGTGCAACAGACTTGGTAGTAGTTGTGGTAGGTGTGAATGAGGGGCTACCAGGACCACATAGACCCCCCTCCCCCACCCCCACTTCCGCCATGGGTATCTGGGCATTTCCGGTCCCTGTTAAGCACTTCCGGTTCTCGGGTGGGTGGAGGGAAGGGGAGGGGAGTCTGTGCTTGGTCTGGGGGAGGGTGGGAAGGATATATGGTAGGGATGATGGCTGTATGGTGTAGGAGTGAGGAATGGGGTTGGGGGTGGTTGGGGAGGGGGAAAAGGAAAGAATGTTTGATGGAGATGATAGCTATAGCTGTGGCGTGGGGGGTGATTGAGGGGAGGGGGAGAGGGAGTTTAGAGGGGTGATAAGGGTGGGGGAGGGGATATACTTGGTGAGAGGAAGAGGGGGAAGGATGGGATTTATGGTAGGGATAATGGATGTATGATGATGGGAGAAGGGTAGGGCTGGTGGTGTGGAGGCTGGGGGAAGGGGAGGAAGAATTGTATGGTAGGGGGTGAGGGAGGGGAAGTAGGGATGGGTAAAGGAGGGGTTGTACTATTGACTGGTAGAACATGAATAGGTCCATGCTGGGGCAGTTCTTACAAGAGTAGGCTAACTAAACTAGAATAAGATAAGGGTAGCAAAGACGAAGGCATTCCTCCATCCACCAAACCCTCCAGCTGAAGCTGGCAAGAAAAGTCAGAAGGATCACCCCACAGTATGGAAAAACTGGCATGGACATTTTATAGGAAAGTGTGAAAGAAGAAGAGACTATCATTGTGAAACCAGATGAGTGAGGAAAGGAAAGGAAGTATGGAAGGGATGATAACTTTATGAATAGGGGGTGAGAGTGGGCTATAATAGGGATAGTGGTGGGATGAACTGTGGGAGAAGAGGGCAGTGTGGTGTGTTTGGAGGAAAGGGAGGGAAATGGTGTAGAAGGTAAGGGAGGAGTTCAGGAAGTGTGGTGGGGGCGATGTTCGGGAAGGGGGATATGAAGGGGTGAGGGAGAGGCTTTATAAAGTAGGAGTGAGGGTGACAAGGGGTAGATGGGGGTATGGTTGAGTGAGGGTGGAAAAGTGAGGTTATGATGGGGTTAAGAAGGAGAGGCGAGGATGTGGTAATGTTAGGATGAAAAAGCTAAGTGGTGGGTGTGTGGTAGATGAGAGTGTGGTGGGTTGAGGGAAGGAAGTTAGGTGTAGTGGGTTGAGGGAAGGAAGTTAGGGTGTAGTGGGTTGAGGGAAGGAAGTTAGGGTGTAGTGGGTTGAGGGAAGGAAGTTAGGGTGTGGTGGGGTCGGATTATTGGTTGGGTGGGTGGGCGGAGGAGGGGGACTGAATTGTTGAGTTGGAGATGCAAGATTTGGGTTGCAGGGAATGTAGTAGTGGTAGTAGGGGGATTGAGCAGAGAGGTGGTGGTGTAGTGGAAGTTGAAGAACTAGTATTGATTTTTTAAAGGGATTTGTAGATTCGTATATCATTAGGATAAAATACAATTAAGTGTTGTAGATAATTATTTGAACAACCTATAATAGAATATACGTGTGAGTTTGTATTTGATGGTGTTATGAGAGAATGAATTTTGTGAGAAAATTAATTGAGGGGATAGCCTTCCCCCTAAAGATGTGAATACACAACAGCGCTTGGGATAATTCGTGTTTCCTTTTCCTCGTGCATATCAGCATATCTATGAATCACATGTTATTAAATGATTTAATTGCATATAGATATATGTATATACAGTAGTGTGTATAGATAGATAGATGGATATAGATATAGATAGGTAGATAGATAGATAGATCAATATATATATATACTGTATATGGTACCAATACATGTGTCTATCTATCCATTGCCAGATGCCTCAGTCCTGTAAGGGGTGGTCACATACAAATCGTCTCTATGTCACCCTGTCCAATGCCACTTCACTGCCTTGCTCCCAGCTCTCTCTCCCCCCCCCTTCTCATATACCTCACCACTCCCTCCCTCCATCTCATCCTCGGCCTACCCCTTCATCTCCCCCCTCCATCTCACTCGCATATACTCTCCTCATTAGTCTCTCTCTCTCCATCCTCTCCACATGGCCAAACCACCTCAGTGTATTTCTCCTAATGCTTCTATCACATCCACATCCACACCTCAGTGCTCCTTCACTTTGTCATTTGCCAGTCTGTCTCTCCATGTAACTCCACATGCTCATCTCAAATAACTCATTTCCACTGGTCTTACTTTTGACTTGTGCCCTTCCAGCAAGGTCCAAGCATCACTTCCATAGGTTAGAGTTGGTAGAGTATCACAGTTCTGTCATGCAGTGACTTTTTTTACTTCCATGCTCACTTCCCTGTTCTTTATTACTGCTTTCAAAGAACAGGCAACCTTTCTTCCCTGTTGTACTCTTTCAAGCACTTTACCCTCTAAACATCCATCCTTACTCATCACACTACCGATGTACTTATATTCACACACATTTTCCATTTCCTCCTCATCCAACCTGTCTGTACAATCAGTGCCTTCACTTCTCTCAAAGGCCTTAACTTTACTCTTCCCTATATTCACCTTTAGATTCCGTTTCATACACACACTCCCAAACACTTTCACTGAGCATTCGTGTTCCCCTATGTCTTCACATAACATTACAGTATCATCTGCAAACAACAGTAGCTACAGGGAGTTTCCAAACGCTGCCCTCTCTCATTAGGGTCACTCCAACATCTGCTGCCCTACCTTGTACAGTATCTCCTTTATAACCCCATCCATGTACAAATTGTGCAGCAATGAGGACATGACACATCCCTGTTTCAATCCAACATTCAGATAGAAAAATTCACTCAATTCACTATCCACAATCACAGTAGCCTCTTACTTACTCTTCACGGCATTCAACAGCTTCTCACTCACTCCATATATCTTATAATATTTTCCACATTCCCTGTCTATTCACCCTGTCATATGCTTTCTCGAAATCCCTGAAGGCTGCATACAACTTCTTTCCCTTCTCTAAAAACTTTTCCACTAAAGACCTAAGAATGAAAATCGGATCTGCACAACCTCTTCCCTTCCTAAATCCTCCCTGTTCTTCTCCAACAAATTCCTCTGTTTGTGGCCACCCCTTATGGGATTGAGGTGTTTGGCAGTATGTATATATATATATATATATATATATATATATATATATATATATATATATATATATATATATGTATATATATATATATATATATATATATATATATATATATATATGTATATATATATATATATATATATATATATATATATATATATATATACTGTGTACATATGGATGGATAGATATGACTTACTAATGAAATACGAAACGCTTAACACTTATTAGCATCCACACACTCACGAAAGAAAAACTTCTGGAAGCCCCATGTGACAACTAAAATTTCCCAAGATTAATAAGATACTTCTGTCACATAATCCCTTTCCTATGAAGTGGTGATTGATTCATGTTTATTATTCATTTTTTTGCTGAAGAATACCCACATTATGTGTTTTTGTTGGCTTAATTGCTGACTCGATTAGCCTGGACAGAAACTATGAGTGAAGAGGTTGGCTGTGGCAGAAGAATGGTGCGCTGGTTCAGACTCTCCTCAGGCAGCAGGTTGGTTTTGGTTTCTCTTGTAGGTAGGGTTGAGCTTCATTTAAACAGGGTTCAGCGATACTCTTCTTATCTGCAGATTCCTATTTTGTCAAGGCCGTAAGTAACATGCTAAGTTTACCCTCATTTATTCATATACTGGTCCAGTGCGGTGTTCAAGTCTTTAGTTTTTACAACTATACTCAACTGGCATCATAACTTACTGTTGCATTGAATGAGAAAAAAGTTTAAACATTTTTTGCTTGTGGGAATGTGCCTGTGAGGTTAAAACTTAACATGTGCCAAATTTCTGAATTGTCGATGTTCTGTAGTATGAATCTGGTGTGTGAAGAAATTGTAATGATGATTTATGCATATTATGTGTATGGTGTAATGTATGGTGTTGATAATTGTGTGTGATGTGTTACTTCTTATAGTCACTTTCCTGACACAGTAGTGTAATATCTTCCCTCACATAACACTTTCATTATGCATCATTTCACAAGTTTTGGTTGCTATTGTGACTCCACATAAACAGGCCATGCTTTTCTTCTTATGACTTTTATCTTATCCTCCTAATAAATAACATCGTCTCACAGAGTCAGTATTGCCTAACAGTTAAATAAATCCTATCCAACACTGTCACTTTTATTCCAACAGCTCCCCTTAAGTTTATGGCATATACAGTACAGTATTTGGTTCAATGCAAAGATGATGCAGCATTCCCTTTGTCACCCACATTCATGACAGAACTATAATATCACCTAACAAAAGCCCATAGATGCTGTTGCATCTCAGGTTCCATTCATGAGATAATAGTCAAATAGTTTTCATTATGGTGACATGTTTCATCATGTTGCCATCTGACACCTTGTTGACAAGACTTTTGGAACTGGAAAGGTTAGACATAGCCTTCATTTACCTTTTCATTACAAGAAGTCTTCCCTAAGCTGAATAAAATCATCTGGAGATAGATTGTAAGATAAAACCAATTAAAGACATCATTAAAATCAAGAGTTAAATAAGGAATTCCTTGATACACATGACAGTAATATCCCCTCACCTTTACCATCTTATTGTAGCCCATTTAGTTTGATTGCAACCCAGGTGATAATGCGTGATTATAACAGTAATATTCCCTCATTAACATTATCTTGTTTCTTCTAGCGACCCCTTGGTTCGAGTGCGTGCTCAGGTGATGATGCGTGATGACAGCACTGGAGGGTGGGTACCCATGGGTGGGGGTGGCCTGTCCAATGTGTCTGTCAGGAAGCGTGTCACTCAGCCAGACCTTGACGGCCCCAAACATGAATATCTCATCTACGGCAAGAGAATATCCGACCAGAATGTGAGTACAGTACTGTATATGCACCATAGTTGAAACAGAGCATTGGATGGGTTAGTCAGGGAAAGAAGAGGCAAGTACCTACAGAAGATCATAAATTTAAATAGTTTATGTCTGATTGATGTAATTTCTGCTAAACCTGGAGATGCTACATCAGTAGCTGTAGATGTTGTTGTGTTTGATAATGTTTACATATCTACAGATGGCCCTTTCTTGTTCACATATATGTACAGAATTTCAGAGTGTATGTGAGTGAGGTGGAGGGGGAGAGAGGGAGGGGGAGGCCAAGGATGAAATGGAGGGATGGAATGGAGAGGTATGATATATGAGAGAGGGGGGGTGTGAGTTGGGAGCAGGGCAGTGAAATGGCGGGGTACAGGGCAATGTGGAGGCAATTTGTTTGTGGCCACCCCGCAATGGATTAAGGCGTCTGGCAATAGATATATAGAATTTCAGTAGTATATGTAAGTGCTAGTAGGAGCAGTACAGCTTCATCTTTACTTTGGTACACAAAGATTCACTTGGAATGGGGGATCAAGAACATGACTTTGATATTAGTGGGACTTGGTATACAGTGAACAGTACACTCAAAGAAAGTCCCCACTACAATCACTGCATCCTATGCTGTAGGAAGTATAAAGCTGCTAAGCAGTAAAATATTTTTATGACAAATAGAAAGAACCAGAGGCTTGGAACATGCAGTATTGCCCTCTCCAAAGAATCTGTTGATTATATGATGCCTGGACAGTTGTGTTTAAAAGACTGGGATTAAGTCCAAGGGAAAGACAGACAGAAAAAGACAGTTCCATTATTGACCACTTTGTACCACTCCCGCACCAGTACAAAGAGGGGGAGTTTTCAGCCCCCTGTCGCACCTACCCTTAACACATTTACTCACATTTCATAACAAACTGAAACACAAAGGTACAGTAATATTCTTTTATCCATATTTAGAAGGATTGAAACAAAGTTGTAAATGAAAATAACTATTGTATTAAACTATTGTATTATGGTTCCAGAGTTGTTCTCTCCTAGCCATAAGCTTCTGGTAAGATCTGTCTATCTATTGCCAAATGCCTTAATCCCATAAGGGGTGGCCACAAACAAATCACCTCCATGTTGCCCTGTCCCCCGTCGTTTCATTGCCCTGCTCCCAGCTCACATCCCCCTCTCTCATACACCTCTCCACTCTATCTAACCATCTCATCCTTGGCCTTCCCCTCCCTCTACCCCCCTCCATCTCATTCTTGCCCTCCCCCTCCCTCTACCCCCCTCCTACTCACTTGCATACCTCTCCTCGTCAGTCTCATTCTCTCCATCCTCTCCACATGGCCAAACCACCTCAGTGTGTTTCTCCAATGCATCCTGTCACATCCACATCCACACCACAAGCTCCTTGACTTCTTCATTTGTCAGTTTGTCTCTCCATGTGACTCCACATGCTCCTCTCAAATACAGTAACTCATTTCCACTGGTCTTACTCTTGGCTTGTGTCCTTCCAACAAGGTCCAAGTTTCACTTCCATAAGTTAGAGTTGATATCACAATACTCTCATGCAGTAACTATTTCACTTCCATGCTCACTTCCCTGTTTTTTATCATTGCTTTCAAAGAACCAGAGACCTTTCTTCCTTGTTGTACTCTTTCAAGCACTTTACCCTCTAAACTTCCATCCATACTCAAAGCACTACCCAAGTACTTAACCCCTAAAGTACTAATAGGATCGATCAATCCTTTTCCAGAATTTGGCTTGATGCCTAATAGGATCAATATAGGAGCCTTTGTAAAAAACTGTGGACACTAAGCTTCGGCCCAATTGGGACATATATTGATGCAAACCAATGAGAACTAAGTTCTGAGTAGGGAGGGGGGAGGATCCAGGCCCCTACCCATGGTGGAGGGGGGGTGATTCCCCCACCGCCCTCTAGCCACCTTCCTCTACCCTAATACCTTTGTTCCTTCTCCCCCTCCCTTGCATGTGACTGGACTCACAGCTCCTCCTACCAATTCTATAAAGCTGATTTTTCCATGCCACACTCCCCCCACCATCCTCCCTCATTCACCCCTCCTCCACCCCTTCATACTCCCTCCACCTCTAGCTACTTTCTTGCTGTGGCTATGTGGTAAACATTTGACATATGAGAATGATATATACATTTTCTGGTGTGCAAAATCAAGTTCTTTCATTCTATAGTAACCAAAATTAATGTTGGTGCAATTTTTTATTCTCTCTCTCTCTTCCTGTATGCAAAGGTTGCCAGTGTCAATTTTTGACATCTCTGACAGGCTATAGCTTAGAAAGCAGTTGGTCTGGAATGCTCTGGTTTGCGGCATAAGGTGTGTAAATTCAAGCTCTAAATCATGGGCATAACACTTTTTACTTCTGTAAGAGTTGAAAAATTGGCTCCATATACAGATTTTCATGCCGGTATGGGCAATTGAATTGCATATCCTAGGGGTTAATGCACTCATATTTTCCATTTTCTCCTCATCCAACCCCCACTGTACATTCAATGACTTAATTTCTCTTGAAGACCATAACTTTACACTTCCCTACATACACCTTTAGATTCCTTTTCTTACACTCTCCCAAACTCATTCACCAAGCCTAGCAGCTCTGTTTCGTCTTCACATACCAACACGGTATCATCTGCAAACAACAGTGCAGAGAGTTTCCACATGCTGCCCTTTCTCATTAGGGCTGCCTGAACATCTGTTGAGATATGAATATTATATTGTGTATACCTGTATTGTACCGATTCTCTTTATTTTATTAATGTATATGCATTTTTTATTACTTCTGAATAGTTGAAACAAATTCTTAGTCATCCAAAACATTCACAGCCTTAATTATCTCTGCTTACCAGTATACAGTATATATTTTTTGTTAGGGTCGGATCTGATAGTCATAATTCTTCATAGCCCAGGCGTACAACATATAAACAGTGAATGAATTGATTAATGAAATAAGCAAGTGTTCCATATGTTGTTCCTTTATTTTTGTTATTTACTTTTTAGTTGTATGCATTTCAAATGTTTAGTTATTGTATAATTTTCATAATCATGTTTTCTTCTTCTTCTTCTTCTTCTTTCCAGTAATAACCTTGTAATCTGTGTGGGCTATGTTCCCAATACCTCATCCACTACCACACCCAGTGAATAATTACGGTATCTTAAAGGTTAATATACCTTACTTTAGTCAGAATGGAACTAAGCTTAGGACTCTGTGCCAGGAACTGTCTTTAATGATAATAAGGCAATGGCATTTTAACAACATCACACATGAAATTCTGGGATGAGTTCCATTATGACTTAAGCTAAGAGAGATATTAACTGAACTTTCAAATAACGTTTTAAGTTTGTGAATACATGCCGATAGCGTTTTTTGAGCTTGCAGATCTTGAGGTTATTTTGAAGGCTAAATGATGAACGAATTTACAGAATGGTTTATTCTACTGAGCTTGCTCTTGATCTTTTTCCTACTTTTCCCTTTTTTTTTTCCAAGTATATACACTCCCTGTTTATTAACAAAGAATTGCAGTGTGATAGTACTTTTTTTTATTTTTTATTACAGTATAATTTTACTGATGCTACTTTCAGCACTCCCCCCCCCCCCAGCTAAAAGTGAGAAACGGAAAAATTGATGATGTTGATGGTGATAAAATTTTGTAATTAATCTTGCTAACTACCATTATATCATTGCAGGTGGTTTTAAGTTGTACAATAAGGAAAGATTTCGAGTACAACAAAGTCATGCCTGCATTTCACCACTGGAAGAGCGGCGACATGAAGTTTGGGCTGACGTTTCTGACTGCAGCCGATGCCCGAGCTTTCGACAAGGGCGTTCGCATGGCAGTGGATGATCTCCTAGATGGTCAGTATATGCCGTAGAATTTATATAGCAGGCTTTGATTATTTAGCAGTGTTGAATGATATAGCTTTTTCCTGTAGATTTTTGAATTGTTGAATTTGTGGTAGGACTTGTTTTATACAGTTTTCCAGTCTTATGTGAAACATTCCCATCCACAGAATTCATTCGCAAATTCATAGATTGTCAGCCTTGTATGAAGTAGCTCTGTTGTGTATCTTTTGAAGAGTGGACCTATTATGAGTTAGCTTTATTTAGTTTTTTTTTTTTTAACCTTGTATGAATTGTTCTCAACATTGGAATTTACATAACAGGCATTAAGTATTTGCCAGTTGTGTATGGTAAAGCCTCTCCTTTTAGCTTTATAAACCATTAGGCTTTGTTTTTTATTAAGAAATATTCCCATCCCCAGAAATTCTTTAGCAAGCATTAATCTTACTCACTATGTATGAATTAGCCCTGTTGTGTGGCTTTTGAATGATGGGATTTGTAAGTTGGCCATAGTTTATAGTACAAAACATTTCCATCCTCAAAAAGTTATGTAGCAGGCATCAGTTGATTGGTCATGTATGAAGCAGCCCTTTCCTGTAATGTACCTCTTGAGCACTCGAATTTGTTGTGTGTAGAGTTTTCTAGTTCTCTATGGAACATTCTCCTCCACAAAATTTGTGTATCAGGCTGTAAGTTATCATTTTTGGTTGGCATTAATTTCATTATGTAGCTTTTGAACATAAAAAATATCTGTGTTAAGCCTAAGTTTTCCATTCTTGTGTGAAACATTCCCATCCCTGAAATTTATGTGCCAGGAATTAATCTTACCAGACTTGTATGAGGTATGGTAATTTTTCTGTAACTTTTTAAACTGTTGATTAATGTTGCAGGCTTTGTTCCACTTATAGTTTTCCAGCCTTCTATGAAACATTCCTTTCCTCAGAATTTGTATAGCTGGCATTAATTGTTTAAGATTTGTCATCTGTTCAGGCTTCCTGTAGTTCTGTAGAAATAAGTATCATGATCTGTTGGAATTTCAGCTTACCAAAAAACAGCTTTGTCATTAAGTGATGTAGGTAATACTGTGGTAGTTCTCACAGTTCCTGTATTAATTGGTTATGCGCCCATTTGTTATTCAGAACTTGGCTTTTACTTATTTAAGCATCTAGATAGTGTTGTTCCACATTTGAAGTCATGTAAATACAGTATGAATGTTTCATAGAGAATGGCTCGCACAGACTTTAGTCACTCGTATAAAGTTGCTGATGAAGCAAATCTTTGTTCACTGGCAGTTACTTGTGAAATCATACATTATTATTTATTTATTTATTTATTGCAAATAACTCATCAGCAGTGACTGAGGAGCATGTGTATCAAAGAATTTAACTTTTAGTGTTTTGCTCACATACGAGGTCTATCCATTAAGAAACCAAACTTTTTTAATGGCATACCAGCCATCCAGCGTAACTTGATCATGACAGCAGCGCTGTGTAGGAGTGACTTTCAGCTTTAGTCTAACACTAGCTGCATCACGCCACGTCACTTAGCTACTGAAGTACACGCCCTTGAGTGAACGCGTGTTTAGTGCACTATGTGAATTTTAGTCTGTCTCTTCTGTCGTCTGAAATCAGCAGCCTTTCATGATGTGTTTCAACTTGGTAGGGGGGAAGTCTACAAGAGCCAAATCCAGAGAGGAGGGTGGTTGGGGGACGATAGTTGTCTCATGCATTGCCAAATAGTCACGAATAAGGAATTATGAGTGAGCAGGTGCATTGTCATGGTGCAGCATCCAGGTTTTGTTTGTGCACGCATCAGGCCTTTTCCTTTGCACTGCCTCCCTCAAACACTTTAGGACATCTAAGTAAAACTATTGACTGTATAACCACGTGGTACAAACTCATGATGAATGACACTCTTCCAGTCAGAAAAGATGGTCAACATCACCTTCACATTTAAGCGACTCTGATGTGCTTTCTTTTGTCGCATGATGATGTCCCTGCCTGCTGGGACGACTGTCTTTTTGTTTCATCATTGTAGCTGTGCACCCATGTTTCATCACCTCTTATGACATTTTCCAGAAACTTTTTGTCAGCATTTGAACAATCAAACAGCTGACTGACTGTGACATGGTTTTCTTTTTGGTCATGTGTCAGCAGATGCGGCACAGATTTTGCAGCAACATGACAGATCTTCAGTTTTTTTTTTGGTTAAAATTGTGTTGCATGAACTTTTACAGATGCCTACTTCATCGGAAACTTCACAGACAGTCAGGCGATGATTTTCACGAATCACAGCACACACTTTCTCAACATGATCATCATCTCTTGACGTGGAAGGCTGTCCAGGCTTGGGATTGTCTTTGTTGGATGTTCTTCCTGATTTGAACTGCTGGAACCAGTTGTGGACTTGCGTACAGCTCAAACAATCCTCCCCATAAGTCTGTTGTAACATTTGAAAGGTCTCCATAGAAGTTTTTCACAATTTAAAATAAAATTCATGCAAACACGTTCTCTTCAACATCCTTCATCGATCAGATTGCACCAAATGGTCAAATAAACTAAGCACACATTCACTCAAGCGCTTGTACCTCAAATGACTAAGTGACGCAGCATGATTAGGCTGGTGTTACACTGAATCTCCAAGTCGCCCCTAGACAGCGCTCCCATTGCGACCATGCTACAGCAGTGAGTTGGTGTGCTGTTTAAAAAGTTTGGTTTCTTGTTTGTACAGACCTTGTATATTAAAGATATCAAATTGGATGCCGTGTGGAGTATTTGTGGCATTGAATGTATGAGTTGGTTCATTCCTCCTAACAGTTTTTTAGTTTACTTTAGTTATCAGTGTTAATCCTTTCAGTATGGTGACATCGTTTCTAATTTATTTTATCTCCAGGCTGTTTTATTCAGCTTGAGAGAAACGTCTTAGTGTAGAAGTTAGAAACCCACCACTAACCACAGCGTGAGAATTTTCCTAAGTTGTCAGAAATTGTGTAGGGGAGGCAGGAATAAATTTGAACATAGTCAGGGCAGTGAAAGTATTAATACATGCTCCAGTACAGTTTCCTAAATTAATATCATTACGGTACTTTTCCTTCTAGTACATTTTGGAATGCTGACAAATCATCATCATCAATGTCATCATCATCATCATCATCATCTTCATCATCATCACAATCATCATCATCATCATCATCCGGACCTCCTTTCCCATCCTAGGGCAGGGTGAGGAATAGCAGTGGCCAGATAGCCAAAGTTTCCCTAATTCAATGGGCCATGTGTCCATTCAGTCATCATTCAAGCCCATGGAATCCTGGCTCCATCTGATAAGCCAAAAGTTTCCCAACAGTAGCTTCATATATACCTATCCGATAGAGTCAATCCAGATGCTGTCTCGTTAAAAAGAGGTGCCAAATCCCTGGTCATATGCTTCTCTGCACAAAATTCACCCAGCCTCAGCTTACGAACCTCTCTTCCTCACACACTCATTCACCATATCTCTCCACCTCCTACTTGGCCTTTCTCTCCTCCTCCCTCCTTCAGATTCGCTCAGATATACCTTTTTCACCACTGTATTGTCATTCAGTCTCTTCACATGGTCATACCATCTCGGTATACTCTCTTCGACTTGTATCTACAGACTTACTCTGCATCCATCACGAATCGCATTATTCCTTATTTTATCCCCTCTCTGTACTCCACATACATTCCTCAACAGTCTCATCTCCACTGTTCTTACTCTGGCACCAAGTAGCTTACCATCTACACTGTAGTGACCATACATACACAAAACCTTTTACAGTCCTTCTCTGTCAACTTTGTTGTGTGATTTTTCCAGATCCATAAATGCCATAAACACCTTATAGTTCTTCTCACAAGCCTTCTCCATTATCTGTCTTACTGCAAATATTTGATTCACACATCCTCTGCCACTCCCAAAGCCACCCTGTTTATCACTCATTAGGTCTTCCGATATCTCTCATACTTTCTGTATAATAATTCATCCATATAGCTTCGCAGCAACACTCAATAGACTTATGCCACAATAATTCTTGCACTAACTTTGCTCACCTTTATTCTTGTATTGAGATACAGTCACGGCCTTTTTCATTCTACTGGCACAGTTTCACCCATCCAAGCCTTCTTACATACCTCCAACGAGCACTTCATTCCACTCTCTCCACTACACTTAATCATCTCTACATACACCTCATCAGCACCTTCTGCTTTGCCATTTTTCAGCCGTTTCACAGTGTTCTTCACTTCCGCGAGTGTCACGTTTCCTGGCACTACAGTCCTTCTCTGTCCCCAAAACCAGTCATGTTTACAACAGCTGTACTCTTTCCATTACCATTCATCAGACTTTCAAAGTATTCTTTCCGTCTGGTCCTTACTTCATCCCCATGGGTTAATAATCTACCACTTACCCTTCACACTTTCACATTTCTATCCACTGTCACATCTACGGTACATTTCTGCACCTCATTCCAGAATAACTTCCTATTTTCAGAGTAATTTGCATTCAGTTTTCTTCTTAGATCATAATTTACCTCCCTGTTTTTCCTCTTCACTAGTATCTTCACATGTTTCTTGCTCTCAGTATATTCAGTTCTTATTTCAGTTGAACCCCTGTCCTGTATCCACTCTAGCCACTTCTTCCCCTCTTCCTTTGCTGCTGTCTTAACCTCTTCATCCCACCATTCCGTACCTTTTTTCTTTTTTGTTACTCTTGTAACACAACACACCGCTTTAAGATTCTTAACTAAACAAACCCCATATGCATTCCACACGTTGTCCAGATCCATTTCATTTCAGTTCACTGATTCCAACTCCTCCCCTACTTTGGCCTCGTATTCATCTGCCATTTCTTTAATTCTCAGCTTCTTGACTTTCAGTCTCTCTCTCTGACTACTTCTCTCTCATGTTTCACCTCACACCTCTCAGCTTTATCCTGCATACCACAAGCATATGATCTGACAAACCTCCACATTGTCCTCTCATTGCCCTCGTATCAGCAACACTTCCTGCATCGTTTTCTCAGTGAGCATGTAATCAGTCAGGCTCCTTTCAACACGATCTCCGTTTCCTGTGCACCATGTACAGTAAATTTATGTGCATCTGTATGTTTGAAGTAAGGGTTACAAATGCACAACCTCTTTTTGTGACACATATACTTCATTTGCTTTCCATTATTATTCACTTCTGGTACTCCATTACTACCCATTTTGTCATTCACAGGACCAGTGCCTACTCTGATTCATATCGCCCATTACACAGAATAATAATTGGGGAGGGAAAAAAAAAAAACAGTGTGGGCATGCCAGCTGGCCTCATTTATGCAGCCTATGGAAGGGACTGTTAGTGTATGCAGAAATCATCATACATATAACTTTATTATTTTTTAAAAGATATTGAGTTTCTGGGTAATGACATTTCGTATGTTGACTGTACATCAAGGTAAGGAAAACAGAAGAGAAGTTGTGATGAAAGTGTATGTGTTTTCCAATATTTGTATATAGAGTCCTTGAAAAAACTGGCCTGTTATATGAGGCTTATGATACTGTACTAGTAAAGGAGTGATGAAAGAACAGTACCTATACGGATTATTACTTGTGACACAAACAGAAGCTCTGAAATGGAAGTATAAGCTTAGGGTTTGAATTTTACAGCTGTATTCTTAAAACTGAGTATGCAAAGGTGTAAGCAAACCTGCTGTTTTTGACAGTTATTGATGGAAACTTTGATGAGAGTGAAGTCTGCCTGGCTTTTTTACCCCATTGCTGAATGAATTTGGAAACATGGTGTGCAGGCTGATCACATGCTCGAACTCTTCCAGCATTTATTGTCAGAAACTAATGGTGTGCGCACACCTTTGTCTTCCTAATTTAAGAATATCTTTGGTGGTGTGGGTATAAAAGCATACAGCATGTGAAGTGATGTGGACATTCAGTATACAAAGAATGCAGTGTGACTGATTGATAAAAACAGTATATGAAAGTAAAATATTATTAGTTATTGAAAGTGATTCTCTATGTTATCGTGTGGAAGGAGTTGAGCCGTGTGATAGCTTGAGAAGAAATGCAAATTATGACAAAAGATGTATTTCAAAACTGAACAACCTTGAGACTTTTCTGCCATGGCCATACCTTGTTTGATACTTCCCAGGATTGAGTACAGTATTCAATTCAGATGTATATTATGATCGAAGCATGTTTGGTAATAACCCATTTGCACTGTAACTTAAGTAATGCGGGCTGGTGATGTAGAATTAATGTGGTCCTACTATATTTACCTTTCAGCCTTCTTTATAATAGGAATATTGTATAGTTGTTTGTATTTTCCTTTATGTGGAGAGTCACCAATGAGTACTTTCTTCATAGAAGTATCACTAGTACTGTATTGTGTTTTCATTTGTTTTTACTGCAAAAGTCAGTTTGAAAATAGTTGCCCAAGGATTTGTGATAACCATATATTTGTAAATAAATAAATCCACCTCCCTCACTTAAAGCCAAGAACTGAAAAAGCTACAAATCAAAATCTCCCAATGAAGAGAACCCATATTTAGTAAACGTTAATTTATAATTGTTATATTAAAGAAATATGCTTTTTTTGTTTAGTTAGTTTTTAGTTCCTGCACAACTTTCCAGACAAGCCGACTACTGCTGAGTCAGTGAGCAGGGTACTTCAACCCCACCACTTCCTGGGAAGGCACTGGGCTCGGCGTGCGACCAGCCAGTGGCCCGGCAGGGGTGGAGGTAAAAGTCAGCAGACCAGTGGCAGGAAAGTCAAAAGGGTGGTAGACTGGGATCTGGTGGGAGTAGGTGTTCCTGATGGGAACAGGTTACATGGAAGTATAGAGAGGATGGAAGAGAAGAAACTGGAATGTGTGTGTTGCCAGTGTGAAATGGTGCAGTAATCAGTGTTTTGTGTTGTAACCATTGAAGTAGTAGTATTTGTTGTTACTGTTGTTGTCAATGTTGTAACTACAAGTGCACAGGAAGGTGTAAATGGTGGAGTTTGATCACAGCAAGCTGTGTTTGGCTTCGCCTTGTGAACTTCTGTCTAGATTACCATGCCAGGTCCTCTGGCTCAGAGGCAGGAAGATGAAATGTATTGGGTTACTCTCACTTCCTTGATATTGATAATGCAGTGTGAAGATCAGCACCCAGTTCGTTGGTTGCAGACAGTGAACAGTATAAGTGGAGTCAGTGCATAGGAGAACCAGTGAAGGATGTATGTTCCTGGAGAAGAAACACCATATGTAAAGAAAAGAACCAGGTTTATCAAACATTTCATTAGCTGAGAATACCATGTGGTCTTGTTTACCTTTGCATGCATAATATAAATCTTGAAGAGGTGTTTGGGGATTTAACTTACGTTTTGCCACCAGAGGTGTTGGTCAGTCATGTACCCGTAAAAGTTTTATATATCAGTGGCCTAGTTTCATGCTCCTACACCTTGAAAGGGGTAATAAATGGCTAGTGTTATCGTGTTTAAACATGTATGAATAATGAGCCCTCTCTCTAAGCATAGGTAATTGTGGATTGGAAGCTAATATTCATTTTATAGAGAAAATTAAATATACTATAGTTATGTAGCATGGCAGCTGTTAATGAAAGGAGTAGGGAAGATGGAAGGAATGGGTAAAGAACTGTAAGTTGAATTCACTGGAAATCTTAATATTTTT
Source organism: Coenobita brevimanus (assembly GCF_032717465.1). Lineage (NCBI taxonomy): Eukaryota > Metazoa > Arthropoda > Malacostraca > Decapoda > Coenobitidae > Coenobita > Coenobita brevimanus. Next base: position 64,689,837 of record NC_136959.1, on the reverse strand, counting down.
TGCATTCAGGCACTTTGTTTTGAAATTATGAGTATGCCAAAATTATGGTTAGCGTTGTTAAAAGTTTGAAGCTGCTGATGAAATAACTTCTGTTTATCATTGAAAGTTGCTCTCGAATCTGTGAAACTGAAATGAGTTATTATTATTATTATTTTATTATTAACCCTTTGAGATTCCGATGACGATTTTGAGCGTCATTTCAAATCCAACCTCAGAGATTCCAATGACGCTTTTAATTGTAATATTAAGATACTTTTGTAAAGTATTCATAAATTGCATTTACGCATCATAGCAAAGAAACTCGGGCATGATTTCGTGAGGTGGTTGCATTGTGCGTGGGGGGCAGTGCGCGTATGGTATGACTCATGGCTTTGTGTCAGGGCAAGGAACAAAGGCAGTTGCGCTGCAGCTGTTGTGATGGTCAGAGGTCATGTAATTGCCTCGCACTTTTCCAAGCTCTATCTCCATTATAATTGTTCGTCGTTTTCCTTTCGCTTTACCATAAATAACCATAATCTGTTTAGCACTTTAAAGGCAATTTGTTGTAGTTTCATATTGTTTAAACCAGATTTATATATCTTTATTAGATTTTTATTGCTGAATATTTTTCTATGGCAAGGTAAAAAAATTTTAGTTTTCATCTAACTTCACCTCGTCATTTTGACCTTTTTTGTTTCTTTGTTTTCATTTTTTGAATATACTGCAATAAACTACAAATATTCAGCCTTAGAGTAACACCACAACCAGCATTCAGTCGTAAAAGATGTATTTACACTGACTGATCGAAGGAAAGGTTTGCGAAGTGAATATGTGACCGAGAATCATAAAAGAAATTGCATCTTTTTCCTTTCACTTTATTGCACAAGAAAATGCATAAATAACCATAATCTGTATAGCACTGTAAAATTAATTTATTGTAGTTTTGCATGGTTTAAATCAGATTTGTATATCTTTAATAGTTTTTTTTTGCCAAATATTTTTTTACGGAGAGGTATAAAATTTTTGGTTTTCACCTAGGTTCAACTTGTCATTTTGACCTTTTATTTTCTTTGTTTTCCCTGTTTTAACATACTGCGATGAAGTACAACTATGTAGCTTTAACTGACCCCAAAACCAACATTTTATCATGAAAAGTGTATTTACACAGAACGATCAAAGAATAATATAACAGCGTGAAGTTGTGGGTAAGCGTGAGGCCTGCTGACTCTAGCACAGACATAATCCGTCCGGCCCAGGAACGTGATAGGGTTAACAGTATTATTTATTGGCACACAACTGAACCAGAGTACAGTATATGCATCTTAAAAAGTATCTCACTTAATGCTAAGTTGTACACACATCCTAGTCACTAAGTGAGAAATGACCACTATTTATGGTGGTGAGGAAGGATAAGATAGAAAATTGTTTGGTGGACAGTAGAGAGGAATGGAATATAGGGGTAAAACCGAGGCAGGATATGGTCGCATGGAATGCCTTCCTTTATCACCTTCGCTGAAGTCATTTTGTGGAGGAGTGGGGACGCTCATCATCCACTCACTCGATGTAGTGCTGCTTTGGGTGTCTGCCCTTTCCTCTCTTCCATCATTCCTCTTTTGTATTTCCTTCCATCATTCTTTCCTCTTTCTTCTTCCTACAGGTAACTTTACACTCCCTCTTCTGTCTTTCTTTCCTTCATTCTTTCCCCATCCTTCTGCCTATGGGTGACCGTACACTGAGTGACAATCCAAATGGTTTCCTGTACACCAGGAAACCATTTGCTATAATGGGTGGTAACCATATAACCAAATTATGGCCCCTGGTGGTTTAGTGGGTAATTACAGCGCTCCAATCGGATTGAGCCGGTGAAGGTTTATATCCAAGGGATGGTTGGGGTTTATTGCTTATGTAATGCCACTCAGTGATGAATGAGGCTGGTCACTCTCATCGTAAATGTCAGGACCAACTTGCCTAGCCCTGCACTCCTATGCTCCTCATGGGGCAATGTAAGATTGGATGATGATGATATATATATATATATATATATATATATATATATATATATATATATATCTTTAATATTATAAATGAGTGTGTTCAGGTGATAGCTGTGGCATTGTTGATAGAAAATTCAGTAAGGCACCAGATTTCACACCTAATAGGAATCGTGAAAAGTGCCACCAAAGTTGATTCTGCCAAAGTTTGAGCATTGAACTTATGGGATATAAGCTAATAGGGACCAGGCCTGTAAGAAAACTCACCCCCATAGTGTATTTCCTACTTTAAATGGCTCCTAATGTTACATGAAATGTTGCTGTTAACACGTTAAATCATAACGTAACATTAGATTAACAATAAATATAAAAACATCATATAATACATTTAAACACAGTACAGTCATCCGTTAACATTTGCTGGGGTTAGATAACAGAGACACCTGCTAATGTTAAAAATCCGCGGTTATCTGCTGCCCCCCCTTAAAAACATCTCTGGACTCCTCATTTCCTTATATAACTAAAGAAAAACCCTGTGTGCATGTTTACAACCACTTTATTTGATACAAGAACACTATACAACTACTGTACTTTATTTAAAAGAGAACACTAAAAGTTAAATAATGATTAGTGTACTCCTGCGTGGCCCACTAAAAGTTAAATAATGATTAGTGTACTCCTGCGTGGCCTCTTCTGACTGTGCTCATCCCAGCTCCCTCCAAAAGGAAGAGTGTTACATTTTATTCACTGGATAATGCCATTACTGTACTAAAACAGCCATGAACTGTGCCTGGGATGATGTTACAGTGTCAGCTGAGTTCGAGATTTTTTTTTTTTTTTTTTTAGCCGTCTGCGGATATTCAAAACCGCGAATGTTAAGGGATGACTGTATGTTTTTTGCAATATTACTTAGATGTGTAACACACACACCCTCCATTCAAACATAACACTCACCAGAAAGACCAGCGTGACTGGCTTAATGGACTCGATGCCAGGGGGCTTTGGGTAGGGCTAGTAGGCCCCACCACTGCCTCCAACACCTTCTTCATCACCACCACTCCTTTCTTGTTGTGCCCTTTGATACAGCACATTCACTTTGTCTTGCCTCTCCAGCTCCTCCACAGTGCCCGAGAATTCCTCAATGAGCATGATTTTATTTTTTAACTCGTCATCTTACTTGCGTTTTTTCACCCCCTTTTGGTAGTCACGTTTTGCCTTCCCTTTACTGTCTGCTGTTCCAGGTGCACGCCTTCATACACCATTTCCACTGTCGCCCGGTCCACCCTCTGGTCCACTTGAAGCACAAGATGACATATTTCTGTCAGTTACTATCAAGTATGCGAGCGTGTAACACATTCGGACACACTGAACACGTGCAGGAAACAGGCCGCAGCTGAGTGTTGGCCCTGGTGCTGCTGTGGTGAGAAGCCGAAACTTGTGTTGCCGGAGGACGTGAAAGTTCATTTTTTAGTCGCGAATGTGGAATCACGGGAATATTTGATAGCTTCTGCCAAAGTGCAATTTCGTCAATCTAGATGCCGTGAAACCTGGTGCCTTACTCTATTCATGAGTACAATACAGCACTTAATTTATAGACTGGACTTATACATTTCAACGTAAGTTACATAAACAGAATCATTACCAGTTTGGTGTTCAGTAATTGTTTGTGGGTTAATTACTGTACAGTAAAACCTTGATATAACAGACTTCAGTAGTCTGGAATTCATTTTTATCACAGTCTAGGAGCTACTGGACTAAGTTCTTATGTATCAGAAAAAGTCTGATAAAGCCAAGAGCAGTCCAGACTGCCTGACAGCTATGTTCTCCACGATAAGGTAAATAAAAGATGTGTTTATCAGTGTACAGTACAGTACAGTATTATTATATTTTACCATTTGATTATTGTAGTGAATGTATAATACAGTACAGTGCTGCAGTGATAGTGAAAACAGTTTAAAAATCGTTGGTGCAATGTGGACTATTGTCTGATATATCAGAAAAGTCTGGGTTTGTTAGGGGAAGTCCAGATGTTGCTTTTATCGGAATTTCGCTTTTCTCGGAATGGCTATGGCCCCAATAAGTCCCCTTTGACGAGGTTTAACTGTACTTGTTACAGATTATGTTAATGTATATGAGACCAGGAATGGGAAAAATAGAGTGGCTTTACTGATTGGATAGTAGATTCGTTGATTGAAGGGACAGTGCATAATGTGAGTATGTTATGTTCCATGTCTTGAGGCTAAATTGTCTTCAGTATTACATCATAAAGAGAATGTTAACGACTGATTAAAAAATGAGTATGAAGCAGATAAATGAATGAATGTAAGAGAAAGGAGCAAATGATGGTAACTGAAATAGACAAACTCATTGTAACGGTGGGAATGAAAAAAAGAGACCGAGTAAAAAGGTGTAAGAGTGACACTGGAATGATGGTTATTTAAAGAGTTCATCTAAAAGAGCAAAGTACCAGTAAGCCATGAGAGAGAAAGACAACCAAATTGAATGAATGGAAGAACTGCGTATGACCAGAGTGTGACTAAAAGAATGAATGAACTAGGGAAGAATAAAGACAATCCAGTTGAGTGAATGACTGAAATTTGCATGACCAGAGTGCAACTAATAGAGAGAGGGGGGGGGGAGAATACAAGTAAAAATTAAAGGCGATTATATGAAAGGGCCACACAAGACCAGACAATCCCGGTGACTTTTCTGCCATCGCCATCATGTTCTGAGAGGGTTTCCAATTTCATGGTATGGAAAGTCCTCATTATTTGTCACCTGTAAAACTAAGTTACAGAAGAGTTCCCATGTAAGTTTTATTGCTACATGTAAAATTGATTTCCCTAATCCCCCCAGCTTACAGTACCAGTTGTATGGAAAAAATTGTGATATTTTGGAATACATCCCTGGCTTATAATGAGGACAGTCTGTATCAGTGTCTTTATTCTTGAAAATAGTAGAAACTTCACATCCTGTCTAGTTCTCACTTTCTTCAGACTGATGAATATTTTTGATGTTGCATATTTTGAGCCTTTAACAAGAGCCATGATTAGGATTTTTTGTCTTTTTGAAATATAGAATTATTTAGGGTCATATACTCAGATTTAATAAATGGATTTTGCTCTTCTCTTTCTCTATTCCTTTTCTGCTGCTGCCTTTGTGGATAATGCATCGGTAAGTGAACACTGATTTATATGCCCATATTCATGTCAATTTTGGAAGCCCTATAACATCTCTTCCTAAGTGATGTATTTTGCACATTACACTTTACTATTTGCCTGTATGTTATTTATCTCTCATTACTTATGTGGTAGGTGGTGGTGCCCATCATCCACCCACTTAGTGTAGCGGTACTCTGTTTTAAGGTAGCTCTACATTGGGTGGCAAGCCAAATGATTTCCTGTAAACCAGGAATCATTGACAACACCGGGTGTTAACCTTATAACCAACCAACACAAGTTCCCTATGTGACAACAAGTGGGTTGGCATTAGGTTAGTACCCCTCCCAGGAAAACAACCGACTAAAAATACAAACAAGAAGCCTCGGACCAGGACTGACCAACAGGTGACTACTGTACTAAGGACTGAACAATGGACATGGTATGGATTGCGACATGGAATGTAAGGGGAGTGAATGATGAGGTGAAAGGGAGAGAGATTGTCCAGGTGCTTGAGGGTGCTAAAGTGGATGTTCGTGGAATAACCAAGACTAAATGGCGAGGTGAGAGTGTGAGAGAATGGGAGTATGGATGGGGTAAATGCATGGGAGTGGGCATGAATGAGAGGGCAAAAGGAGGAGTGTGTATTGTTGTGTGCAAGAGATGGAAGGAGAATATAAGAGAGTATGGATCAGTTGGCTCAAGGATTATGTGGGTAAAATTGAAAGTTGGACTACAAGTGTGGGAATTTGTGTGTGTGTGTGTGTGTGTGTGTGTATGCGCCAATGCAAGATCATGCAAGTAGAGTGAGAGAAGTGTTCTGGACAAATATGGAAGCATGCTTGGAAAAGTATGAAAGGAATGAGAGTGTTTTTGATTGGAGATATGTGTGGAAAAGTAGGGAATGTGAAGGTGTATGAAGTAGTGGGTGAGTGGGGTGTGCCTGTAGAAGTGGACAGGAATCGCAGTGTTGTAGTGGACATTTGTGCAGGGAAGGGGTTAGACACAAAATGATCCACAGGTATACATGGCGAGTGATGAGAAGGGTGGGTAGTGAACTGAATGAACAGAAGGCAATGATTAATTATGTTAATGTGGATGATAGAATGAGAAGGTGTGTAATGGATGCAAGAGCATTTAGAGGTTGGGGGAGTGGACTTTCCGACTACCACTTGGTGGTGGCAAAAGTCAAGATTCAAATGAAATGGGGGAATAGAAGGGAAAGACGGGAGGAAATTGTTCATACAAGGAGGGTAGAAAGGTTCCAATGGGATGGAAAAAAGACAGAATAAAAGAGAAGTGGAGGAGTGATTGAGTAAATATTATTTGGAGCAGATGAGGGACGTGGAAGGTGTGTGCAAGATATTCTCAGAAGAAATATGTGTAGCATGTGAGGTGAAGAGAAGGCAAAAAGGGGTGGAAGGAACAGCATGGTTAAAGGAATAGGCGAGGTAAGCTGTGGTACAAAAGAAGAAAGCGTATGGTGAGTGGATGAGAAACGGGCATGAAGGAAGTTGTGAGATGGAAGAAAGAGTTACCAGTATATGTAGAGAGGAAGAGAGAGATGAAGAGATTTAATATGAGAAAGTAAGAGGAGAGTGGATGTGAAATTTGGAAGGAATATGAGTTTAAAGTGGGGGGGATTGTAAGAAAATGTTCTGGAAAGAGGTAAAGAGAGTTAGACAAGATGATAAAGAAGATAGTCGGGGAGTGAAAGATAAAAGTGATAGATTGCCAGTAGAGAAGGGAGAAAAAATGAGCTGATGGAGAGAACACTTCTAGGAATTGTTGAACACAGAGAATGAAAGTAATGTGAGTATAAGTGGCTTGGGAATGGCTGGGAGGAGGGATGTGAGAATGGGGGAAGAGATCAGTAGGATGGAAGTAGCGGAAGCAATGAAGAAAGTCAAAATGGGGAAAACCCCAGGAATTGATGGAGTGTGTGGCGAAATGCTGAAGCATGGGGGAAAAATAGTAGTAGAGTGGATGTGGAAGATGTGCAGATTGGCCTGGGAGGAAGGTAGAGTCCTGGAGGATAGGAAGTCAGGTATAATTATTCCCCTGTACAAAGGAAAAAGGGAAAAGAAGTGTGTCATTCATAGGGGCATTTGTCTTCTTAGTGTAATAAGAAAAGTATATGGTAGGATACTTTTTGACAAGAGTTAGGAAAATAACAGAATTAGTTGGAGAAGAACAGGGAGGCTTTAGGAAGGGAAGAGGTTGTGTAGATCAGATATTCATCCCAGGTCTTTAGTGGAAAAGTTTTTAGATAAGAGGAAGAAGTTGTATGCGGCCTTCATGGATTTAGAGAAAGCATATGACAGGGTGGATAGATGAAGAATGCGGAAAGTATTAAGAATATAATTATGGAGTAAATGGGAAGTTATTGAATGCCATGAAGAGTATGTTTGAGGGTGCTAAGACTACAGTGCATGTTGACAGTGAACTGAGCGAATTTCTCTCTTTGAAGGTTGGATTGAAACAGGGATGTGTCATGTCTCCTTGGTTGTTCTATCTGTATGTGGATGGGGTTATAAAAGAGGTACAAGGTAGGGCAGTGGATGTTGAAGTGGCCCTAATGAGAGAGGGCAGTGTTTGGAAACTCCCTGAACTGTTGTTGCAGATAATAATGTGTTGCCTTAAGTGAAGATGAAGAAGAGCTGCAAGGCTTGATGAATGAGTTTGGGAGTGTGTGTAAGAAACGAATCTAAAGTTGAATGTGGGGAAGAGTAAAGCTACAGCCTTTGAGAGAAATGAAGTCACTGAGTGTACAGTGAGGTTGGATGAGGAGGAAATGGAAAATATGAGTGCATTTAAGTATTTGGGTAGTGTGATGAGTAAGGATGGAAGTTTAGAGGATGAAGTGATTGAAAGAGTACAAGGAAGAAAGGTTGTTGGTTCTTTGAAAGCAGAGAAGTGAGCATGGAAGTGAAATAGTCGCGGCGTGACGGTATTGTGATACCAACTCTAACGTATGGATGTGAAGCTTGGACCTTTTTGAAAGGACAGAAGTCAAGAGTGATAGCAGTGGAAATGAGTTATTTGAGAGGAGCATGTGGAGTCACATGGAGACAGACTCATAAATGAAATGAAGGAACATTGTGGTGTGGATGTGGATGTGATAGAAAGCGTTTGGAGAAATACATTGAGGAGGATTGGCCGCATGGAGAGGATGGAGAGTGAGAGACTAACGAGGAGAGTGTATGAGAGTGAGATGGAGGGGGAGAGGGAAGCGGAGGCCAAGGATGAGATGGAAGGATGGAGTGGAGAGGTTTATGAAAGAAGGGTGTGTGAACTGGGAACAGGCTAGTGAATTGGCATTGGACAGGGCGACATGGAGGCGATTTGTTTGTGGTCACCCCATACTGGATTAAGACGTCTGGCAGTAGATTGATAGATAGATGGCATAAATAATATACATGGGATCATTACAGTGCTGTGTGCATAGACTGGTCAGGAAGAAGTGGTAGGGAGACATTGTGAATGACAAGAATATGACCCATAAGTGGATAAAATGAGGAGGGAAAACTGAGGAAGTAGCCAAAGTACCTTATTTCTACTAAGAACCATGAAGATGGGCCGATTGTAGTTCCCAAACATTAGAGAAATTGAAAATTTAAGCTCTACCTTTGTTTTGCTCCTCTCTCTCTCTCTCTCTCTCTCTCTCTCTCTCTCTCTCTCTCTCTCTCTCTCTCACACACACACACACACACACAAAGCACTAGTACACTGGGTATGTTTGAGGATATTGGTTGTAAGGATGTGTTTGGCTATACCCTTTCCACTTGAACACGGTCTAATAGTGCTGATTTTATGATAGGCATATAACAACAGATGAACAATAAAATATGGTGCTAGTCGTGAAATTCAGTGGCAAGGATGTAAAGCTTTTTCTTTCTTTTTTTCACTGGACAGTGAGAAATGACTTCAAAAGAATTAAAATTTAGGCCAAGTTATGGTAAAACAAGGATAGTTAATGTAGTGATAGACATACATTAGATCTGGTACAATAGCAGATAATGTACATCAGTTATAGTGGAGGTGGGAATAGAGATACATTAGCAGTGAGCATATGTTACATCAACTACAGTTGTGGTAGGTTATATGCAGTACATGTGGGATTGAAGTACTTTAGTTGGATTTTTTTTTTTTTTTTTTTTTTTTTTTTAAATGCTAGGAAGAAGGAACCAAAGAGTGGTGTTTGATTAGATATACTAGTTGGGATATGTTAAGTACTGTACAGATGGGTATAGGAATGTATCAGACTACATGCAGTAGTCAGGGACATAAATAAATTGCAGCAGAGGTAGGAATGGAAATATATCTCACAGTAGTAGTAGACATTCATTGAATATAAATGACATGGGCAAAGGAGTATATTAGATCAGATATAGTGATGTGGGCATACTTTTAATGCAATAGAGGTAGAAATAGGAGTATGTTACCTTACATGCAATAGTGGTGAACATCCATTAAATACAATAGTGATAGGGATAGGATTATACTGTATCAGATTATACAGAATTGGTGAACATAGATTAAGTGCAGTAGTGGTTGGCATACAGTAATTGAAATACAAAAGGCTATTAGGGAATATATCCATCATCCAGTCCTATGTTGCTCCATGAAAACAGGAGGAGCCTGGGGTTAGGCAAGTTTGTCCTGACATTTAAGATGAGTGACCAGCCTCACTCATCCCTGAGTGGCATTGTGATCAATAAACCCCAGCCACCTCTTGGATATAAACCTACACAGGCACAGTCTGATTAGAGTTCCATAATTACCCACTAAACCACCAGATGCCATAATTTGGTTATATGGTTACCACCCAGAGTAGTAAGTGGTTTCCTGATGTACAGGAAACCATTTGGCTTGTCACTTAGTGTAGAGTTGCCCATAGGCTGATGGAAGGGGAAAGAATGAAGGAAAGAAAGACAGAAGAGGGAGTGTAAAGTCACCTGTAGGCAGAAGGCAGTGGAAAGAATGAAGGAAAGAAAGACAGAAGAGGAAGGAAGGAAGAGAGGAAAGGGCAGACACCCAAAGCAGCACTATATGGAGTGATTGGTTGGTTAGCGCCTCCACCTACCACCAAGAGAATACATTGTCAACAATACAAAACTGGCAAGCACACCATACACTTAATGAAATACAGAAGTGAATCATTTGTGGACATGGTATAGATTGAAGTGCAGCATAAGCTTCTCAGTTTGTTAGATTTGTTGTTATATAACCCCTGTCTGTCAGGTCAAGTAGATCCTTCAGCCCTGTATGGCTTTTTAATGTATAATGAATATTTCTCTTATGATTCTTGAAATAGACAAGGTCAGTTTTCAGCACTGAGATTGATACCACTTTGTCTTCGGGGATGTAGGCAAAGATCCAGCACCAATATTCTGTGCATTGTAAAGAAAACAAAGATGGCTGACCCAGCATGGGCTAAGAAAGGCCTCTCAGTTGATCATGTTTTCAGCAAGTTGCTCGTTAATGTTGTGCTGTCCATTATAACAACGGCATAAATTTTACATGTAGGTGAACTTTTATTTTGTGCTTCCTGTGGATAACACAGTATTTGAAAGTTGAGCACACTGGAAATGTGACCCCTCTACTGTATATTCATGTAATATTATCTAGAATATTATAGAATCATAATTTTTTAGCCAAAGCTGTACTTGAGAAAGCATTTTAATCTTAATGCCCTTGTGAGTTTCTGTGATCTGCACAATTTGTCTAATGTCAGTCAGAATAGAATTGACAAAATATATATATATATATATATATATATATATATATATATATATATATATATATACAGTACCCTCACGCCCAAGACGTTTCGCGTCCAAGACGGAGACCATAAATGATAATCCAAAATATTGCTGTACGGGTAATACAGTTGCATACATCCAGTATGGAACCAACGGTTCATAATGGTCCAAATCCGAGGAGAATACAGCTATGATGGTGTCACCCAGCCCAACACAGTTCCCACACGTGGAACAGTGAGATGGTTGAGATGTTGTCCAATAAAATATTGGTATCTGGTTACATGATGCGCAAGCGGGGCTTGATTTGGTCTCTCACCAGAGCATCGTGGACACACTTAAAGCGTGTTGCACTTAGCATTTGCTCCTAAGTTACTGCCTGCCCTTACGTAACCATGCCTAGGAAACTGTCTGCTAACCCCTTGAAGCTCTGCCATCTCCCTCAGGATACTAAGCTGGAGATAAGCTCAGAAACACACACTTTCAGGGTGAGGAAATTTGTTTTGGTGCCAAAATAGGTCTAGGTTGATGCTTTTAGGGACACTGTTCTAAGTTTTTGTGACTATTAATTTTTTCCATGAGGTCTTATGTTGGTCCAAGACATTTTACGTCCTAGATGGGACCCTCAGGCGACAATATTACCATCTTGGACACGAGGGTACTGTATTAGTAATTCACAGCCAAAAGGTTGAACAACTGCATTACTGGATTTAACCACTGTCATGCTGCAAACCTCATGAGGCACAGTGAAGGTCTGCACAGGCCACGCTGCAAAGCCTCATATGAGATATAATTGACATTGTTTATAGTATGATGACTAGAGGTAAACTACCATTCAAAGAATTAGTGTGGCAGGGGTTAATAACATGCACAGTTTAGCAACAACGTTGTGATGGCATTTTCTGGCAGGTCTCAGGTAGCTAAATTCGGAATGTTTAATATATATGGAATTTATTTAATAACAGATACTAGATTCCAGGAACATTGGGTTGGAAGTGGCAGGCAGGATGTTGGCTAGGACAAGGCTTTGTTTGTTAAATATGGGATGTCATGATATGCCATCTCTTAATTTACCTGTATACTGTACTTGTGCCATTATTCAGTTGTTGAGTTATTGTTTCTCTCTCTCTCTCTCTCTCTTTCTGTGTGTGTGTATGTGTGTGTGTTCTAGCCAGTGATTAGAAATGATGGTAACTCTTCAAAACTGGCAGTCGGGATATGTACTCTACTGTTAACAACAAAATTCATGTTTCCTCCTTACTCTCCACAGACCTTAGAAATCATTTATGTGAATCTGTTGACTTATGTGAATGTAGGTCAGTCATCAGTGTTTGTTTCTTCAGATTCATCAGACTGATTATCAGCTTCCATGAAAAGAGAAGCAGGAGAGACAGTAAGGCTTTTCTGCCAACAGAACAGACTGAATTTGTACTTGATCATGCTAGTCAGTTGTTGAATGCTAGTTATTCAGATAATATACAGCATTATTATAACGTAATGTTTTTGTTGAGAAACCAAGACCTTGAGAAGTGGATTAGCTCATTTATGTTATATAAGGAAGATTATTTGTGTACAGAGAACTTAAACACTGCTGTTTTGTTATAAACCTCTCACATCTTTTAAAAAGTATCATTTTACTTATATTTTGCTGCACCTCCAGAAAAAAAGGGTACATAGTTTGACTTTTGGTTATATAAACAGTTCACATATCATGAGGAGATGCATACTGTATTATTGAAGTAAGATTACTATAATCATTACCATTAACTGTTTCCTAATAACCTCTTCCATTTTCAGGTCTCAACGATATCCCATCATACCGGCACGGGCTTAATGTAGATGTTGGGGATGATAAAGTATTTATAGTAAGTTGTTGTGGAGTGTATAGAGAGAGTGTGTGGTCAGAGGTGTGTGTGTGTGTTTGTGTATTTTTGTTTGTTTTCACTGCAGTTACTCTTTATTTAATATGTTTAAATATCAGATTTCTGATCAATGATTAATAAACACCAGTAGTTTGTTACTGTCATGTGGTGAAGGTTTTCATGATTTTGCCACCTACAGTACAAATTTTCATTAGCTCAGTGGTAGAATAAGACCGTACTATAACTCTTCATTATCTCCATTACATTTTTGTTGCTTGAACCATAGTCTGGTGTTAATTCCTTATTCTACAGGTCTTGTTCCTGTCCATTACATCTTTGTGTTAGAACCGTATTCTGGTGTTGATTCCTTGTTACAGACCAACATTTAAGATCAGATGGCAATCTTAGGCCAAGTTACAGTGAGTGGAGTATACTGTAGTTTTCACTTAAATACTGTAGTTTTCACTTAACCCTGGATCTGTCAATTACATTCCTGAATGCCCCATGTTCAGCTGCTACTTACATCAGGGAAGTTGAGCCATAAATCATAGTTTTTTGCTTTGTTCTGGTGTGAATTGTGGTCAGCCATTCATTTGTAAGTCAAATGGAGGCATCTAGTCCACCATATCATACAATAACATACTCTCTTTCACTTCATAACCCTAAAATTGGTTTCCAGTCAAATAACAGCATTTTTGAAGATTAGTGCCATGGTTGGTGTCATGACACTGTAACTTAAAATATCCATAGTACCTAAACTATAGCACATAATGACCTAAAAATTTACGAACATACACTTCATTACATTCACTATCAGTCTGTAAGAACAGAATTAGAATACTAGAAAAAGGGGAGGTCCCCTTGAATCCTATTGGCACAGTTGATGGATTAAAGATGGTCATGGTTCATTTCAAGGAACGTTGAATGTGTGTGTAATGATGGAATTGTATCAAGTTCAGTTATTCTTTATTTGAAGTTCAGTAGACCCTCAATATAACAAACTAATTGGTACCAGACCATTGACATTTAAGCCAAACACTATGCTATTCGGTAATTTGTCAGGCATCGTGGCTTTTATGGAACAAAGATCATGTAGAGCGTTGTTTGGCCATACACTCTTGCACAGTAACATACAGCTAGGTCTAAATGGCTCTTTTTCTCAGTAAATGCTTCATTATTAGCTTGTTTACTCTTATTGATGTGGCATTTTGCGAGATGCAGAGGTGTGTGTGTGTGTGTGTGTGTATGTGTGCATGTGTACTTGCACTTGCAAGCATGCATGAATGCACAGGGATATCATGCTGGTTTGTGTTTCCTTTATGTCCATTCTTTTGCTGAACAATATTCATTAAATGAACATAATGTTCGACCAGCTCACGGTGGTCGTTAAAACCTAAATTCATTAAAAGGGGGGTTCATTATATTGAAGGTTTACTGTACTTCATCATCATTAACGTAGTAGTACCTGTTTCTCTGACTAAGTTTGTCTTTAATCTTTGCAAAGTTATTTGAGGGGTGAAATGATTTCTTAAAACCCTTTAATAATCATCCCAAAGCCTGTCTCATATAAAGGTATTTCACAATTCTGTCACTCCAGTAAAATTTATTTATTCTGTTAGTTTTAAAAAATTCCATTCAACTTATTGGATATGTTTTATATTAAAAGGGTTAGTGGGGGCTATACAATATATTATATATATATATATATATATATATAGTGGGGGCTATACAGTATATTATATATATATATAAGTATATACTGTATGTACATACATATATAGAAATACATACATACATATACAAAACCTCTCCAGCATGAATTTTTTAAGCTGAATAAAATCATTGGATGGTAGGAATAGCAGAATTTAAAATGCACACCATCAGATCAAAGGAATTAAAGTAGCTTTTGCCTGCACCTTCTTGAACTTAACTCTCTGCACCAGGGATTGTCCTTTTTCAGTTTATTCTTGCTATCTCCCGATGACCTTCTTTAACTTAGGATAGGCTTTTTGAAGCTGAGAGTTAGAGATACCTTTAATTCTCTTTAAATAGATGAGGCCTTTCCAAAACTGAATAAGATTGTTTGGTAGCAGGAAGAATAAACTAGAAGGTTGTCATTTGAATCCATGTGGTGTAGTGTTAAGACCATGTGCAGTAAGAAAGGAACAGCACTGTAGGATACGAGACTGTCATAAGCTAGGAGTGTTTCTTAACTTTATCAGATTATTATGAACACCTCACCTGTTTACTCTTTTTTACATTACTGATGTCTTTCCATTACTGACATAGAATACATAACATAGAATGCATTCTTGATGTGTACCATTTTTTTGGTCAGTTAAGTTTGCACGTTACACCTAATTATTGTCATTTATGTTAGCCATTTCTTTTAATTATGAACATAGATTGAACAGATAGTATAGATGGCAGGATTGTTGTGTTGCATGCAGATCTGAGGAAGATGTGCTAGGGAGCCATCTTAACTGACAAGAATACAGGCCAATGGAGGAAGAGAATAGGAAGAATTAGCTAGAGGGTTGGAATGCAGGACAGGAATTTAGTTGAAAGAATGAGGGACTCTTGTTGAGAATTGTGTTAAAGATTGGTAAAGAGAGAGAGGAAAAAATCAGTCTCTTCTACCATTTTAGAGAGAGTATCCATTTTTTATAATTTTTAATTTATTTTATTATTATGATTAGTAGTAATTGTACTGTTGTATTTGTTTTATTATTATTATTATTATTATTTATTATTATTATTTATTATTATTATTATTATTATTATTATTATTATTGTTATTCATTCATTCATTCATTCATCATCTAATTCAGTGTTGCCCCAAGACCATTATTATAGAAAGTACAGTATATTTCAAACTACAGAATTTTTGTTGTAGACTGGTGGGGAGAGGCAGTGATCCAGAGTTTAGAGATGTGTTCTGTCATCTGAAAGGATGCACGTATGATCCGAGGTTGAGAGTGGGAGCAGTTCGATGACTGTACTGATCTTCCTTACAACACACCAACATGACATAAAAGTACCACTATTAATTCAGTCACATCAATTTTGACTGAGACAGCCGGAGCTTGTATTCAGTATGAGCAGTAGGTATTAGAGCTGAATATGTGACATGAAGGTTTGTGACACATTGGACACATTCCATCATATCAGCATTAATACCACAGTGCTTCCAAACTTCATGCATCTGTCTGGCTTTGTCTCACTTCAGATCACTTCTGTTAACTGAACAAGTTCCCTTCTGCTTCAGATCACAGGCATAGCCTTTTTCACTCTGGCCACTTTCAGCTTTTTCACTTTGAAAGATCCTTTCTGAACATAATTCCCCTTGTGTTGTACGTTTTACATGTATTGTTGTTGTCATCTCCAGATGATTTTGTTTCACCTTTGTACACATATATATATATACTGTGTATATCTATCTATCTATCTATTGCCAGACGCCTTAATCCCGTACGGGGTGGCCATAAACAAATCGCCTCCACGTCGCCCTGTCCCCTACTATTTCACTGCCCTGCTCCCAACTCCCACCCCCGTCTCTCATATACCTCTCCACTCCATTCCTCCATCTCATCCTCGGCCTCTCCTTCCCTCTCCCCCCCTCCACCTCACTCACATACACTCTCCTTGTCAATCTCTCACCCTCCATCCTCTCCACATGGCCAAACCACCTCAGTGTGTTCCTCCTAACGCTTCCTATCACATCCACATCCACACCACAACGTTTCTTTATATCCTTATTTGTCAGCCTCTCTCTCCATGTGACTCCACAGGCTCCTCTTAAATAACTCATTTCCACTGCTCTCACTCTTGACTTGTGTCCTTCCAACAACGTCTAAGCTTCACTTCCATACGTTAGAGATGGTATCACAATACTGTCATGTAGTAACTTTTTCACGTCCATGCTCAGTTCACTGTTTCTTATCACTGCTGTCAAGGAACCAGCAGCCTTTCTTCCTTGTTGTACCCTTTCAAGCACTTCACCTTCCAAACTTCCATCCTTACTCATCACACTCCCCAGGTACTTAAACGTACTGTACATTCACTGACTTCACCTCTCTCAAAGGCCATCACCTTACTTTTCCCTACATTCACTTTTAGATTCTGTTTCTTACACACTCTCCCTGTTAAGACTCCATATTATAATTACAAACTCATCCACCAAGCCTTGCAGCTCCCCTTCGTCTTCACTTAGCAACACAGTGTCATCTGCAAGCAACAGTACAGGGAGTTTCCAAACACTACCCTCTCTCACTAGGGCCACTGCAACATCCACTGACCTACCTTGTATTTCTTTTATTACCCCATCCATGTACAGATTGAACAACCATGGAGACATGACACATCCCTGTTTCAACCCAACCTTCAGAGAGAAAAATTCACTCAGTTCACCATCCACAATCACTGCTGCCTTAGCACCCTCATACTTACTCTTCACAGCATTCAACAACTTCCCATGTACTCCATAGATTCTTAATACGTTCCACAATCCTTGTCTATCCACCCTGTCATATGCTTTCTCCAAATCCATGAAGGCCGCATACAACTTCTTTCCCTTTTCTAGAAACTTTTCCACTGAAGATCTAAGAATGAATATCAGATCTACACAACCTCGTCCCTTCCTAAAGCCTCCGTGTTCTTCTCCAACTAATTCCTCTTTTATTTCCCTAACTCTGTCAGTTAGTATCCTACCGTACACTTTTCCTATTACACTAAGAAGGCAAATGCCGCTATGATTACCACACACTTCTTTTTGCCCTATGCCTTTGTACAAGGGAATAATTATACCTGTCTTCCAATCCTCCGGGAATCTACTTTCCTCCCAGGCCAATCTGCACATCTTCCACATCCATTCTACTACTATCTCTCCTCCATGCTTCGGCATTTCACCATACACTCCATCAGTTCCTGGGGATTTCCCCAATTTAACTTTCTTCATTGCTGTATATATATATTGTGGTAGGTGGGGGTGCTCACCATCCACTCACTCGATGCAGTGCTGCTCGTGGGTGTCTATCCTCCTCTTCTTCCTTCCACTAATGTCCTTCTTTCCTTCCTTCTTTCCTTCATTCTTTCCTCTTCCTTCTGCATATGGGTGACTCTACACTGAGTGACAAGCCAAATGGTTTCCTGTACACTAGGAAACCATTTACTACACTGGGTGGCAACCATATAACCAAATTATGATTCCTGGTGGTTTAGTGGGTAATTAAGGTGCTCCAATTGGATTGAGCTGGTGCAGTTTTATATCCAAGGAGTGGTTGCGGTTTATTGCTCACATAATGCCACTCATGCATGAGTGAGGTTGGTCATTCTCATTTTAAATGTCAGGATCAACTTGCCTAGTCCCAGGCTCCTACACTCCTTGTGGGGCAACGTAGAATTGGATGATGTGTATATATGTGTATATATATATATATATATATATAAAATTATCATCATCACCATGACCTCCTTTCCCTCCCTAGGGCAGGGTGAGGAGTAGCATTGTCCAGACAGCCCAAATTTGTCCAGTCCAGTAGGCCACGCTTCCATTCACTCATCATTCAAGCCCCCGGAATCCTGACTCTATCGGATATGCCAATAACATTTACCACGTCCTGTAGCTTCTCACAAATGTATCCGATAGAGTCAGTCCGGATGCTGTCACGTTAAAAGGGGGTGCCAAATCCTTGATCATGCACTTCTCCTCACAACATTCATCCAGCCAGCTCGATCTCTTGTCAGTTCCCTAACCTTACTGACTTCCAAGCCTCTCTTCCTTACACACTCATCCACCATATCTCTCCACCTTCTCCTTGGCCCATCTTGCCTCCTCTCTCCTTCAGGTTTGCTTAGATACACCTTTTTCACCCCTCTATTGTTATCCATTCTCTCCACATGACCATACCATCTCAGTACGCTTTCTTCAATTCTGGTGTCCACCGACTTCCTCACTCCACATCTTTCACTAATCACATTATTTCATATCCTATCTACCTTCTGTACTTCACACACATTCCTCAGCAGTCCCATCTCCACTGTTCTTACTCTTGCCTTTTCATTTTCATGCCATACCGTAGTCTCACATCCATATGTTAAAGTTGGTACTAACACTCCTTCATGTAAGCCTCGTGCAGCTGCAATACTCAAGCCTCTGTTTCTTATCAAGGCCATCATTGCACCGGCTACTTTTCTTCCTTGTGTCACTCTACTTTCAACTTCTTTTGCGTATTTTCCTCTCTTTTCTATCACTGTACCCAGGTATTTGAACTCTCACCAATTCCAGTCTCTCTCCATTCACTGAAACATCGCACTGGGAGTCACCTTCTCTCTCAGTAACCATCACTTTACCCTTTTCTACATTTACTCTCAAGGCTTGATGGTCACAGACATCAGCAAAACTCTGCACTGGCCTACCAAGTTTTTGTCCGGTTTTTACAAGCAGTGCTGCATCATCAGTATACAACAAATTTGAGATATTCCATCCATCACCATTCAATGCCATCCCCCTCTCCATCACTAGTGTTTTTACTTCTCTCATCACTCCATCCATATATACAGTATATTGAACAACCACGGGGACATCACACAACCTTGTCACATGCCCACACCGATTGTGATCCATTCGCTTTGATGCTCATTAACCCTCATATGCTTCACAACCATCATAAAAATTCTTGATGGCACCTAGCAGCTTACCATCTACACCATTCATGCGCAAAACTTTCCACAATCCTTCTGTGTCTACTGTGTCATATGCTTTTTCCAGATCCATGAATGCCATAAACACCTTATGGTCCTTTGCACAAGCCTTCTCTGCTATCTGTCTCACAGCAATTATTTGGTCCACACATCCTCTGCCACTCCTAAAGCCACCCTTTTCGTCACTCACTAGGACTTCTGATATCTCATTTACTCTCTCTATAGTAACTCTTCCATATACCTTCCCTACCACACTTAATAAACTTATGCCACGATAATTCTTGCACTCACTTCGCTCACCTTTATTTTTGTACAGGGCACAATCACAGCCTTTTTCCACTCAGCTGGCACATTTTCACTCATCTATGCCTTCTTACATATCTCCAGCAAGCACTTCATTCCATTCTTTCCACTACACTTAATCATCTCTGCATACACCTCATCAACCCCAGCTGCTTTCCCATTTTTCAACCGCTTCATAGCACTCTTCTCCTGTGCAAGTGACATGTCTCCTGGCACTGCATTCATTCTCTGCACACCCCCAAAACCAATCATGTTTACAGCCACTCTGCTCTCTCTCTATTCCCATTCATCAGGCTTTCAAAATATTCTTTCCATCTGGTCCTTACTTCATCCCCATGGGTTAATAATCTACCACCTACATCCTTCACACCATCACACTTCTTTCTGCTTTCACTTCTACATTTCTGCACCTCTTTCCAGAATGACTTCCTATTTTCAGAGTAGTTTGCATTAATTTTTCTTCTTTGATCGTCATTGACCTCCCTCTTTTTCCTCTTCACTAGTGTCTTTACGTACTTCTTGCTCTCAGTATATTCAGTTCTTATTTCAACTGAACCCCTGTCCTGTAACCACTTTAGCCACTTCTTCCTCATTTCCTCCACTGCTCTCTTAACCTCATCATCCCACCATGCTGTACCTTTCTTCTTTGTTGTTAATCTTGCCACACCACACAGCGCCTTAGCAATCCTAGCCAAGCAATCGCTGTATGCATTCCACAGGCTATCCAGATCCATTTCATTCCAGTTCACTGATTCTAACTCCTCCTCTACTTTGGTCCTGTAATCATCTGCCATTTCTTTGATCCTCAGCTTCTTGACTTTCAGTCTTTCCCCCTGACTGCTCCTCTCTCTCATGATCCACCTCACTCTCACAGCTTGATCTTGCATACCACAATCATATGATCTGACAGACCTCCAAATCATTCTCCCATAACCCTCGTAACAGCAACTATTCCCATCATCGACCTCTCTATAAGCACGTAATCAATCAGGCCTCTTTCAACACGATCCCCGTTCCCTCTGTACCATGTATATTTATGTGCATCTTTGTGTTTGAAATACGAGTTACAAATGCACAACCTCCTCTCCTGACACATATTCCTCATTCGCTTCCCATTATCATTTTCTCCTGGTACTCCATTACAACCCATTATGTCATCCTCAGGACCAGTGCCTACTCTTCCATTCATATCCATCATTACGATCACTTTATAGCTCCTGGGCATTTCTCCCACTGCTTCATCCAGCTCATTTGAAAACCTGTCTTTCTCTCTGTCCTGTCCTCACACGGTGCATACACTATAATCACCACCACTTTCACCTTCTCAAACTTGAACTTGGCACATCTACACCTCAAGCTGACATATTTGTAGTCTCTCATCCCACTCTGCCACACCTCATTCATCAACAAAGCAACTTCTTCCTTGCATCTTCCTCATCCATTCATTCCCGATCCTACACATTTCACACCCACTTCTCCACTTCATGCCCTTTCATCTTCGTTTCACACAATGCCGTCACAGCCAATCTCATACTCATGAACACAATATCCTCTTCCACCCTCTTGCTCTTGTCATTCACACCTCTCACGTTCCGCATGGCCATGCGAATTTGCTCATTTGGTTGGGGCCCTGGGCGGGTGACTGCCATGATTAAGTGATATTGGATAGGGGAATCTGGGGGACACTTAACCCTGCCAGAAACCAAATTATGGCGCCCGGTGGTTTAGTGGGCAATTAAGACGCCTATTGGATTGAGCTTGTGCAAGTTTATATCTAAGGGATGGTTGGGGTTTATTACTCATGTAATGCCACTCAGGGCTGAGTAAAGCTAGTCACTTTTATCATAATGTCAGGACTAACTTGCCAAGCCCCAGGCTCTTGCACTCCTCATGGGGCAACACTGGATTAGATGATATATTATATATATATATATATATATATATATATATGCTATCACACAGGCTCCTTTTATATTTTTTGTATTTAGTTTTGGTTTTGATTTATTTTGTTATAACTGGAATAGCCAGGGGTGGCTGAGTGTGATATTAATAAGCGACCTTGACAGTGATGGTGCTGTTGCAGACGGTGAACCTTCCAGAACGAGATGGGTCGTCGTCAGGGTCCGGCAGCAACCGTCACCCCCCCACCACCACCCCGGACCACCCCTACCACCCCCACCACCACACTCACCCTCCACACCACCACCACCACTACCTGCCACGGACTGGAGTCACCACCGCCAACACCCCTCCTTCTTCCACCACCCCTAAGCTTGCCACCACCACCGCCGATTCCACCACCCAGCCACCATTTCCTAACCACCACTACTTCCACCGCATCTCCTTCGCCCCACGGCTCCGCCCAGTGCTGCCACAAAACAACAACCCCCCAGAAAAGCCAGTAGACCTAGACTGTGGCATCAAAAGTGGGAGCCCCCTGGACACACACCCAGATCAGGACAAGCCTGATGTGCCGGGGGACACAGACTCGTATGTGCAGTTTGACCTCGAGCATCAACATGACTACAGTTATCCTGTGGTAAACACCTTGAAAGGGGAAAAGAGAGATAGCATAACATCAATAAAGAAGCAGCAGCAACTAGATGTCAGAACACCCTCCCACCAGATGCCCCCACCTATATTACCACCTGGGAAAAGACCAATAAGAGATAATAAGAAGAAGGTCAGAAGAACCATCAAGGCACGCTGCCGGCACTGCCAAGAAATGTTCACGTACGATAAGAACCCCAGAGGCAGCTGTGAGTATGCCCCGGACTGTGTCCGCTCAGCCATTGACACACTAACTTGCATAACGTGTGCCCAGTGCATGCTGTACCATTGCATGAGTGATGCTGAGGGTGATTTTGCACAGCATCCATGTGAGTGTGGAGGTCCAGGAGGCACCACAGGAGCATCATGTAGCCGGCGGTGGTTGGGGCTCACCCTCCTGTCCCTCATCGTGCCGTGCCTGTGGTGCTACCCACCGCTACGAGCGTGCCGTCGCTGTGCTGTCTCCTGTGGACTGTGTGGCGGCCGCCATGAAGCCTCCTGACTCACCGCCCCCATGCATGCCCAAGAGGAGGATGAGGATGACGAGGATGATGAAGACGATGATGATGATGAAGAGGAAGACACAGTGTTCACAGTGACTGGCAGCCCCGCCCTCCCCTCCCCACAGCCCTGGTCAGACCATCCCGCCACCTCACACTCGGGCGTTGTCTTGGGCATGTATGTGGATGGATGAAGCAAACCAGACACTAGCTGGAGGAAATATTATAGCCAGTGAGGTATTGTGACAGGGACAACAATGATGATAGTGTGGACTCAGCATAAGGTGCTGCTCAATAGCACAATGTTTGTTAAACAGCATATTGCAGAGAGGAGAATGTATTTGTGTGATATGAGCATAAATGTAGCCACTGTTGGTTAGGTGGCTAGTAAGGACACAGCAGATTGAGTGTTCTATGTACCTGACGGCCACACTCCGGCCTCAGAGAGTGTGTGTGTGATTGCAGTGCGCAGACTACACACACTGCCGTACATGGCCAGTTCTCAACTATTGCATTTGGAAACCCTTGTTCAACTATATGTGAGCTGCTGTATCAATGGTGAGTCTGTCTGCCTCGGCCCATTTAATAATCTAAAGGGATCCCAATTTTTCAAGGGCTCAGGAGAAATTGTGACACCCTTTGGAATTGCTGTGACTTTCTGTATGCTTTTAATTATTATTGTGATAGATGTTCTATATATTGATAGCTTTAGCCGGCCGAGACGGGCAGGTGGCCAGGCAGCCAGACAGTCACGTGTCACATAATAACTACGTGAAGTTCTCACTTGCGTTTGCCTTACATAACAACACTTGTGTTTAGTCTTATGGCCACAGTTATCGCCATCATCACCATGTTGTGTATGCCAGACAACTTTATCAAGGGTTTCCTTGTCATTTTAGGTGCTAATGCACAAATCTTTGATTTTTTTTGTTAATGAGTAATTATTCAAAAACATTATTCAGTTGTGTTGCAGTCAAAAGAACAGTTTTCTACACAACTTTGTATATAAGCATATGTAAGGCAGTTGCACTGTGAAACATAAAATACAAGGTGAAGTTTGGCTTCTTAAAATCAAACTAAGGTAATGATGTAACTACATGATGTAGTTGTCCAATAATAAAAGACTAAACCTCCAAATTTCATTCATGTAAGGGAGAACACCCTGTGTTGAATATTTTTCATTCATGTGAGGGAGAACACCCTGTGTTGAATATTGTAAGTACCATTGTCACAATTATCGTATATATTGATAATCCACTCATGTATGATTACCAAAAAAAAAATAATAATTACAAGAGGCCAATTTTGTGTAAAACCTAGATGGTGGCCCAACCAAGTCAGTGGTCGCACTGGAAGGGTAGCAGACCTAGCGTGTTTCCTCCACAGCACAAGGCTCTTTAGGAACATGGTCTGCTCTCCTACTGGAGTATTAGCGACCTTGGTTGATATAGATGTCTTATTTTATTTTATTTATATATTTTTTGGTAGGGGTGATGCAGGGAGGAGCTAGGTTGTGGTTCTGGCTTATGCCCTTGGGTCATACTAGACTCCAGATATTCTTAGTATGCGATGTCAAGATATAACCCAAAGCTGACCCAGCCCATGAAAAACAACCTAGTCAAAGAGTTTCTCCCTGGTCCCCTCCCCGTCCCCCAACCCCAAAACCCCCCTGTGTAAGCCACCCCTAGTCACGAACAAAATTGCAACTCATGTCAAGCAGTCTATTGTTTTATTTGCAACAAATTTAAGCAAAAAGTCAAAAAAAATTGTTTCATTTCTCCTCCCGTATATTCTTATAACCCCTTTTGCAATGGCCATGCTTTCCCATTATATTCCATAAGTGAAAATTAATGACAAGCTGTATCAGAGAAAATAAGGGATTTAATGTAGCTTAGTTTACTTATTATTTGTACTATACAAAAGCTGTAGATTGCTATAGTTTATAAGTTGGAGGGCTACAAGTATTTAAATAGGTGAATATTCAGAGGCATCCAGATTCCTGAATGATATACTGACTGCACAGTATTATATACAATACTCTGTACTTCCATATCTTTCATTTTTGTACAGTAGTATATGGTGGGGTAAAAAATCAGCTGCCAGCTGATACAGCTGTATTCAGATTTTCATATACAGTATATTTTTCACATTATTACGGGAAAGAATAAGCGGTATGTGGGAGCAGCCATCATGCACTCAGTTGTGGTGCTGTCTGCTTCTTCTACCTATACGGTATTATTCTTTTTCTGTTGACCCTCTCTCACTGTTTCTCCAGTTCTTCCTGTCACTTTTTATTGCTTTTCTTTCCACTTCAGGTGGCTGTACAATTAAGTGACAAGCCAAATGGTTTCCTTTAATTCAGTAAGCCATTTGTGGTAACCATACACCCAAAGAAGCTGATGGGGAGCCTACTGTGGTGTTCCTGTTAACATGGAGAGAAATGCAGTGTCCATTCAGGAACCAAGCCAGCATTCTTCCCTGCACCTCACTGTGGTGAGGCAGTTTACCGCAAGGGAACAGTATTTCATTGCAACAGATATCCATGCAGGGGTGGTTGCTTGTCTTCAGTTGCTAGATCTGCTTCGCTACACAGATCAGGGTCACTGGGTAACAACAGGAAATAACTTTAATCCTCCTGGGCATGATCATTACCGAATCCTACAGATCCACCAGGAGCATATAGGCCCAGGGCTAAGATACTCTATCCAGACAAAAAGTAAGTGACCAGTTGCTTGTTCTTGCATTGCATTTTGTAAGCACTATAGTCCACCTATCCTTTGGATATAAACTTTCATGAACCACTCACGGAGAACAACCTGCTAGATCATAGGTGTATATTTGTTGGCCATATTGTAACCACTCATTGTAGTAAATGGCCTATGCATATCTTGAAATATCTTCTATGGTTTTTATTGTTAAACAAAGCACTATTAACGTGCTTTTACAATGTTGCTCTTGACAATGGTAGCAGCCAGCTAGAGGGAATTATGAATGTTAACCGGAGGTATTCTCTAAACTTAACAGACTTGTCCGGCTGTAGCAAGACTAAATATCAGAAAATATAATTGTACTGCTGGAAGTAAGGAACTGCTTCAATTATTTTTAGGTTCAAAATACCAGCCTTAATGTTTAAAATCTTTTGAGTCATGATTTCGCAATCTCTTGATGTCCAAATTTCACTGAAGCAGTCTTAAAGTACTGTA
The DNA here is from genome assembly GCF_032717465.1 of Coenobita brevimanus. Taxonomy (NCBI): domain Eukaryota; kingdom Metazoa; phylum Arthropoda; class Malacostraca; order Decapoda; family Coenobitidae; genus Coenobita; species Coenobita brevimanus. The sequence goes on along the minus strand of NC_136959.1, from coordinate 64,663,827 downwards.
AAACACTTTATAATTACTGTACTCATATGGTAAAAATGCTAGGCCGAGTCGCTCAGTTTTCGAATCCTTCGAACCAGTAATATCCCGTCAGTCTGCTTCGGTCACTCACAAGCTGGACGTAGAACTAGGAGTTAGGTGTAGCAGACGTTAACGGGAGTAAGTGTTGTTTATAGCGCCACGCCCGTTTTGTTTGGTTATGTTTCAGTACATAATAACGTCTTCGTTAAATGGTTTCCTGTACTAGAATTAAGTCTCCAGCTCCAGACTTGCAGTGTCAAAACATCAGAAGCAGGTTTACGTTAAGGTTTTCTGTCAGTGTATTATATTTAGTATCCAGTACTACATCCCCATCCTTACCCAGTTGTCATCTCCACCTCTCCTTCCTTCCCACCCTATCAAACCTCTTTCCTCACCTCGCCCCTCGGTTCCCTTCCCTTACTTTTTTTCTCCTCTCCCGACACAACACCTCTGTTTGTATGCAATTCACCGCCGGATTAAGGGGGGGGGGGGCCCAAGGGGCCCGGGCCCTGGGCCACCCACCAAGAGGGGGCCTCCCACCAGAGCAACTTGTGTTCATTTCATTTCGTGTTTGTGCATTACATATTACAGCATTGGATGAATAGTCCCCGTTCAGTATTTCCTAACTAAAAGTGTCCTATTTGTATATTAGGATTTAGGTTACAAGTCTGTGGTGTATGCCATTGGGGGAGTTGGAAAGGGAGCCTCCCTTCCAAGCGGGCCCCGGGCCTCCCACATGCTTAATCCAGCCGTGATGCAATTACGTACACAGGACAACCCCCCCCCCACACACACACACCTACCGATCCACCCACTCACTCGCCCACCTACATATACTCATCCACCTACATACACCGACCCACATCCTCGCACCCTCCCACACCCATGCCTCCTCCTATACACACCCACCCATCCAACCACCGAATCACGCTCCCAACATCACCCATATCCCCCACATATCCACACACACACACACACACACACACACACACCAATGCACTTATCCACAACATACCCACCCCACTCACAGCCACCCTTCCAACCACACCCATCCATCCCCACACCCGCCCACCAACTCCTACCTACACCCTACCCACCTACCCACCCCTACCCACACCTCACTCACCCGCACCCCACTACCCACACCCCACTACCCACACCCCACTACCCACACCTCACTAAAACGCCAAACCCAACCCCCATCCCACCCACCCCTACCCCAATCCCTTCCACCCGCCCACCCCTAATCCCATCCTTTGCACCCTCACATCCCAATCTTCACCCCTTCCTCTCGCCCACCCCTAACCTCACCCTTTCTACTTGCCTACCCCCACCCCAACCACACCAAACTGCCAACCCCTACCCCTACACGACTAACCCAAACATTTCCAGCTCCACACCACCAACCCGCACACCCCTATCCTAACCCCACCAAGCTGTGTACCCCTATCCTAACCCAACCAAGCCGCCCTCCCCCTACTTGACCCCACCGACCCACCACCCCTATCCACACCAAACTCATCAGTCCAACCCTACCCCCACGCCACCCACCTAGCCATCTACCCACCTGCCCCCTAACCCCACCCCACCAACCCGACTACCTCTACCCCCACCCCAACAACCCGCACACTCCTCCCTGTACCCCACCACCAGCCTACCCCTACTGTCACGCCACCCGTCCGCCAACCCTTTTCCCCACTACACCCACCCTCAAACCCCTATCCCCACCACACCCACCGGCACACCCCAACCCCCACCACACCCACCCTCAAACTCATCCCCACCACCCCCACCCGCACACCCCTACCCCCACCACACCCACCCTCAAACTCCTATCCCCACCACACCCACCCTCAAACTCCTATCCCCACCACACCCACCCGCACACCCCTACCCCCACCACACCCACCCGCACACCCCTACCCCCACCACACCCACCCCCAAACTCCTATCCCCACCACACCCACCCGCACACCCCTACACCCTCCCCACTCAGACATTCACATAACTAACCACCCACATCCACTGATTCACCTACCCATATCCACACATTCACCCATCATCATCCACTTACTCACTACAGTGTGTGTGTGTGTGTGTGTGTGTGTGTGTGTGTGTGTGTGTGTGCTCGCGCGAGATGCAAACGTGCATCTATTTCGCAGGACCAGCGAAAGCTAGTTTGTCTCTCTCTCTCTCTCTCTCTCTCTCTCTCTCTCTCTCTCTCTCTCTCTCTCTCTCTCTCTCTCTCTCTCACACACACACACACACACACATACTCCCTCTCTCTCTTTCTCTTGTCATCATTTTCTACCGTATCACCTATTCATATTTCCCTCCTCACCAATTAGTCACCATTTTGAAACAACAGTTACTGACACCCCCTCCACTCGACCACCATCACCACCCTCCTTCCGCAACCACCACGCCACACCACCACCACCAACCACCACCACTCCCTTTCCCCACCCACCACCACCACCCCACACCGCACCGCACCTCACTGCACCACATCTGTCACCACACCACATCGCCACCACAACCACCACATCAAATTGCCACCACCAACGCGAACACCACCACCAACACCACCGCCGCCGCCGCCACCACCACCACCACGCCACACCACCACCACACCACTTCACCACCACTACCACTCCCTAACTCCCCTTCTCCACCCACCCACCATCCCACACGACACCACGCCACACCGTACCGTACCACACCACACTAAATCACCAGTACCACCTTCACCACCGCCACCATCACCATCACAACCATTACCACCACCACTACCACACCACGCACACACACACACACACACACACACACACACACACACACACACACACACACACACACACACACACACACACACACACACACACACACACACACAAATGATATGAACTGATTTGAATGTCGCGCCATGAAGTGTTTCATCGCGTCACAGTGTGCCACTTCTACAGATTAATCTGAAATCTACAGATTTTTTGCTTCATTTCAACTTGTCAGATTTTTCCGAGAAAAGAGGGAAATCTACAGATTATTCACATCAAGACAAAAAAATACATAAATTAACCCTTTAGCTGCCAATTACGACTGTAGTCAATTACCTCCATTAAGTGGTTTGAATTGGCCGCCGGGTAACTTCCCATAAGTGCTGCCACCACGCGGCTACAAGACAAATTATGAGGCTACCCGTGACCCAAACTGTATGATATCTGTTTTTCTAATATCCTTATGCATGTTTCTGGTGTGTTGCTTGTGAATATTTGTGGGTTCTTGAGGAAAAACTATAAAATACTTTCCCTTTTCTTGTGAGATTTGCAGATGAACCATAATTTAGTTTGCCTTTTGTATGATATATTTCTGATGTTATTTACTATCCTCTTTATGATTAAGTAATAGGAATGTACTGTATAATACTGTGGCCATATACATAATGGAGTAAATGCATCAAAGTTTACCTTGACTTTTTTCATGACGGATACATTGCTTAACTATTATAATTACTGTAAAAGAAAAAAAAAATGACATCATACCAAGAGTAGCCTACATAGACATTTTAGGATCCACAAATTTCTACAGATTATTTCTGCATCCATCTCAGATTTCCACAAATTTTTGGTGGCAACACTGGTGCCACGTAGCCTTTAATCCACCTGGCGGCCATCACAGGAAACGGTGAAATCAACATGGCGGTTGGGGGTGGATGTCAGGCTAGCCGGTCCCGTTTTTCTTCCACTTTCTCCCCATGGCCGTCAAGGTAAGACCTATTTAACCTTATAATTAAAACTTTGAGTATGTCAAGATGTATTTTGATCTTTGTTAACCCGTCGCTGTAGGATAAGTAGCGTATAGAGATAGGGGTGGAAACCGGTCTTAACCAGTCACTACTCAGGTGATTATCCATGCATCATCCAATCCTACATTGCCCCATGACGAGCGTAGGAGCCCGGGGCTAGGCAGTTGGTCTCGACATTTAAGATGAGTAACCAGCCTCACTCATTCCTGAGTGGCATTACATGAGCAATCAACCCCAACCATCCCTTGGATATAAACCTTCACCGGCTCAATCCGATTGGAGCGCAATAATTACCCACTAAAGCACCAGGCGCCAAAATTTAGTTATATGGTTACCACCCAGCGTAGTGAATGGTTTCCTGGTGCACAGGAAACCATTTGGCTTGTCATTCAGTGTAGAGTCACCCACAGGCTGAAGGAAGTGGAAAGAACGAAGAAAAGACAAAAGAGTGAGTGTAAAGTCACCCGTAGGCAGAAGGACAAGGAAAGAAAGACAGAAGAGAATGGAAGGAAAGAAGGATGGAGAGGAAAGGGCAGACACCCGACAGCAGCACTACATCGAGTGAGTGGATGGTGAGTGTCCCCACCTACCACAAATACCTCGGCTAAACTACTGGTATACTAGTACTATCACCATTTAATCGTGATATCCATATTCTGTTAAGCAAAGGTATTTTAAACTGTTCGACAATAAAAGACAATATAGTATGTTTATGTTTATGCTTGAATCTAGTGCAAATGAATGTTTGCTTGTTGTTTCAGGTTGGTGATGCCTTTGCTGTAGGTGTGGATTGGAGGGACCAGACAAAAGACCCTGTTCGAGGAGGAGTGGCGCTATCTTTATGATGAGCATTTCATTTTTCCCTCTCGCTGCCCTCTACCCACTTAACCTGATGAAGGTTTGGCGACGTCTGAACTCGTACCTCTTCCCCACGGCATGCAGTGGAGGCAACGCCCTGTAGCTGCTGGGAGAGGGCGGGATTCAGGCTTGCCGTCTGGGCTTCAGGTTCTTCTTTAACTCTTCTACTAAAAGTTTCTCATCTTGCTCTGGTGGACGGTTCCAGGCAGATTGGTTTCTGTCTGGAACCTGAAACCTCCCGGAGGTCCTGTTGCACGGCCAGAGCGTGGATTCAGGATCCGACTCCGGACTGGGGCAACTGCCGAGCCGCTGGGGGATCCCGTGAGCGTGCGGGGAACACCCTCGGTTAGGGGGTCGCAGGCACTTAATTTGTAAGTTGAGTCTTTTATAATCGACTGGCACTGGTAGGGCCAACCAGCACTGGCATAGGTCAGCCTGGGAGTAGGGACGGTGTAAGGCAGGTAGGGTGTAGGACGGGAAGCGTAGCTTCCTACTCCTACAATTAGGGTATACTGTAGGTGTTAGGTTCCTCCCACTACCCCAGCATGAGCACCAAAATTAGTGTTTGGATAGTCACAGGTTTGGCCACCGGAGCTAATTTCCATTTGGACGTGCTCCGGCCTAGGTTGGCCAAACCATAGGCAGGCAGGGATTAGGTCACTTAAGGTTGATTAATGTAGGTCCCTTCCATGACCCAGGTAGTAGGTGGTTAGGGTTTAGGGTTGTATGTTTGTAGTTTGGTTGTTTTTTAGGATTTTTTTTTTCCCTCTCTGACTGGGCATATGCTTCACAGCCTTTCCTCAAGGCCCATTATTTACTCGTACATACCGTACCCACTTTTTCACCCACCCAGCCACCCCTACCTCCACCCCACCCCACCCCACCCCAGTCACCCCATTACATGTATTGTTATTTGTCATAATAAAATCCTTGAAAATAATCGTTAGTGCATATTGCACTCATTTGTAATAATAAAGAATACGTCGTGAACAACTGTTTACCAGCACCGGGCCGGCAGTATCGTTTCCGATCTATTATTTAGCAAATTATTAACAAGACAGTGCCAAACGCTTGCAGTGATACTTGTGTCCTGTGACAGCAAAAGCATTTCTCAGTAAACAGGGACAACAAAAGGCTTTCTCAGTAAATAATGTTGAGCAGAACAGCGAACGAATTTGGCGTTGTATGATGGCCAGCAATGACTTACGGATTAGATATGATTTATTATAGGAATGTAACAGCAATTTTATTAGTATCTGTGGATAAACGGATGTAATATATATGTGGCTGATTATATGTTCTTTTATAGTATAGGGATGTAATAGTTACGTGGGTAGTTTATATCATTTGTTGGGTGTGGATAGATTTCTGGTGGTAGTTGGGGGCGCTCATCATCCACTCACTCGATGTAGTGCTGCTTTGGGTGTCTGCCCTTTCCTCTCTTCCATCCTCCCTCTTCTGTCTTTCTTTTCTTCACTCTTTCCTCTTTTTCTGCCAACGGGTGACTTTACACTCCCTCTTCTGTCTTTCTTTCCTTCATTCTTTCCTCATCCTCCTGCCTGTTTGTAACTCTACACTGAGTGACAAGCCAAATGGTTTCCTGTACACCAGGAAACAATTTACTATGCTGGGTGGTAACCATATAACCAAATTGTGGCGTCCAGTGGGTTAATGGGTGATTACGGTGCTCCAGTCTAATTATGAGCCTGTGTATGTTTATATCCAAGGAGTGGTTGGGGTTTATTGCTCACGTAATACTACTCGGGGATGAATGAGGCTGGTCAGTCGTCTTTAATGTCAGGACCAACTTGCCTAGCCCCGGGTTCCTACGCTTCTCAGGGGGCGACTTAGGATTGGGTGATGGATGGATTATTATTATTGTTATTTTTATTATTAATTATTTACTGGTGATTGCACAGGTAGCCTATGTGAGTAATATGCTGTTACTTGCCGTACATTAATATATATGAACCTGTTTTTGTTGGTTCCATTATTCATGAAACATTAAATTTAGAAATTTAAAGGAGGAAAAAAGTCAATACAATAGAGAAAAATATCCATTCCATTGCACGAGGTTGAAACATTTACTTCTATCGCTGACCCCAGTACATAAAAGATGAAACAGGCGGACAGTACATCACGACAAAAACAATGCAAACACTCAAATAAAGGATGAAGCTGAATGAATAAATATCTTAATGAAGGGAACGATAAAAATGTATACTAGTCATTGAACGTAAATGAACTAGGTTAAAAAACTTAAGAGATAAACTCTTGCATAACACCAAGATGAAAGAAAAAATGAACACTCCAGTTAGTGTGTTGAAGATTTTAGTTAACCAAAGGGTTATACGTAACCACAATAGGGCGTGGGAGACGGCGAGAAAGTTTCCACATTTTGGTCATCCATTTTTTTGTTGGGTGCGGTATTTACTTTTCTGTCAACGTTTATGTAGTCATTGTTGGCCACTAAAGGAGAACGTGTGGAAAGATGAAGTCAGAACTAGTGTGGATTTACGGCAACGCTGACCATGTCTCCCTCCATCTCACTGTCGTCCCAAACCTGCTCCTCTATTTCACGTACCTCCCTGATAGTACGCATTAATATTTCATGGAGGACCGATGTAGAGTGCGCCAAGTTCTACAAGATGCGTTCACTTAGTGAATAGGAATAGTAACGGTTATTAGCTTCCGCAAATGTTTTATTTTTCCACTCATACTGTACAAAATATGACCTTCGGTTTTTCAAAATAGTAGGTTTATAGATACGTGTGCGGTGTAGGCTGGTGGCAGAGTGAAGAAACGCTCGATAGTTCAAGTGGATGTGGCGAGGCCGGAATAGAGTATAATCCTTATGATGCTGAAGGGAGATCACCTCATCGTACCAGTATAACCGGTCATCATATCTGTCTAGTCCATCGGGTTCACTAACACAAACCAGTTCAAACCTGTAAAGAGTTAAAAGCCGTCGTAACTTAGACATACACACTACTTACGCTTAAATTTCACATCCGAAATTATTCGAAGATTTGGTACATGCCCAAGTAATTATGAAGAGTTTCATTTAACAAGCTGTATCTTTTTTTTTTTCTTCCTTTCTTTAAGGAAGGAAGAACGAACCAGAGGCCATGAGCCCGCAAATTGTACTCAGAAAAAAAAAAGAAAAAAAGTCCAAACAGTGGTTAAAGAATTTAAAGTTAAATTTTAAACCTAATAATTTTGACGAGTTAGAGCTATGAATCACAGTATACTACTATCTATAGGCAGACGCCATAATCCAGTAGGAGGTGGATGTTTATCTGAATTAGCGGTTTTACGGGAAGGGGCACAAACCCTGTGCCAATCCACTTGTTAACACGTAGGAAATAAGTTTGTGTTCGTTATATGGTTACCACCCGGTGTTGTAAATGGTTTCATGGCTTACAAGAAACCATGAGGCTTGTCACAGTGTACGGTCACCTGAAAAGAAAATATGAGTAATAAAAAAAGTGACAGGAAAGATTGAAGAAATGGGAAAAGTGGAGGGGACACAGAAGAAGAGCGATGAAGGTGGAGGAAGATGGAAGCAGCACTACATCGAGACCATTACCCGCTCACTTGGAGTAGTGCTGCCTAAATCTTCCTTCAACCTTAGCATTCGTCCTCAGTGTCTACCCTTCATTCTTCCCGTTTCTGCCATCTTTCCTATCACTTATTACTCTCTTTTTCATGTGACTTTAAGTAACAATTTGTCAGTTTGTAGTGACAAAAATTACACTTCTCGAATTTTAAAATTTACAGCATAGATCAAGAAAATTATATCAAAGAATTCAGTAGACTTACAGCTTACGTTCTGATGCCTTCGTTCGGGATGTTGGAATTAAACTAATCCTTCGTTGATTCTTGCACCAAACGTCACCTCTGCCTGGAGTCGTGTTGGTTCGTCGCGGTGGTTCAGTGTTTTCCTCCCCCCAACCTCACGTCTCTCTCTCTCTCTCTCTCTCTCTCTCTCTCTCTCTCTCTCTCCTATTTTTCATTTTATTCTTGCCATTTTAACTCATTTTTCGGGTGGATTGGGGATATATATATATATATATATATATATATATATATATATATATAGGGGAGGGTCGTGGTGCGCCCCTATATTTTCGTTAGACCAATAATTACATGAATTGTGTTAGTTATTTATCAGAAGATATTTAGTAAACATTTTCATTCATTCATTCATTGCCAGACGCCATGTATCCCAAACAGGGTGGCCAAGGGCTTAGAGTTAATTGTTTTACAGGGAGGGCCACTAATCCTCCACCAACCCCACTTGACACGTACATCTTTCATAAATTTTGAGGACTCTTAATTCCACCTGAGTTATCTATCTAGCTGTCTGTCTATACATACATTCATACATACGTAAGAATATACTGTATATGCATGCATACCTACCTGCCTACATACATACATACGCACGCACACGCACATACATACGTACATACATACATACATACATATGTACGTACATACATACATATATTTATGGTGTACTGACGTTTTTATTCGGCATAGGAGACTGAGTGGTACTCTGACTGGGTTAGGATGCTTCCCAACACCTCATCGTTAGCGATTTATTCCACAGTGCAGCCTTGTATATGTATGTAGGTAGCAAGAATAAATCCAGGCTTTATATTGGGAAAGGAGCTTCGTATGTAACAGCTATTCCTTGGCGAAATATTCTATACATTACACCTCTTCCTTCTTAGCAAGTTGTTTTCCACATTCTACTTCACTGTCTTGTGTGTGTCTGTCTGTTATTATTATTATTATTATTATTATTATAAAATTAACAAAAACTGTATTAAAATCATACAACTGGACATTACGAGTGTCTTAAAATCATACAAATTAAAATAATACAACTGGACTGTTTGAGTGTAAACAACAGGATAACCCCCCCCCTCATAAAACGAGTGCTTCAAACTCTGGAATGCGAAACATAAGATATCGGGCCGCCATCTTACCGTAAGTTTCCTGGTGCTTTCAAAATGGTTGCAGGGTAGATTGTTCCAGGCCGTTTTTGGCGACGGATATAGGAGTGAGTACTGATCGATTTCTTTGAGTTTTTCTATTTTAGGACATTGTTTTTGACGATACCTTTTGTAGTTCTTTGATCTGATAACTTTTGTTTTCGGTTACGTGAGTTACTATCTATCTGCCCATCTATCAGTCTATCTATAGCCAGATGCGATAATCCCATAGGGGTGCCAGTTTGTCCGAGTTACTTGTTTTACGGGGTGGGGCACTAACTCTCCGCCAACCCACTTCCTGTCGTGTAGGGAACATGTGTGGATTGGTTATTTGGTTACAACCCAGCGTTATAAATGGTTTCTTGGCTTATAGGAAACCATTAGGCTTGTCACTCAACGCAAAGCCACCTGAAAAGGAAAGAAGAAGAATAAAAAATAACACGAAAGATGGGATTGCGTTTTATGAGTTTCATTTTACGAACATGATTTAATATTTTGGTCTTTGATTTAATGAAATGGCAGGGGACAGGGCGACATGGAGGAGATATGTTTGTCGTTACCCCTTACGGGATTAAGGAAATTGGCAGTAGACAGATATATAGATAGATTCAGTAAACCCCTTCGTTCCTTTCTGTTAAATAGGCTGACCTAGTGAAATTACCTGACGTTAAATGAGTAGGTGTTGAATGATAGTGTTTAACTGTTTAGTGACTTCACATTGAGTTACTGTCAGTCTGTCTGTATCCAGATGCTATTATCCCATATGGGGTGGCAGTTTGTCTTTGAATTAGTTGTCCTACGGAGAGGGACCCTAACCCTCCACCAACCCATTTGTTGACACGTAGTTGACACGGACCGATTGGTTATATGGTTACCACCCAGCGTTGTAAATGGTTTTCTGGCTTGAGGAAACCATCAAGCTTGCCACTAAATGTAAAGCCACCTGAAAAAGAAAGAAGAGTAATAAAAAGTGACAGGAAAGATGTGAGAAATAGGAAGTGAAGAGGGTAGACGTAGAAAAAGTATGATAGACGTGAAAGAAGTAGGCGGCAATACAGTGAGTGGAAGATGGTGAGAAATAGGAGCAGGGGAGGGAAACCAGAAAAAGAATGATACAGGCGAAGGAAGAACTAGGCAGCACTACATAAAGTGAGTGAATAATGGTCGCTTCCACCTACCACAAAAGTGATTGACTTCATATTTAGTTCTTTGATTTTTTTTTCTTTGGCTGCGAGTGGGTAGTGATGGAATTCAGTTATCTGCGTTTATTTATTTATTAATCCATTAGATTTCTTGAGTTTTCATATTTTCTTCTTTGCTTTTTTTCTGCTATAGGTAGTGGCGGAATTGTCAATGTTTTTAACGCAAGAAAGGAGGAACCAAAGGCCAGAAGCTTAGTTGCGTTTTTTTATGTAATGGATTGATTGGCGACTTCATATCTAGCTCTTTGATTTGCATTTTTTTTTAAATACACGAGTGAGTAGTGGCGGAATTGTCAGTCATTTTCTTCTTTTGTTTAAGTTTGCTTGATTCATTGCTTTATATTTAGCACCTTGACCTCCTAAGCTTTTCTTTTAGTGATATTGCGTTATCAGTGAGTTCTATTTTACGATTATGACTTAACATTTAGGTCCTTGAATTAGTGAAATGGTAGAGGACAGGGAGACATGAAGGAGATTTGTTTGTGGCTACCTCTTAGGAATAAAGGAGTCTGGCAATAGACAGATAGATATATAGATTTAGTAACCGCCTCCCTTTCTGTTAAATAAGCAAATCTAGTGAAATTAGTTGACGTTGAATGAGTTGGTGCTGAATGCTAATGTTTAACTGCTGACCAGAATGAGTTACTGTCTGTCTGTCCGTAGCCAGATGCCATAATCCCATATGAGGTGGCAGTTTGTCTTTGAATTACTTGTCTTATGAGGAGGGGCTGTAACCCTCCAACAACCCACTTGCTGACACGTAGTTGACAAATACAGATTGGTTATATGATAATACCATCCAGCGTTGTAAATAGTTTCCTGACTTAGAAGAAAACATTAAGCTTGCCACCCAATGTAAAGCCGCGTGAAAGGAAAAGGTAATAAAAAGTGACAGGAAAAATGGGAGAAATAGGAAGTGAAGTGGGTAGACACAGAAAAAGAATAATAAAGGTGAAAAATGTAGGCAGCACAACGTAAAGTGAGTGAATGATGGTTGCCACTACTTAAACGGAGTTGCTGCGTTATTGTTATAATTATTTTTGGTTGAAGCGAAAGTCTGGTGAAATTTGATTGTAATGAAGTCGGTTATTGCGCTTAATTACCCAAGAGTGAGGAGGGGGGGAGAGGGAGGGGAAGACCGATGTCGAGGTGAAAGGATGCAGTAGTGAGGTAAGAGTATGAGGGACAAGCGTAATGGCAGGAGACGGCGACATCGAGATTTGTTTGTGGCCACCTCTTACGGGGCTAAGGCGTCTAGCTATAGAAAGATGGCTATATATTTTTAAAGTGGTTGCTGTTGAGTTTATTTTGTAAGCCTAATTTTTATCGGGGATAAATTATACGAGAGGGGGTTGTCGTGGATTTCGGGTTTGAATTACCCGCCCGCGACAGCATTTCTTTGTAAATAAATTATTGTTATATATTTTGGGTAAGATACTATTTATCACTGGAGATAAATATGGTCATGAAAAAAACATCTTTAGTTATACATTCATTAATGATGAGTTTAATTTACTTTGCGCACGAAGTTTCTCGCAATCGGCTTCAATTATCATTCTGCCACTTCATTATGTCGACACCACAGCTAAGGATTCAGCATATTTATTAGGCCTTAAAATATTTATACTGAGTACTGATAAAAACGCCATTTTCACATATATAATGGTGAGTTGTTATTCCGCTTTGTTAATAATTAAGACCCCCTACAGTGATAACTAACGGGTTGTGAGCTGGGAGCATGGCAGTAAAATGGCGAGGCGACATGGGGGCGATTTGTTTGTGGCCACCCCTTATGGCATTAAGGCGTCTGGAAATAGCTAGATAGAAAAATTAAATAATGTGCTAAAATAACTTTTCGTCCTAAGATTATTAGTAAGATTATAAGTGTGGCAGGAAGGTTAAGGTATTCTTGTCTGGTACTGAAGCTCCCAAACACCTTTTCCTAAGTGCTTTTTATTATTATTATTATTATTATTTATTATTATTATTATTTACTACTACTACTACTACTACACATTACTGCCCTCTTCCATTAGCGCCATGTTTTGCATAAATTACCTACAAATTATTAACCAGCCATATCCCAAAAAATAAGTCTGTAAGGAATCTGAGTTAGGGAGCTTCCTTTACCGACGAAACAACTAACCAATATAGTCTTGCATACTTTTATCTTTTTTTTTTTTTTTTTTTTTTTTTCCCGGTTATTTTTTCGCTTTTGAAGTTCTCATAGGATGAAGTTGAGGGGTATACGAGAGGTGTGTGAGCTGAGGGGGGGACAGTGAAATGGCAGGGGACAGGGTGACAAGGAGTAGACTTGTTTGTAGCCACCCTTTACGGGATTGAGGGGCCTGGCTACATTCATTCATTCATCCATTCATTCATTGCCAGACTCCATGTATCCCAACCGGGGTGGCCAAGGGCTCAGAGTTAATTGTTTTACAGGAAGGGGCACTAATCCTCCACCAACCCCACTTGACACGTAGGCCTGGCTACAGATATAGATAAATAGAAAATGAAACTTACGAGTTTCCTATGGTGCATTTTTTACTTCTCTTGGGATAAAGGAGTCTGGCAGTAGATAGATTGATTCGTAAAATAGTTCAGGGTACATATATCGATCTATCTTTGTCAATCTACGTATCTTTATGTATCTATTTATCAATTAATGTATCTGTTTATCTCTCTAAACCTAACCATCAATTTATCTATAAATCTGTATTTTTGTGTTTATCAGTCTCTCTTTATGTATTTATTTATCTTCATAGCCAGACGCCATAATCCTTTAATGCGCGGCCGTTTGTCCGAGTTAGTTTTACTTGGAGGGGCACTAACCTTCACCAACCTACTTATTGACAAGTAGGGATAACGTATAGGTTAATCATATGGTTACCACCCAGCGATGGGTGGGTGGTAAGCCTAATGGCTTACAGGAAGCCATTAGGCTTGTCACCAAATGTAAAGCCACGTGAATAGACGAATAATAAGTAACAGGAAAGACTGGAACAGTACTGTAGGAAGAGAGGAGGGCAGACAGAAAATGAGTGATAAAGGTGAAGGAAGAAGCAGCACATCAACTGAGTCTACCATATGGGGCTATATCCTCTCTGGAGGAGGGTACGGTTATAAGAGTGGGGTGTGATGATGGGGGACTGCTTGGATAGTGGATACCTGTAGTGGAAAAAGAAATTTAGTTAAGAAAAAGAAAATCCATTCCTATGTCGCCGACGAGGTGCGTAGGAGCCCGGGGCTAAGCAAGTTGGTCCTGACATTTAAGAGGAGTGAACAGCCTCACTTGTCCCTGAGTGGCATCACGTGAGCAATATACCCCAACCACTCTAGGGTATATTACATACTCAGGCTTAATCGGATTGGAGCATTTAGTTACCCACTAAACCACCAGGTGCGATAATATGGTTATATGGCTACCACCTAGCTTAGTAAATGGTTTCCTGGTGTACAGAAAACCATTTTGCTTGTCACTCAGTGTAGTCATCTATAGGCAGAGGGAAGAGAAAAGAGTGAATGAAACTCATACACCACATTATACAGTAGGTGCCCCTCTTTCATTTAAAACGTACTGGTTGAACTTGACCTGCGGTCAGTGATGCAAAATTTGCACATGGACATGCACATATGCACACACACACACGTACATGTGCAAACACACACAAATGCATTCGTGCACGTGTGTGCATACACACACAAGCAAATGTTTGGTGTGGATAGTGCCTAATCTTTATTTGGTTGTAAGAGATTCTAAAAGATTCATGATTGGTGGCTAGTACACGAGCTGATGGTGATGTGTGGGATGGTTGGCCGGGTCCCCGAAGGCACTGCTTGATCTCTAACATGCTTTCAGTTAGGTCCCTTAACCCCTAAACCGCGGGGTTGTTTTGGTGCAACTTGTGTGTTCCGCTAGGATGTTCGCGCTCTGACAGACTGTCTAAAAATATTTGCCAAAAATCGGTTATTAGTCTTAGAATATTATAATTATATATGCATATGGCACATACCTTCAACTTTCTCCTGGGATGTTTGTTGAGCCTTCGTCGAGTACCGTAGGACTTGTGGAGACCTCTGAAGTTGGGTATTGAAGTCTCCACTTTACACTTTCCGACACCCGGTAATATGATTACCACAGCCTGATATTATCACTAGAAACACTATTCTATGATTTTCAAATAGTTTGGAATCCATTCTCCAAAAAAAAAACCGTGAAAGCAATGAAAATTACGAGCGCGTATGAGCTTCCCACTTGCGCTCGTTCCCCGCTGGTATTCTGTCATTCATTATTCATGAAAACGCTCGCACTTTATATTCCTATTACTATATAACACTTATATATATCTGCAGTCTTTATCCATAAGTTTCCTTCAGTAATAGTAGTTTATTGTCACTGTAGGCATTCAATTTCTCTTTCAGTAAAATACGTAGCATTCACTTTCTCGTCCTGTATACTAGCGTTGAGAGCGAATCTCGCTTTCACTTTCATAACTCTTGGTATTCGTACATGCTAGAGTGAAACTTTCACATTCATTACTCCTAGTATATGTACTCGTATTCTTATATTACTACTCATTTACATTTCTATTTACAGTACCCTCACGTCCAACACGGTGATATTGTCATGCATGGGTCACGTGTTGTACCAAAAACATGTTAGACTAACAACAGAGCTTATGGGGAAAAATGAATTATGTCGGCAACCCTAGGAAAAGCCGCCTTAAATACCTACCATATACCTATACATATATTGGTACTATTGTATATATAATAAATGGTATCGTGCTATGAATGATAACTAACCTTTTAGGATAGTGTTGGTGGGCTTGCTGGGAATGGAAGGTGGTATCCAAGGCTGTAGGTAGTCCTACTGGGTCCCCGGAGGATGGCTGCTGGCATCACAAGCGGGTAATGGCTGTTGCTTCTCCTCAACCTCTCTCATAAATCCTTCGAAATCACACTCGGAATCACTATCTTCGTCCACACCCATGGAAGGTCCTGCTTCTGCCTGTCCTAGCACTCTGTAATCTTCGACAAACGGCATGCTTCTCGCGCTGTTGCCAGAGCCCCATCTCGTGACTGTGGAAAGTGATCGCTGTCGCTGACTCGGTAGAAAATAAGGAGAATCAACTTTGTTTATAAACTGGTACACACGCCGATGAGAAGGGTTTCAAAACGGTTGATGTTTGTTCTTAAATATTAATATGTATTCAGTGTCGGGCTAAATGTTCAATGCTGTAGTACGATACATTCTCTGTCGAGTCGCCTGGGTTTTGGGTCACACTGTTTTGCCTGTTGTATCCTTGGCAGGAATCCATCCAGATGAATTCCAAATGCCCGTGGTATCGTCGGCAATTTTACCACGTTACCGTTCCGATTTACCATCGTATCCTTGGCAAACCTGTTATGAAGTGCCGTGTGATAGCCTTCGGCTGCCAGGATCTTGTCTTGTTTTTTTTATTATGGCCCTCATGTTGGCTTCATTCATGTCGTAGGCCTTGGCAATGTCAACTTTCCTCTCCCCTTTCTTCTTCCTCTCGATGCTTTCTAGCTTGGTGGCCTGAGGGAGGTGCCGACGCTTTTTGGGGTTCTCGGAAGGCTTCCTAGGCATCGTGAGCAGGGTAAAATGCAGTAACAAGGGCAGAAAATGCAGCAAGAAAAAAGCACCTTCCAATGCAATTATGCGACTGAGTGGCGCTGTGGCGGGAGAAATTTAAACAAAACATCACGTGACACCAGAAGCGTGTTTAATTGGGCGGCATCACGATCACGTCACTATAGCGGGCGGGGAAGGCTACTTGATCAGAAGTTTTCATTGGCTATTATCATCATGAGAATGTCCAGTATGACCGTGTTGGACTGGGGGTGATCGTGCTAGAGTTGAACTCTGCGGATTTCGCCCACTTCTCGGAGCTCTGTGCGTGTTATGCTAATACACTCGTGTTGCAGTAATTAAATCTTATTAAATAATACTGATTATTTGCTCTCCGTGATGGACCTGAATCGTGCTGGACTAACGCGTGTTGAACGCGAGGGTACTGTACATTCTTTTATTTACATTTGTTTCATTTACACTGTTATGCACTGTCACTTGTGTTAGCTTACAAAACTATTTTCCACTGTTTACTTATATTTACATTCATTGCTTTCAGTTGCTGTTTACACATTATTTACATTTCCACTTGCACTGTTTTAGTGTCACTAGAAAGATCGTAGTCACTGTCCATCATTATCATTGATAAATTAGCCAGTTCACGTTCCACAGCAGTCACTTGGCCCTTTACCTCTTTCCACACGAGGTTTAGTAGGGGTAGAGGTCACAGGGCCCCTTTGCATGGGGCTAAAAAGTGGCGGAATTAGACAGGCACTAATCCGACATGGTTTCACCTTGAAAGACGACGGTAAACTGAATGCTGTTGCCTAGGAGCAGTGAAGGGCTGCCAGTGTCAGCGTGGTGACAGCTGCTAATATATACGCTGTGAAATGATTGGCAGGAAATATAGACAATACATAATAAATTAGGTAGTTCCAGGTGAATGTAAATATCGCTTAGGCTTCTACCTTCCTTTCATATATATATTTTTTTATGAGAATAGGTTATACGGCATATTTCAAGGGGAAATTATGGGGGGAAATTAGCGAACGAGTGCAAGTGAGGTGGTGTCAGGTGATAATTAGCCAATTCCAGGTGTATGGCACTATCACTTACTTCTTTTTTGTATATATTGTATAAGAATAGGGCATAGGGCTTATTTCAATGGATGAAATCTGTGGAAAATTCCCGGCAAGATTTGCTTAGCGCAGCGCAGCCGGGCAGGCGTGAGGAGAGGGTAATGGAGGAGAGGTAGGGAAGGGAGTCAAGAACGGGGAAAAATGGCTAAATTGTCAGCAATGGATGAGAGTACAGATGAGATTAGGAGTGCTGACTAGTGTTGGACATTGGCAGTACTGATAGATGATACAAGCCACCACTTGTAAGCCTGGGAGAATTCAAAATAACATAGAATCACAAAAGTGACACCGCGATGTATGATCCATTGCACCCGAGCGTCACGAAAGTGACTCCCCTTGGTTAAGGGGTTAACCCTGGGGTCAGTGTTTAACCTCATCCCAAGTCTTTTGGTCTGCCTCTCGCTCCGACCCTTGACGTCAACACCTCTTGCCCTCTGCACCCAGTTATCCTGCTTCCTCTCAACATGTTCCTCTTCACGTTTGTTGGCTCTTATTCCAGTTAGCTGTAAGCCACATAGAATATGGCCAGTGTGTCTTCTTCACCATCTGCATTTCTCAGTCTTCCATTTTTCTCCTTGCCTTTTCATCTTCATTTTATCTACTTGCTCGTACGACAGAGTATTTGCAGGTCCTCTCTCCCTGAATTGGATGAAAGTTTGTGTTGTTGGCTACCATGGTGGATGATTGGGCACCACCAGGGACTCCACATGACTGATTCCGTGCAGACCCAAACGGAACTCCACCAGCTTGCCACACACACTGTCTGACACAAGAATGAGTAAGTTACCCCCTCTGTTTTTAAATCACTGGAGGCTTTGTAAAGGAATCCATCTTCTGTTAATAATCTTTAAATTCAATGTAGAATTTCAAGATTTTTTTTTCAGTTTAGAGGATTTTATTTTTACCATTTTTTATTGACATGTCTTCTTCCCCATGCCAGCAGTTAGGCTAGATAGAACAGGTACTTCAAGGTCATGTTTTTAGACTACTGGGTGGGCCAGGGAGGGTGTTCGGAAAGGGGATGAAAGAATGAGGGAAACTCTAGTAAGTTTGTTTTGGATAGAATGCATTAGGATTTTAGCCATATTATGGTATAGCCGAGGAAAGTTCTGCCTTATGCACCTGCCTGCTAGTTTGGACCTATATGCGCAAGACAACCATTAGTGAAGCGGTAGCCAGACACTCAAATGTCTGGTACCAGTGTGTGGGATGGAAGAGGTTAAGGGAGGAGGAAGGCTGGAGGAGCTGATAGTTCCTACCCCTCCCTCTTCCATCCCCATCCTTCTCACAGTTACCAGATAGATGATACTGCTTCACTACCATTTGTCTCTCATTTACTATGTCTCATTGGTAAGTGAGTATAATGCGGAACTTTTCCTGGGTGTACATGTAAGTTTCCTTCATGGTTGTTTGCTTCCTGTTTATTAAGTCATGGTTGTCTTGGTTATTTCGTCCCAACGCTGGAGCACCGATATATTACGTAAATGTAACGTGGAATTTCGGCTCCCACAGAAGCTGTATTGGTAATAATGATAGTTATACTCGCAAGCTTGTTCACTCAAAGGAAAAAAACAAAAGGTACCTGTAGGAGTATGCAATCACCATCACATGATAAGTACCACACCACCTGCAACTAACCTCTGCTAACCAAGTCTTTAACACACAAGGGATCGAAATTGTAGGACAATTGCAGAACTTGTAGGAGGCTTTTTCATGGCTTTTAATAGCTTTTTATACTTTTACTTAACTGCTTTGCCTAATTACTGTCATTCATTTCCAGACTACTTCTGCCACTGATGAACCCTGCCCTAACATGCATATGAGCTTTGAAATTACCCCTGGGATCAGAAGGGTATGTGTGCACAAACTCCTTGATTTGGAGGACAGTTTTGGTTTAATGTATGGGACATGATTTAGTTTTCATTTAATGCCCAGTGGCAAAACTGAAGAGATCTGTCATGTAGCTGGGCAAGATTGAATTGATCTAATGCCACGTACTGTGGCGAGACCGAGACGATCTAATGCCACGTACTGTGGCGAGACCGAGACGATCTAATGCCACGTACTGTGGCGAGACCGAGACGATCTAATGCCACGTACTGTGGCGAGACCGAGACGATCTAATGCCACGTACTGTGGCGAGACCGAGACGATCTAATGCCACGTACTGTGGCGAGACCGAGACGATCTAATGCCACGTACTGTGGCGAGACCGAGACGATCTAATGCCACGTACTGTGGCGAGACCGAGACGATCTAATGCCACGTACTGTGGCGAGACCGAGACGATCTAATGCCACGTACTGTGGCGAGACCGAGACGATCTAATGCCACGTACTGTGGCGAGACCGAGACGATCTAATGCCACGTACTGTGGCGAGACCGAGACGATCTAATGCCACGTACTGTGGCGAGACCGAGACGATCTAATGCCACGTACTGTGGCGAGACCGAGACGATCTAATGCCACGTACTGTGGCGAGACCGAGACGATCTAATGCCACGTACTGTGGCGAGACCGAGACGATCTAATGCCACGTACTGTGGCGAGACCGAGACGATCTAATGCCACGTACTGTGGCGAGACCGAGACGATCTAATGCCACGTACTGTGGCGAGACCGAGACGATCTAATGCCACGTACTGTGGCGAGACCGAGACGATCTAATGCCACGTACTGTGGCGAGACCGAGACGATCTAATGCCACGTACTGTGGCGAGACCGAGACGATCTAATGCCACGTACTGTGGCGAGACCGAGACGATCTAATGCCACGTACTGTGGCGAGACCGAGACGATCTAATGCCACGTACTGTGGCGAGACCGAGACGATCTAATGCCACGTACTGTGGCGAGACCGAGACGATCTAATGCCACGTACTGTGGCGAGACCGAGACGATCTAATGCCACGTACTGTGGCGAGACCGAGACGATCTAATGCCACGTACTGTGGCGAGACCGAGACGATCTAATGCCACGTACTGTGGCGAGACACGTGTTTCCTAGGTTTCGATAGGTACTTTGGTGCAGGGATAGCGTTTTCCAGTAAAACGGCTAACTATGACAAACTGCCTCCCTTTTTTTAGTTATAAGATATCCTTCATCCTTATCTTTTGCCTAATTTATAATTGTTTAAGGATCTGCCCTTAGGATGCAATGGATGTATGAGGAAGGGTAGATGAGGGTTACAATCTCCCCTGCTTAGTGGAGAGGGTGTAAGTGCAGTGGTTAAAAGGTAAGATATCTTGACTGGGAGGACATTTTTGGTTTTACATGTCAAGTGAAACATTATGAAACAATTTGAGACACTAGCTATACTGAAACGCACTTTTTTTTTTTTTAATTGATAACCCTCATCAGTGTATTTTGTTTGAAGTTATAATTTTTTTTCAGGATCTGTGTTTGGGATGGACTTGAGGATGAGAGGGTTGAGGATGGGTAGAGGACTAGAGGGTCCCATCTTCCCTGCTTATTGGAGGAGGGGTTAGTCTACCTGTTAATACGTTATTTTAGCATCATATTCCTATTAACTTTTTTGAGCAGTAAATTTTATTCATAGACTACAGATATATAAACAGATACCCCTTGTGTATATCCTCCTGCATACCCCATTATACTACAATATAACCCAGTATACCCTTGTGTATATCCTTATGCCTACCACATTTTGCATGATTTAACACAGTATACACTTATGTGTACCCAATTTAACATTATATAAACCAGTAATATTTGTATACTCCCTTAGGACATGCCATGTTATCCATACCCCATTCTGCATACAATATAACTTTGAATACCATTTCTGCTTATATCCTCATGCACACCCAAATATGCATGATATAACGAAGTAAAATCAGTATATCCTTTTGTGTATATTCTCTTATGCATACCCCTGTGTGCATAAAATCTATCGCCAGATGTCTTATTCTTGTAAGGGGTGGCCACACACAAATCGCCTCCATGTCTCCCTGTCCAGTGCCACTTCACTGCCTTGCTCCCAGGTCGCACCCCCTGCTCTGATATACCTCTACTCCATCTCTCTAACTCATCCTTGGCCTCCCCCTCCCGCTTTATTTTTGCAAACTATATTTTGCTCAATCATTTTAAAAGGCAGATTCATCCTGCATTGTCTACCTTTTAGTTAGATCAGAAAATTTTTAGTTTAACCCTTTGTCAAGAATTTCAATGTCTATCTATCAATTGCCAGATGCCTTAATCCTGTAAGGGATGGCCACGAACAAATAGCCTCCATGTTGCCCTGGCCTCCCCCCTCCCCATTTCACTGCCTGCTTTCCCCAGTTCACACACCCATCTATACAGGCTACCTCTCCACACCATTCCTCCATCTCATCCTTGGCCTCCCCCTCCTAATAATTATCAAGGATGTAGGTACAGTATATCACAATGCTTCATCCATGTCTCGGAATGGTATGTGTGGTAAGGTGTGCAATACTTCTATTGAAATCTCCTTGCATCCATGTACTAACTTACCTAATCCAATTATGTGGTTTCTTTAGGCTTTAAGTAGACTTGTATACTTGCTGGGGATGGGTTTGAGCCCTGGACTAGAGGCTTGTAGTGCCCTGCCTTGCCCTGCCCTGCCCTGGTAAAGGTAAAGAAACTGAAGTATTGGCTCAAACACCCTTTGAAATAATGTAACATGAAATAATTGCTGGAGACTTTTACAACAGGCAATAACAAAAATGAGAGGGTCGGTCTCCCCTGCTTAGTGGAGAGGGTGTAAGTGCAGTGGTTAAAACATAAGATTCCTTGATTGGGAGGACATTTTTGGTTTTGCATGTGAATTGTAACATTATGAAACTGAGACTTACTATACTGAAACACACCTTTTTGAAACTGATAGCCTTCATCAGTGTCCTTTGTCTGAAGTTAAAATCGTTTCAGGATTTGTCCCTAGGGTGGAGTGGATGTATGAGGAAAGGTAGATTAGAGGGTCACATTCTCCCCTGCTTAGTGGAGAGGGTGTAAGTGCAATGGTTAAAAGGTAGGATTCCTTGATTGGGAGGACATTTTTGGTTTTACATCCGAAAAACATTATGAAAATATTTGAGACGATAACTATACTGAAACACACCTTTTTGAAACTGATAGCCCTCATCCATGTCTCTTGTCTGATGTTATATTATTTTTTCAGGATCTGTGATTGGTATGGACTTGTGGGGATGGGAAGCAGATGAGGCGGTTGAGGATGGGTAGATGACTAGAGGGCCCCCATCTTCCCTGCTTATTGAAGGAGGGGTTAGTCTACCTGTTAATACGTTAATTTGGCAGCATATACCTATTGACTATTTTGAGAATTTTAGTATTCATAGACAATAGGTAGATAAACCGATAGATACCCCTTTGTGTATAGCCTCATGCATACCCCATTATGCATACAGTATAACCCAGTATACTCTTGTGTATATCTTTATGCATACCACATTATACATGATTTAACCCAGTGTACACCTATGCATAACCAGTTTTACATACCATATTATATAAACCAGCTGCTCTTGGGTGTCTGCTCTTTCCTCTCCTCTCTCCATTCCTTCCTTCCACTTCTGTCTTTCCTTACTTCATTCTTTCCTCGTCCTTCTGCCTACGGGTGACTTTACACTCCCTCTTTTGTCTTTTTCTTCATTCTTTACTGTTCCTTCTGCCTATGGGTGACTGTACACTGAGTGACAAGCCTAATGGTTTCCTGTACACCAGGAAACCATTTACTATGCTGGGTGGTAACCATATAACCAAATTATGGCACCTGGTGGTTTAGTGGGCAATTACAGCTCTCCAATTGGATTCAGCTGGTGAAGGTTTATATCCAATGGGTGGTTGGGGTTATTGCTCACGTAATGCCACTCAGGGATGAGTGAGGCGGGTCACTCTCATCTTAAATGTCAGGACCAAATTGCCTAGCCCCAGGCTTCTATGCTCCGCATGGGGCAACTTAGAATGGATGATGGATGGTAATATTTGTATACACCCTCTGTATATGCCCCCTTATGCATACAATATAACTTTGTATACCATTTTGCGTGTATCCTCATGCACACCCAAATATGCATGATATAACCAAGTATAATTGGTTTACCCTTTTGTGTATACCCTCATATGCATACCCTAGTGTGCATAAAATTTATTCCCAGATTCGTTAATCTGGTTAGGGATGGCCACAAACAATCGCCTCCATGTCGCCCTTTCCAATGCCACCCTACTGCCTTCTCTCGTATACTTTTCCACTCCTTCTCTCCATCTCGCCCTCAGCCTCCCTCTCCCACAATATTCAAGCTAACTATATTTTGCTGTCTTTTTAAATGCCAGTTTCATCCTTCATTGTCTACTATAGTTTCGCCCTTTGTCTGTTATGAATGTCAGCGTCTATCTATCTAATGCCAGACACCTTGATCCTGTAAGGGGTGGCCACAGACAAGTTGCCTTCATGTCGCCCTGTCCCCCCCCCATTTCACTGCCCTCTTCCCAGCTCGCACACCCGTCTCTCATATAGGCTACCTATCCACTCCATCCCTCCATCTCATTCTTGGCCTCCCCCTCCTAATAGTTACCATGGATGTAGGTATATCACAATGCTTCATCCATGTCTCATAATGGTACGTATGGTAAGGTGTGCAATACTTTTATTGAAATGTCCTTGCATCCGTGTACTAACCTACCTAATACGACTATGTGGTTTCTTTATACTTTAAGTAGACTTTAATGCTTGCTGGGGATGGGTTTGAGCCCTGGACTAGAGGTTTGTAGTGCCCTGCTCGGCCCTGCACTGCCCTGCCCTGGTAAAGTTAAAGGAACTGAAGTACTGTATTGTCTGAAACATACCCTTTGAAATACTGTAACATGAAATAACAGTTGCTGCAGACTATCGAACTTCTGATTTACAACAGTCAGTAATAATGAGAGGATCACAATCTCCCCTCCTATGTGGAGAGGGTGTAAGTGCAGTGGTTAAAAGGTAAGATTCCTTGATTGGGAGGACATTTTTGGTTTTACATGTGAAGTGAAACATGAAACTATTTGACTGACTATACTGAAACTCACATTTTTGAAATTGATAGCCTTCATCAGTGTCCTTTGAAGTTATAATTGTTTCAGGATCTATCCCTAGGATGGACTGGATGTATGAGGAAGGGTAGGTGAGAGGGTCACAATTTCCCCTGCCTAGTGGAAAGGGTGTAAGTGCAGTGGTTAAAAGGTAAAGAGTCTTTGATTGGGAGGAATTTTGGGGGCTTTCATGTGAAGTGAAACATTATGAAACCGAGATGCTGACTATACTGAAACATTCTTTTTTGAAACTGATATCGTTCATCCATGTCCTTTGTCTGAAGTTGTAATTGTTTTTCAGGATCCGCGCTTGTGATAGACTCGTGAGGATGGGAAGTGGATGACAGGGTTGAGGATGGGAAGAGGATTAGAGGGCCGCCATCTTCCCTACTTATTGGAGGAGTGGTTAGTCTACCTGTTAATACGTTATTTTGGCGTATACCTATAAACTGTTTTGAGGAGAAAATTTTAGTATTCATAGACTATAGATAGATAGATAAACAGATAGATACCCCTTTGTGTATAGCCTCTTGCATACCCCATAGTATACCCTTGTGTATATCCTCATGCATACCACATTATAGATGTTTTGACCCAGTGTACATTTATGCATACTCGGTTTTACGTATTATTTAAACCAGTAATATTTGGATACTCCCTTTTTATATACCCTCTTATGCATACAATATAGCTTTGTATACCATTTTGTGTATATCCTCATGCACACCCAAATATGCATAATATAACCAAGTAAAATTGGTGTACCCTTTTCTGTATACCCTCTTATGCATACCCCAGTGTGCATAAAATCTGTCTGTTGCCAGACGCCTTATCTTGTAGGCGGTGGCCACAAACAAATCTTCTCCATGTCACCCTGTCCACTACCAGTTCACTGCCTTGCTCCACCCCCCCCCCTCTCATATACCTCTACACTCCATCCCTCCATCTCATCATTGGCCTCCCCCTCCTAATAGTTACCAATGATATAGGTATATCACAATGCTTCATCCTTGTCTCAGAATGGTACGTGGGGTAAGTGTGCAATATTTGTATTGAAATGTCCTTGCATTTGTGTACTAACCTACCTAATACGAAGAAGTAGGCAGTGCAACATAGAGTGGATGATGTTCAGCACCACCTGCCACAATGCATTTTCTGTACATATAATGGCAAAAACTCTGGTAATAATGCCTAGATGTATTTTCTATTGCGGGTTGAGCACTACAGCATGGAGAGATTGGATATTAGCACCCCTCAAGAACCCTTGCCCTGCTCCTCAAAATGGTGACCCTTGGAATCCAGTCCTGAAAACCATACCTTGCTTATTGATAAACCTCAACCTTGAATGCTACCTCTTGAACTCACCCTTGTACTTGCACCTTGAATCTAACCTTTGTTTCTAGGTCTACAGTCAGCTGTCCTCTATATCTAGCAACATGGAGGACATGCATATTTTGTCTGTTTTGCATATTTTGTATATTTGTATTTTTTGCAGATTTTGTATGTTTTTTACATTTTAGCCCGCCCCGTCCCGGCCACTTTTCGACCACTGGTACCCCCCAATCCCGGGCATTTTTCGACCCTTTTTTTTTTTTTTTTTTTTTTTTTTTTTGCTTAAACTTTCGCTTTTGGTCAGAAACAATGGCCGGTGGCAAAGAAAGTGGTCCCCGGGGTCCCTAATTAGCTTAACCAGGTATGCCTTGGTCCCACCTGGCCCCGTGTTCTCCCTATGCGGTGTGAGCATCAAACGTTTTCTATGGTATTATAAGTTTGGGAAACCAATGAAAGTAAGTAGAAATGAATTTATTACAAACATAAAAACATGTGATTAAAAGAGTATATTGGATTTTATACAAAAATAGAGCAGAAATAAGCATTGTACCATCGTGAGAAACGAGCAAAATCGGCCAACTTGGCTCCCATGAATCGCTAACATTCTAAAATCATGATACATATAATTTTTTTTACTTACATAATACTTCTACAATAACATTATACCATTTTACATTGAACTGTTTTTACGTATTCACAGGCCTTTTGATAACATTTAGCGTAATGCTAGCGCTTATTTACGTAGTGAGTGAACTCGCTGTGACTGATGTTTCAACTCGTATTGTGCTTTTTCTACTTACATAATACCTTTCTAATATTATTATACACTTTTCAACTTTATAGAACTGTTTTGAGATTATTTCAGGCCTTACGTAAATATATAGCGTAATAATAGCGCATAGTAACACACACGGTGAAGTCGCTATGACAACTAATTCAACTTACAACCTATTTTCGTACTTATATAATAATTCTACACTAACATTGCACATGTAAACACTTGATATAATTGATATTACATCATTTCTGAACGTACGATGGAACTTAGCGTCATATTTGCGCGTACTTACACAGGGAATGTTATCGCGTTATCATTTGTTTCATCTTGCACAAGTAATCAACTTATAAAATACCTTACTACTAACATTACAACATCATCCACTGTATATAATTCCTATCACATACTTACTGACCAGAATGTGGGTGTACTCGTGACATCAATTATGACAACTTACAGTAATGTTCAACTTATACGTTTTATTCATGCTAACATTACACCCGTTTCCACTTTATTTCCTTGCTATCACATATTTACTGACCAGATTTACACAGTGGGTGTAGTTTTGATAACAATTCTTTCCACTCACACTAATTCTCATCTTATACATTACTTTTCTGAAAAAATAACACCCGTTTCAACTTTATATTTGACTTAGCACCTACTGACTGGCCTTACCATTATCATGAGCGTCATTTCGCCTTCCCACACAGTTTCAGAAGTGTAGGAAATTATGATATTCCTTGAAACAAGGCTGAAGGCACAACGCAACATTGCACTCGACACACTCGTATCTTGTGTCTTTTCTCTGCGTGGATGGTCTGACTGTCGAGTGCTTACATACATGGCAGCGACGCTGGGGTTTACGACGGTTTGGTTCGGAAGGGATTGCGCTGGGGTAGTGGTGGCCTGCAAGACATAGGGGAGTCTGAGCAGCACGGGGGGCGCGGGGGCGGTGTGGGGGTCTTTCCTGGGCATGCTTGGCGATTATTTCACGTGCCAGCTCCCTCACAAACCCCTCGAAGGTCTCGGATACTCCGGTGGTCATTGCGTGCAGGTAGTGGGCGTTCAGGACCGTGATGTCGAGCAAGTGGAAAAAAGAGTTTCTTGTACCACTTCATCGTTGTCCTGGCACAGTCAACACTTGAAATCATCGAGTCTGACTGATCAACTTGCCTCGTTCAGATTATAGGCAAGTACAGACTCTGGTTTCCATACGTTGCGCCTCCTCTCGCTACGGTGATCCACGGAGTCTGTGCGGTGCATCAGGGGGCTGTGAACAGTTGATAGGAGGCAAACTTCCCTGTTGTGGTTCTACAGGGTTGCAAGGATGTTATTGGCCTGGAAGAAAACCACCTCATTCTTGTCAAGTTTCCTCCCTATCTTGACCATATGGCGACGGTTTCTCTTGACTGTACCACAGACTCCGGTGTCGTGTTGGTGGAGGAACCTAGCGAGAAGAGGGCTAGTGTACCAGTTGTCCAGGTACAACACATGACCACGATGAAGGTACTCTTCTATCATTGTCTTCACCACGGCCCCAGAGAGTCCTATACTCCGATCTTCTATTATATCTGTCTGTGCGCCCGTGTACAAGACTATGTCTTGCACATAACCAGTTTTACAGTCGCACATAACAAAGATCTTGAACCCGAAACGGTGTCTCTTGCTGGGTATGTACTGCCTAAAGGAAATATTGCCTCTCCACAACACAAGACTCTCGTCTATGACGAGGTCTCTGTAGGGATAAAATGAGGAGCGGAACATTTCCCGTAAATGATCAAATACCAGCCTAATTCTCCTCATTTTATCGGTGTTATTTGCATTGGCTGGATCATCTGCATCAAAAAAGTGGAGGCGGCCGAGAATAAACTGAAATCTATTACGACCCATCACCTTTCCAAAGAAAGGTGTTAGGATGATTGGGTCCGTTGTCCAGTAGGCAGGAATTTGATTTTTCCTCACCACACCCATCAAGATTACCAGGGCAAAAAATAGGAACATCTCTGATATAGTCACGGGATAGTCATACTGTTCTGCATGCTTGCTTGTGGTTCCTAGGCGTTCACCTTCAAGGCGCTGGGATTGTGAAAATATATTTGTCTGTTCTACTATGCGCCCAACAAACGCCTCGCCAAAAAACAAGTTGAAAAAATCTAAACGTGACGACCCAGCATTTACACCTGGAGCCGTGCAACCTGACCGCCACTCCTCAGTGAACTGGTGAATGATGGGAGTAAAATTACTCCCATCCTCCCAGTTCCACGTGACACCACCGTCTCCAGCCACGTCACCATCGTCCCCTTCGTCAGGGTGGGGAGGTGAGGGTGGTGGGGGAGGTTGGGGAGGTGGAGAGCGGCGCCTCTCATGACTCGCACTTCTCTTCCCTCTCCCTTTTCCTTTGCCCTTTCCCTTCCCCTTCCCTTTCTTTCCTTTCCCCACATCCTGGGGCTGTGGGGAGGAAGTTTGTGAATATTCAGGGGCGAAAGAAGTGCTGGGGAGTGACTCGACCTCCTCTCCCCTAGGCCTACGAGCACCACGTGCTCATGCTGCCTCCCTCACACCACTGGCCCCTTCACCCCGCACTACCCCCACACCACTCTCACTTTCACCCCGCGCTGCCGCCACAACACTTTCCCTTTCTCCCAGCAATCCCACCACACCACTTGCTACTTCCCCAGACAAAGTACTTGAACCATACCTTAGGTGTCGTCTCGCCCCACCTTCTGATCCACGTGGTGATATTTTCTCCTTTCCCAACCACGCGGCGATATCACGTCCTAGGCCTCCGTCATCCTCATCGTCCTCATCCTCATCCTGATCAGAATCGTGATGGAGAGAGAGCTGTGCACGTGGTTGGGGAGCAGGCTGGCCTTCCCTTGCCTTACGGTATGTCACATACCGCGTTTTTCGGGGCGAAGGGACCTCCTCATCACTGCTACTTATTTCTTCCTCTGGCTGGACGTAATCGCGATCCACCACATCATCATCGAGTGGAGAATCGCTGTCTCCAGTGAAGGCTTCCAGGACGGATGCAATTTGCTCATCTGAGAGACCTTTCCGCGCCATGTCTGACCTGGGTCACTGCTGGCAGGTGAGTGACCGAGACAAGGGCGAGCGCGGGTCACGCGGGGTCTAGGACGCTGCGCGCCTGGCGGCAGGTAGGGGAGGCTTGGGTACCCGGGCGAAACAAAAATCTCCCGCGAATTTTGAAAATTGTGGAAATTATGAACCTTGCAATTGCAGGACGTTGAAGTACGTCCTCGGGACTGGCTGTGACAAAACGTGAGGACGTGGAAGTACGTCCTCGGGACGGCGCGGGTTAAGTAGTTTGTGTCGTTTCAGTGTGACGGACAGCACACAGCGTGCAGGAATAAGTGTGAAGGTTTGGTTGCTGGGTGGACGCTGCATTTTCGTCTCTCCACTCAATTAACAGGCTCTGAAGAGTATCAAAAATTACAAAGGGAAGGAAGAAGAGAGAACACAAAATGGAGAAGGCAGAAGTAGGCAAGCTCTGCATCAAGTAAGTGGGCGATGGTTGTCATCGCCTACCAAGAGGTATGTTATATTGTTGCTGTTATGTTGATAGCAACATGCATAACATTATGCTGTGGTATATCGATATAAATGTGCTAAATGGTTGTAGACCACATTCAGTGGTGTGTTTGGGGCCACTGAACTGTGTGAAGAAAAATGCAATATATTTTTTCACAATACAGGGCCTTGTGGATGGAGGTCTATTAGGTCCTTCCATTTTGACTTCTCCAAAAAAGTTGTATCCGGAATGTGGAGTGATATATTTTAAAGGTTTGATTGATGCTAGTGACGATGAAGTGCTGGAAATGAAAAAAAAAAAATATATATCTTGGGCATGAACACACATGAAATAATCTGTAAAGAGGGGATGGGGATAAATCAAGGCTAAGTTAAGATGAAAGA
The DNA here is from genome assembly GCF_032717465.1 of Coenobita brevimanus. Lineage (NCBI taxonomy): Eukaryota > Metazoa > Arthropoda > Malacostraca > Decapoda > Coenobitidae > Coenobita > Coenobita brevimanus. The sequence goes on along the minus strand of NC_136959.1, from coordinate 64,633,090 downwards.
ACCATCATACTAAAAATGTTTAAATGATACTTTGTGGTTGACGGCATAAGGCATAACAAGTATGGTGTAGGGATAAGAGAGAAGGTTTGATTGCTGGGTGGATGTTAAATTTTCGTCTTTCCACTCAATTAACAGGCTCTGAAGAGTAGAAAAACATGACGGAAAGGGAAGGAAGAGGAGGAGAGAACAAACAAATTTAGAATGGGGAAGGAAGAAGTAGGCAAGTAATACATCAAGTAAGTGGATAATGGTCGCCACCACCTACTGAGAGGTATGTGGTATATTGTTACTAATAAAGTATATTGTTAGTGGTATGATACGATACATAAATACTGTACTTGTACTGTATATTGATACTGATATAAATGAGATATATGGCTGTAGCCCACATTTAGTGGTATGTTTGGGGCCACTGAACTGAAAAAATGCATTATATATATATATATATATTTTTACAACAGAAACCCTTGTGGATGGAGATCTATTAGGTTCTTTCATTTTAACTTGGGCACTAAAAAATGTCAAATTTCGAATGTGTGCTAATATATATAACAGTTTTTGGAATGATACTAGGCATGAAAAAGTGTGGGGATAAGGGTTGAATGGTACCATCTTTAGCACAGACACACATGTAATAATCTTTTAAAGGGGAGAAACATATCAAGCCCAAGTTAAGGTGAAAGAACTATTGTGTTAGAAATTTTAAAATGGTTGACGTTTCTCTAGTGGCTGACAACTCTGTGCAGGGACAAGAATGAAGGTTTGGTTGCTGGGTGGACGCTGCATTTTCATATCTCCACTCGATTAACCGGCTCTGAAGAGTATCAAAATATGACAGAAAGGGAAGGAAGAAGACTAGGGCACAGAGGAAGTTAGAATTAGGAAGGAAGACTTGGGCAAACGCTGTATGAAGTAAGTGGGTGATGGTCGCCACGAGCTATTGAGAGGTATGTGGTATATTGTTACTGATACAGTAGCCTATATGGTTAGTGGTATGATACGATACATAACTATATTGATATTGATATAAATGTGAGATATATATGGCTGTAGACCACATTCACTGACGTGTTTGGGGCCACTGAATTGTGATGGAAAAAATGCAAAACTTTTTTTTCGCAACACGGGCCGTTGTGGATGGAGGTCTATTGTTCATGCATTTTAATTTGGCCAAGTAAAAGTAGTCAAATTCTAATGTGTACTAGTATATAACAATTTTTAGAAAGATGCTAGTCATGAAGTGCTGGGATAAGGATAGATCCATGGCATCATCTTCAGCATAAACACATATGGAATAATCTTTAATGGGGAGAAAAATATCAAGGCCAAGTTAAGGTGTATAAATTTTTTTAAAATGGTTGACGTTCCTCTTGAGGCTGACAGCACGGTGCATGAACAAGTATGAGGGTTTGGTTGCTGGGTGGATGCTGCATTTTCATCTCTTCACTCATGTAACAGGCTCCGAAGTGTATCTAAAAGTAACACAAAGGGAAGGAAGAAAAGGAGGGCACAGGGGAAGGTAGAATGGGGAAGGAAGACGTAGGCAAGCACTGCTTCAAGTAACTGGGTGATTGTCGCCACCAGCTACTAAGGGGTATATGGTATATTGTTACCGATACAGTACTGTATATGAATTGTGGTATGATACGATACATAACTATATTGATATTGATATAAATGTGAGATATATGGCTGTAGATTATAATCGGTGGCTTGTTTGGGGCCACTGAACTGTGAGGGAGAGAGAAAAAATGCAATGCTGTATTTTTTCACAACACAGGCCCTTGTGGATGGAGGTCTGTTAGGTTCTTTTATTTTAAACTTGGCCAAAAAAGATGTATCCTGAATGTGGAGTGATACATTTTAAAGGTTTGATTAATGCTACTCATGATGAAGTGCTGGAAAGCATAAAACCATGGCATTATCTTTGGCATGGACACTCATGAAATAATCTGTGAATGGGGGGTGGGGATAAATCAAGGCCAAGTTAAGATGAAAGAACTATTATTTAAGAAATGTTTAAATGGTAATTTCCCTTGTGGCTGACAGCACAATGCATCGCAAGTGTGGTGTAGGCATAAGTGTGAAGGTTTGGTTTTGTGGACGATGCATTTTAGTCACATTACTCGATTAACTGACTCGGAAGAGTATCAAAAAATGACAGAAGGGGAAGGAAGAAGAGAGAACATAGGAAGAAATAATGAAGAAGGAAGAAGAGGAGAGAACATACAATGGGGAAGGAACAAGTAGGCAAGCACTGCATGAAGTAAGTGGGTGATGGTCGCCACCACGTACCAGGAGGTATGTGGTATATTGTTACTGATGAAGTATACTGATAGTTGTATAATACGATTCATGAGTATATTGATAAATGTGATCTATGGTTGTTGACTACATTCAGTGGCTTGTTTGGGGCCACTGAACTGTGAGGGGAAAAAATGCAATGTATATTTTTTCACAACACAGGCCCTTGCGGATGGAAGTCTATTAGGTTCTTACAATTTAACTTGGCCAAATAAAAAACAAATCAAATTTTGAATTTGTACTGGTATATGTAACATTTTTTGGAATGATGCTAGTCATGAAGAAGTGCTGGGATAAGGGCAGATCCGTGGCATTATCTTTAGCATAGACAAACATGTAATAATATTAAATGGGGAGAAAAATATAAAGGCTGAGTTAAGGTGAAAGAACTATTGTATCAGAAATTTTAAAATGGCTGACATTCCTCTTGAGGCTGACAGCACAGTGCAAGGACAAGTATGAAGGTTTGGTCGCCGGCTGGACGCTGCATTTTCATCTCTTCACTCAATTAACAGGCTCTCGAAAGTATCCAAAAAAAAACAGAAAGGGAAGGAAAGCACAGAGATAGGTAGAATAAGGAAGGAAGAAGTAGCCAAGCACTGCATCAAGTAAGTGGGTGATTGTCGCCAACACCTACTAAGAGGTATGTGGTATTTTGTCACTGATAAAATGTATTCATAGTGGTGTGATACGATATATAACTATATTTATATTGATATAATGTGAGATATATGGTTGTAGACCACAATCTCTGGCGTGTTTGGTGCCACTGAACTGTGAGAGAAAAAAATTCAATATATTTTTTTCACAACACAGGCCCCTGTGGGTGGAAGTCTGTTAGGGTCTTGCATTTTAACTTGACCAAAGTTATATCCTGAATGTGGAGTGATACATTTTAAAGTTTTAATAAATGCTAGTCATGATGAAGTGCTTTAAAGCATAAAAGCATGGCATTATCTTTAGCATGGGCACACATGAAATAATCAGTAATGGGGAGGGTGGGGATAAATCCAGGCCAGGTTAAGGTGAAAGAACTATATTGGAAATGTAAAAATGGTACTTTCCCTTGTGGCTGACAGCACAACGCATCACAAGTGTGGTGCAGGGATAAGTGTGAAGGTTTGGTTGCTGGATGGACGTTGCATATTCGTATTTCCACTCGATAAACAGGCTTTGAAAAATATCAAAAAGTGACCAAATGAAGGAAGGAGAGGAGGGCACATAGGAAGGTAGAATGAAGGAAGAGGAGTAAACGCACAAACTTAGAATGGGAAGGAAGAAATGGGCAAGCACTGCATCAAGTAAGTGGGCGATGGTCGCCACCACCTACCAAAAGTTATGTGCTGTATCATTACTAATTAAGTATACTGATAGTGGTATACGATACATATCTGTATAGATATTGATAAAAAATGAGATATATGGCTGTTTACCACATTCAGTGGCGTGTCGCCACCAATGACTAAACTATTATATGTTATATTTTCACTGAAATGTCTACTACTGCCAGACTCCATAATCCCGTAAGGGGTGGCCATTTGACTCTGAGTTATTTGTTTTACAGGGAGGGGCACTAACCCTCCACCAACCCACTTTCTGACACGTAGGGAGCACTGAAATGTTGATAGTAATATACTGGGATATACTGATATAAATGTGATATGGTTGCTGACCACATTCATTGGTGTGTTTGGGGCCAATGAACTATTATGAAAAACTGCAAAACATTTTTTCACAACACAGGCCCTTGTGGATGGAGGTCCATTAGGTTCTTGCATTTTAACTTGGCCAAATAAAAAAGTGCCAAATTCCAAATGTGTACTGGTATACAGTTTTTAGAAAGATGCTAGTCATGAAGAGTTGCTGGGATAAGGGTATGATCCATGGCATCTTTAGCATAGACGTACAGGTAATAATCTGTAAAGTGGAGAAAAATGTCAAGGCCAAGTTAAGGTAAAAGAACTATTGTATCAAATTTTGAAATGGTTGACGTTCCTCTTGAGGCTGACGGCACAGTGCAGGGACAAGTATGAAGGTTTGGTTGTTGGGTGGACGCTGCATTTTCGTCTCTTCACTCAATTAACAAGCTCTCAGGAGTATCCAAAAATAGCAGAAAGGGAAGGAAGAAATGGAAAGCACAGAGAAAGTTAGAATAAGGAAGGAAGAAGTAGCCAAGCACTGCATCAAGTAAGTGGGTGATGGTCGGCAGCACCTACTAAGAGGTATGTGGTATATTGTTACTGATAAAGTACAGTATACTGATTGTGATATGATACGATACAGGACGATATTGATATAAATGTGAGATGTGTGGCTGTAGACCACATTCAGTGGCGTGTTTTGGGCAACTGAACTGTGAGGAAAAAATGCATTTATTTATTTATTTATTTTTTTTACAACACAGGCCCTTGTGGATGGATGTCTGTTAGGTTCTTGCATTTTAACTTGACTAAGAACGTTTTATCCTGAATGTGGAGTGGTACATTTTAAAGTTTTAAATAATGCTAGTCATGATGAAGTGCTTTAAAGCATAAAACCATGGCATTATCTTTAGCATGGGCACACATGAAATAATCTGTAAAGGGGAGGGTTGGGATAAATCCAGGCCAGGTTAAGGTGAATGAACTATTATATTAGAAATGTTAAAATGGTGCTTTCCCTTGTGGCTGACAGCACAACGCATCGCAAGTGTGGTGTGTAAGTGTGAAGGTTTGGTTGCTGGATGGACGTTGCATATTCGTCTTTTCACTCAGTAAACAGGCTTAGAAGAGTATAAAAAACGACAGAAAGGGAAGATAGGAGTGGAGAGCACACAGGGAGGAAGAATAGGAGAGAACACACAAACTTAGAAGGGAAAGGAACACGTAGGCAAACACTGCATTAAGTGGGTGATGGTCGCCGCCACCTACTGAGAGGTATGTGGTATATTGTTACTGATAAAGTATCTTTGTAAATGGTATGATAAGATACATGACTCTATTGATATTTATATAAGGGTGAAGGTTGCATTTTCAATTGTCCACTCGATTAACAGGCACTTAAGAGTATCAAAAAATGACAGAATGGGAAGGAAAAAGAGGAGAGAACACAAAAACTTAGCATGGGAAAGGAAGAAATAGGCAAGCACTGCATCAAGTAAGTGGGTGATGGTCGCCACTTCCTTCAAAGAGGTATGTGGTATAGTGTTACTGATGAAGTACAGTATACTGATAGTGATATGATAAGATACATGACTGTACTGATATAAATGTGATATATGGTAGTACACCACATACAGTGGCGTGTTTGGGGCCACTGAACTGAGGGAAAAAATGCAATATATATTTTCACAATACTGGCCCTTGTAGGTGGAGGATTATCAGGTTCCTTGGATTTTAGCTTGGCCAAAGAAAAAAAAAAAATGTCCTGTTTTGAATGTGTTCTGGTTATGTATCAGGTTTTGGAATGACGAAAGTCATGAAGTACTGGGACAAGGGTAGATCGATGACATCATCTTTAGCATAGACACACATGTAATAATCTTTAAAGGGGAGAAAAATGTAAAGGCCAAGTTAAGGTGAAAGAACTATTGTATTTGAAATTTTAAAATGGTTGACGTTCCTCTTGAGGCTGACGCACAGTGAAGGGACAAGTATGAAGGTTTGGGTGGTGGGTGGATGCTGCATTTGCATCTCCAACCAGTTAACATGGGCTCAATACCAGGCTTCACTTACCCATAGTTTGGTTGTATGGCTACCACCCAGCATTGTAAATGGTTTCCTTGCCTACAGGAAACCATTCGGCTTGTCATTCAATGTAGAGCCACTTGAAGTAAAGAGAAGAGTTGCAGAGAGTAACAGGAAGAGAAGGAAGAAAAGACTTTACACACAAAAATCGAATGAGGAAGGATGAAGTGGGTATCTCTGCATCAAGTGGGTGATGGTCGCCACCATCTACATAGAGATATGTTCTGTTGTTACTGTTATATTGATAGTGACATACCTGATAACATAATGTTGAGGTAAGCTATACGGATATAAATGTGATATATGGCTGTAGACCACATTCAGTGGCATGTCTGGGGCCACTGAACTGTGTGGGAAAAAATGCAATATATTATTATACAACGCAGGCTATTGTGGATGGAGGTCCATTAGGTTCTTGCACATTACTTTCCGAGAAATGGTTGTTCAGTTCTGAATATTTGAATATAGATGCTAGTCAGTAAGAAGTGCTGGGGTAAAGTTAAAGCCATGGCACTTCCTTTAGCGTGGACATCCTTGAAATAATTTGTAAAAGGGGGTGGGAAAAAAAAAAAAAGAGCACAGGTTAAGGTGGAAGAACTATTTTGTTGCAGATTATAAAATAGTTGATGTTTATTACGTTTTTTGCAACGACAAGTCACTTTTTGTGTGTGCTTCTGTGTCTGTGTCTGCATTTCTCTGTATTTTTCTATAATTGTATTTCTGTCTGTATCTGTCTCTGTAACTCTCTCTCTCTGTAACTGTCTCTCTCTCTCTCAAATTTTGTCTTTGAATCTGTATCTCTGTCTGTATTACTGTCTCTGTATTATGGTATGTCTGTATCTATCTGTCTGTCTGTGTCTGTCTGTCTCTCTCTCTCTCTGTTTAAATTGGTGTTGGAGGAGTTGCCTGGTTATACAAACGTCCCATAGTATATTCAACTGGCTTATCACAGGATTCGACACTTTTTCCCAACTACCCCGTGGGTGCGCTGGCTGTGCTTCAGACTGTATATGGTGGGTGGAAGACCGACTATTTGTTAATACAGTAATCTTAGGTTTAGCAGGGGGTGAGGGGTGGCTGAAGGGAACCATGCCCTCTCTTGCTAAAAAATTAAAGAGAAGGTATTTGACTTGCCCAAGGAAACATAACAAAGGTTGTTCAAATTTTATACATCCATGAGTTAGTGATGAGGATGGTGGTGGTGGTGATGATGGTTGAGGATGATTGTAATTTATATTGCTAATCTCGTTTGTTTCAGTACAAGATCCAACAACGACCTAAGAAGACCCCAAACCCCTATAGAGGATTCTACACCCCTTCCCCGCCTACCGAGAGGACTGACATTACCTACTTGCCTTGCCTGGGTCCCCTACTTCACCACTACCACCCATCAGCCGCCGCCACCACCACCACCACACCACGACAACAAATGCTGTGCCTGTGAGAGTACATATGGTAAGATATTAAGGTTTTTTGTTTTATATTTGTAATGGATGATATTCTGTTTTTCACATGACATTTGCCGGTAATTTCCAATCTGATTAGAATACTCATTTTTATCAAGAAATATTTGGCTGTGATGGTATAAGCTTTTAAGAACATACATAGCATAGCTTAACAAACATATCAAGAACAACGTTGGAGCAGATTACTCGTGAAGTTCATTCATTCATCATTCATTGCCAGACGCCATGTATCCCAGACGGGGTGGCCAATGGCTTAGAGTTAGTTGTTTTACAGGGAGGGGCACTAATCCTCCACCAACCCCACTTGACATGTAGGGATGCCGACAGCATCTGGTGTTCCCAGGCGGTCACCCATCCAAGTACTAACCAGACCCAACGTTGCTTAACTTCGCTGATCGGACGGGAAGCGGTGTACTCAACGTAGCATTCTTTGTCTCTGTCAAACATAAACATGAAGAATGTCTGTGGCAAAGTGAAATGAATGTAGTGGTGAAGAAATACTCTTTATATCTTGCTAAACGACTGGACTCCTTACAGGATTCAGCACCAACCCAAGAGGATCCAGTGGCCCTTCCTTGGCTATGGAGGACTGCCTAAACCTGCTTGCCTACCCTCAGCCCCCTACCACCACCACCACCACCACCACCACAAGAAATGCTGTATCTCGGACTGCATATGGTGAGTCTTAAGTTTTGATGATGTTATGTTTTCATTCATCAAATACCATGCTACTTGATGTCTAACAGTCTTCCTATTCAGTCCCTTATCCCTGAAGTCACACTTTACAACCTCATCCCAAGTCTTTTTAGGTCTGCCTCTCACAACCCTACCCCTGATGTTCAAACTTCTCACCTATATCGTCCTCACATGCCCAGACCATGATTTTGTTTTTTCTAACGGTTTGGGCTACACTGAAACCATCTTTAGAGTTCATCGAATTAAAGGTCGAGCCCTCCTCACCCCTGTCTGTCTGTCTCTCTCTCTGTCTGTCTCTGTCTTTGTCTGTCTGTCTGTCTCTCTTTTCCCTCTATTTATTTATTCATTCGTTCATTTATAATCTACTCCTGTGTTGCCCTATGAGGAGCGTAGGAGTCAGGGGCCAGGCAAGTTGATCCTGACAATTAAGATGAGAGGGACCTGCCTCGCTCATCCCAGAGTGGCATTACGTGGGCAGTAAACTCCAACCATCCCTTGGGTATAAACCTGCACTTACTCAATCGGATTGGAGCGCCTTAATCACGAACTAAACCACCAAGCGCCAAAATCTGGTTGTGGTTACCACCCAGCGTAGTAAATGGTTTCTTGGTGTACAGGAAACCATTTGGCTTATCACTCGGTGTAGCCACCCATAAGTAGGAGGAGGAATGAGTGAAGGAAAGAAAGACAGAAGAGGGGGTGTAAAGTCGCTTGTAGACGGAAGGAAGAGGAAAGAATAAAGAAAAGAAAGAAGAGGAAGGAAGGAAGAGAGGGAAGGACAAACGCCCAAAACAGGACTACATCGACTGAGTGGATGTTGAGTGCTCCCACTTACCACACTTAGTACTTGAATATATAATTATTTATGTAGATTGGTACTCTTGATACTTGACAAGCATCTGTGTGTCTACAACAATAGGAAACCAAATTCAGGTCGCCCCATAACAATATCCTGTGTGTGCCGCTGATGGTAATTCCTACCGTAGTTATAAATCTCCCTTTTCCTGTGACTCTGTTCTGGTCTGTGTGGCCAGGGAGGCCTATCAACCAAAACGAGGAAATGTCCCTGCAAATTCATGTACAGTGTTGCTGGCGTAGTTACCCCAGTAGCGAATGGATGAAATAGATGAGGAGAAGGTAATGCAGGGAGATAGGCGAGCCGTCAAGAACGTTAAATATATATATATATTTTTTTTTGTATCAAATTTTGTTGGCTGTTAGGGTGAGCTCAAGACCTCGCAATCTTCCCTGTGTTTACTCAATGGTCAGTTTTTCTGCTTCTGGGCAGATAAGAATATTAATTTTGTTTTTACGAGAACTACGAGACTGTTTTGTCCTTGACCATAGTGGGTGTGACATATAGTGTGGGAGGAGCAAATGAGTGTATTCTCCAGTAGAAGTCTAAAAACATTATATTCATGGCTCGCTGTTGGCTATGTGCGAGATGTGTTAAACCTCAATTGGTAGCAGGTGTCTCTATTGTTTGTGTATGGCTGGAGATTACACTTAAGACAGCGTATTGGCTAGTTAGCCGGGAGAGGTGGAGAAAAGCTACGTTATAACCTCGAGGACCTAGCAAGAGAGTTACTTTTTGTCACCTTTTTATCACTTATTGTCACGTTACACATCGTCACTGTTTTGTCAAGGACTTAGCAAGAGTCGCTTTGTCACTTTTTTATCACTTATTGTCACTTAAAACTGTCACTTTTGTCACGTATTGCTACTCCTCACCCTGCCCTTTGGTGGGAAAGGAGGTCCGGATGGTGATGATGATGATGTCAGTTGTCACGTATTGTCACATTTTGTGAAACATTTTGCAGCACTTTTCCACATTTTCAGTTACTAAACACTTTACTTTGATTACAAAACACACTGTTCGTGCACCATTTCCCATTTTTAGTTCACTACTCCAAATAACAGTAGTGTGTGGATTATATCTGTATTATATCATCGACGAGTTCTAGTTCAAGCTTTGAGTACATTGCCTCCACTGATTGTAATGTGGTTAGGTAAGAAATAACTCTTTTTATATTAGTAATGTGAGGCCTATGTGAATTCCCCCTGGGGGTAGGGGGGTTTTCAAGAATACTCCCCCAGTATCCCTGCTTGTCGTAAAAGGCGACTAAAAGGGTTGACGGAGGGTTAGTGCCCCTCCCCGGAAGACAGCTAACTAAAAAAACAAACAAGAAGCCTCGGACAAGGACTGACCAAACGATGACGACCCAGGACCAGACAAAGGACTTGGTAATGAGTACATGGAATGTAAGAGGAGCGAATGATAAGGTGAAAGAGAGAGAGAGTGTCCAGGTGCTTGAGGGTGCGAAAGTGGATGTATGTGAAATAACTGAAACAAAATGGAGAGGAGAAAGTGTGAGAGAATGGGAGTATGGATGGGGTATATGTGTAGGAGTAGGTGAGAATGAGAGGGCAAAGGAAGGAGTATGTATAGTTGTGAGTAAAAGATGGAAGAGGAGCATAAGACAGTATGGATCAGTTGGGTCAAGGATTGTGTGGGTAAAGTTGAAAGTTGGAATACAAATGTGGGTGATTGTGTGTGTGTATGCACCAACGCAAGATCGTGCTAGAAGAGTGAGAGAAGAGTTCTGGACAAATGTGAAAGTGTGCATGGAAAAGTTTGGAAGGAATGAGAGAGTTTTTTTGATTGGTGATATGAATGGTAAAGTTGGGAATGTGAAGGTGGATGGAATAGTTGATGAGTGGGGTGTGCCTGCTGAGATAGATGAGAATGGGAGTGCGTTAGTGGACATTTGTGCTGGGAGGGGGTTGGTGATAGGCAATACCCTCTTCAGGCATAAAATGTTCCACAGGTATAAATGGCGAGTGATGAGAAGGGTGGGTGGTGAACTGAATGAAAGGAAGGCAATGATTGATTATGTGTGTGTGGATGAAAGGATGCGAAGATGTGTAAAGGATGCAAGAGTGTATAGAGGTTGGGGGAGTGGACTTTCTGACCACTACTTGGTGGTGGCCAGAATTAGAATGCAAGTAAGATGGAGGAATAAAAGAGGGGAAAGACGAGAGGAAGGAGTAGTTGCAAGGAGAGTGGAAAGGCTACAAGAGGATGAGAAAAAGACAGAGTATAAGAGAGAGGTGGAGGAACGATTGGGCAAATATGTATTGGAGCAGATGGGAGACGTGGAAGGTGTGTGTAAGATATTTACAGAAGAAATATGTGCAGCATGTGATGTGGTGTGTGGAAGGAAGATAAGACGGAGGGGGGTGCAAGGAACAGCGTGGTGGACTGAAGAGGCGAAACAGGCTGTGGCACAAAAGAAGAAAGCATACAATGAATGGATGAGAAATAGGGGCGTGGAAGAAGTTGAGAGGCGGAAGAGAGAGTTATATGTGGAAAGGAAGAGAGAGGTGAAAAGATTAGTGAGAGAAAGAAGAGAGTGGATGAGGAATTTGGAAGGAATTTGAGTGTAAAGTGGAGGGACTGTAAGAAAATGTTCTGGAGAGAAGTGAAAAGAGTAAGACAGGGTGGAAGTGAAGTTAGCAGGGGAGTGAAAGATAAAAATGGTAGATTACTAGTGGAGAAGGGAGAAAAAGTGAACAGATGGAGAGAACACTTTAAGGAATTGTTGAACGTAGAGGATGGAAGTAATGGGAGTATAAGTGGCTGGGGATTGGCTGGGAGAAGGAGGGAGGTGAGAAGACAGGAAGAAATCGGTAGGATAGAAGTTGTGGAAGCAATGAAGAAAGTTAAATCGGGGAAAGCCCCAGGAATTAATGGAGTGTGTGGTGAAATGCTGAAGCATGGGGGAGTATTGGTAGTAGAATGGATGTGGAAGATGTGCAGATTGGCCTGGGAGGAAGGCAGAGTCCCGGAGGATTCGAAGTCAGGTATAATTATTCCCTTGAACAAAGGAAAAGGGGAAAAAGAAGTGTGTAGTAATCATAGAGGCATTTGTCTTCTTAGTATAATAGGAAGAGTGTATGGTAGGATACTTATTGACAGAGTTAGAGAAAGAACAGAGAAATTAGTTGGAGAAGAACAGGGAGGCTTTAGGAAGGGAAGAGGTTGTGTAGATCAGATATTCATTCTTAGATCTTTAGTGGAAAAGTTTCTAGAGAAGGGAAACAAGTTGTTTGCGGCTTTCATGGATTTGGAGAAAGCATATGACAGGGTGGATAGACAAGGATTGTGGAAAGTGTAAAGAATATATGGAGTAGATGGGAAGTTGTTGAATGCTGTGAAGAGTATGTACGATGGTGCGAAGGCTGCAGTGCGTGTGGTTGGTGAACTAAGTGAATTTTTCTCTTTGAAAGTTGGTTTGAAACAGGGATGTCATGTCTCCATGGTTCTTCAATCTGTACATGGATGGGGTAATAAGAGGTACAAGGTAGGGTAGTGGATGTTGGAGTGGCCCTGGTGAGAGAGGATAGTGTTTGGAAACTCCCTGTACTGTTGTTTGCAGATGATACTGTGTTGTTGAGTGAAGATGAAGGGGAGCTGCAAGGCTTGGTGGATGAGTTTGAGAGAGTGTGTAGAAACTGAATCTAAAGGTGAATGTAGGGAAGAGTAAAGTGATGGTCTTTGAGAGAGGTGAAGTTAGTGAATGTACAGCGAGGTAGGATGGTGAGGAATTGGAAAATGTGAGTACGTTTAAGTACTTGGGTAGTGTGATGAGTAAGGATGGAGGTTTGGAGGGTGAAGTGCTTGAAAGGGTACAGCAGGGAAGAAAGGTTGCTGGTTCTTTGAAAGCAGTGATAAGAAACAGGGAAGTGAGCATGGAAGTGAAGAAGTTACTACATGACAGTATTGTGATACCAACTCTAACGTACGGAAGTGAAGCTTGGACATTGTTGGAAGGACACAAGTCAAGAGTGAGAGCAGTGGAAATGAGTTATTTAAGAGGAGCCTGTGGAGTCATGTGGAGAGACAGGCTGACGAATGAGGATATAAAGAAGCGTTGTGGTGTGGATGTGGATGTGATAGGAAGCGTTATGAGGAACACACTGAGGTGGTTTGGCCATGTGGAGAGGATGAAGGGTGAAAGACTGACGAAGAGAGTGTATGTGAGTGAGGTGGAGGTGGGAAGAGGGAGGGGGAGGCTGAGGATGAGATGGAGGGATGGGGTGGAGAGGTATATGAGAGAGGGGGGTGTGAGTTGGGAGCAGGGCAGTGAAATGGCGGGGGACAGGGCGGCTTGGAGGCGATTTGTTTGTGGCCACCCCAAACGGGATTGAGGCGTCTGGCAATAGATAGATAGATAGTTCACTACTCCAAATAACAGTAGTGTGTGGATTATATCTGTATTATATCATCGACGAGTTCTAGTTCAAGCTTTGAGTACGTTGCCTCCACTGATTGTAATCTGGTTAGGTAAGAAATTACTCTTTTTATATTAGTATTGTGAGGCCTATGTGAATTCCCCTTTGTAAAACGAATTCTGGTTTCTTATTTGGTATGTGTTTGTTATACTGTAGTCTAAAGTATAGATAGTTTTCTTGTGAGCTTCACTTTTCCCTTTTTGGTGATTAATTAAGGGTTAACAGGGTATCGTAATATTTACCCCCATAAGAACAAAAATACTTTATCACCCAGTTCGTTTAGGTGATAATGAAGTTGCTATAAACACTTGAGTTTATTTCCTTCATGGTACCTTCAGTTTTAATTCTTTTAGCTCGGAACTCATACTTTTCACTTTGACATGGGCTAAAAGTTCCGTTTCTCAATCTTGAATGCTGAGCTGTAACAACTGTAAAATATACTGCTTTTCATGAAGAAGTGCTATGGAAAGGATTTTATTCCCTCACCTCAGAACAATATCATTTCTTCACTCTACCTCTTGCTAAAATTTCCATGTTTTTATCTTAAAATCTTGGTTGTAACAGATTAGGAATGATGCTAGTCATGAGAAAGTGCTGTGGGTTATTTTATTCGTTACCTTCAGCTATATTTCCCTGAGGTCAGAATTCATGCATTTTTCGCCATTATCAATGCTCGGTTATAATAGGAGAATAACCCTAGAGTATGCTGCTAGTCATGAGGAAGTGCTATGGAAAGGATGTAGAGCTGTAATCCGTAAAAAATAGTTTTGGTTTAGGTATATGAAATAAGCAACCCAGGGATGAAAATCTTGGCCAAGTTAAAGTGAAAGGACTATAGAACTATTGATATACTGTGTGTGTTCCTATCTCATTCTGTCAAACAATCTCTGGCACTTTGGAGCCTACCTCACCTTTGCTTCAGTGTGGGAAGGGAGATGTGGATGATGATATGACAGTGAATGATGGTTATGATCTTTGGTGTTACTAAACTTTTTCTTTGCCTACTGAATCCAGTACCCTTCCAAGAGGATCCAAGACTGCTTCCAGTGCAATATTTGATGCCCCTTCCCTGCATACCTGTTTCCCTAGCGTCAGTCACCTACACCACCCCATAGGTGCAGTACTGTTGAGACTGTGCATATAGTGAAGTATAAAGTTTTGACCAATTCGTTAATATTAATAGATTAGTAGTAGTGGAAGAGTAACCCTAGTCTCCTAGTAGACCCATCAACCATAATTGCAGTCACCCCTGGAGGGATGTCGCATACAGTAAACCGATGTTCCCTTGTTGTGTACAGTGCAGAAGAGTGTAAAAAAAAAAAAGTGTAGGTGTGTGAAAGTTTAGCTGCTGGGTGGAAACTGCATTTGCATCTGTCTACCCAGTTAACAGGGACACCATAGCAGTCTCCACTCACCCAGTTATTTGGTCATATGATTATCAGCCATCATTGTAAATGGTTCGCTGGGTTACAAGAAAACAGGGTTGTCACTTGGTGTAGGGTTGGTTAAGGAAGAGGTAGGCAGCATGACATCAATTGAGTGGATGAGGGTTGCCATAACCTACCACATTAAAACTTACGAACCTCCCACAAATGCAATCAATTTTTTTTTTTTTTTGATGGAGAATTATTACTAATTAAACTTTGTATTGTGTAATTCTTTGAGCAGCGAAATAATGCTGTTTGATATGTTATTGAAAATACTAATTCCTAACACTTTCATCTTAACTTGGCCAGAATATAGACCTTCTTTAGCTTTTCAGGGAGCTATGTGCCAAAGAAAATGCTTTGTCTTGCATAGGCCTCCTACTCCAGCACTACCATCCACCAGCCACGGCCATGACCACCATCACCACTTTCAACCACGAGCACCATCGTACCATCACCACCACACCACCACCACTGCCACCACACCACCACCACTGCCACCACACCACCACCACTGCCACCACACCACCACCACTGCCACCACACCACCACCACTGCCACCACACCACCACCACTGCCACCACACCACCACCACTGCCACCACACCACCACCACTGCCACCACACCACCACCACTGCCACCACACCACCACCACCGCCACCACACCACCACCACTGCCACCACACCACCACCACCGCCACCACACCACCACCGCCACCACACCACCACCGCCACAACACCACCGCCACCACACCACCGCCACCATACCACCGCCACCGCCACCACACCACCACGACAAATGGTGTGCCTGTGAGAGTACATAGGGTAAGATATTAAGCTTTGATGCTTGATATTAGTAATGTTTGATTTTTTTTTCTTGCAATAATTGCCGTTTTGATTTGAATACAGAATTTTAATAAGAAATATTTGGTTATGATTCTGTATGCTTTTAAGAACATACATAACGAACATAACATATCAAGAACAACGTTAGAGCAGATTACTCGTGAAGTGCTATGGAAAGGATGTAGAGCCATAGCATTCGTTGTCTGTCTGTGTCAAACATAAAAATGAAGAATGTCTGTGGCAAAGTGAAATGAATATAATGGTGAAGAAATACTGTTCATATCTTGCTGAACGACTTGACTCCCTACAGGATTCAGCACCAACCCAAGAGGATCCAGTGGCTCTTTCTTGGCTATGGAGGACTGCCTAAACCTGCTTGCCCCCCCCCCCCCACCACAAGAAATGCTGTATCTCTGAGACTACATATGGTGAGTATTAAGTTTTGATGATGGTATGTTTTATTCATCAAATACCATGCTACTTGATCTCTAACAGTCTTCCTATTCAGTCCCCCCCTGAAGTCACACTTTACAAGCTCATCCCAAGTCTTTTTAGGTCTGCCTCTGACAACCCTACCCCTGATGTTCAAACCTCTTACTTTTATCGTCCCCACATGCCCAGACCATGATTTTTTTTTTTTTTTTCTAACGGTTTGGGCTACACTGAAACATCTTTAGAGTTCAGAGAATTAAAGCTCGAGCCCTCCTCACCTCTGTCTGTGTGTGTGTCTCTCTCTCTCTCTCTCTCTCTCTCTCTCTCCTGTTTATTCATTATTCGTTCATTTATCATCTAATCCTGTATTGCCCCATGAGGAGCATAGGAACAGAGGCCAGGCAAGTTCGTCCTGACATTTAAGATGAGAGTGACCAGCTTCTCTTAGCCCTGAGTGGCATTACGTGGGCAGTAAACCCCAACCATCCCTTAGGTATAAACCTGCTCTGGCTCAATCGGATTGGAGCGCCTTAATCACCAACTAAACCACCAAGCTCCAAAATTTGGTTATGTGGTTACCACCCAGTGTAGTAAATGGTTTCCTAGTGTACAGGAAACCATTTGGCTTATCACTCAGTGTAGCCACCCATAAGTAGAAGGAAGAGGAAAGAGTGAAGGAAAGAAAAGAGTAAGGAAGGAACAGAGGGAAGGACGAACACCCAAAGCAGGACTACATCGAATGAGTGGATGTTGAGTGCTCGCACTTACCACACTTAGTACTTTAATATATAATTATTAATGTAGATTGGTACTCTTGATACTTGACAAGCAGCTGTGTGTCTACAACAATCGCAAACCAAATTCAGGTTGCCCCATAACAGTATCCTGTGTGTGCCGCTGATGATAATTACTACCGTAGTTATAAATCTCCCTTTTCCAGTGACTCTGCTCTGGTCTGTGTGGCCAGGGAGGCCTATCAACCAAAACAAGGAAATGTCCCTGTAAATTCATGTACAGTAAAGTGTCGCTGGCGTAGTTATCCCAGTAGCGAATGAATGAAATAGAAGATGAGAAGGTAATGTAGGGAGATAGGCGAGCCGTCAAGAATGTTAAATATATATATTTTTTAAATCAAATTTTGCTGGCTATTAGGGCGAGGTCAAGACCTCGCAATCTTCCCTGTGTTTACTCAACTGTCAGTGTTTCTGCTTCTGGACAGATAAGAATATTTGTTTTTACCAGAACTGCGAGACCGTTTTGTCCTTGACCATTGTGGGTGTAACATATAGTGTGGGAGGAGCAAAATGAGTGTATTCTCTAGTAGAAGTATAGAAACGTTATATTCATGGTTCGCTGTTGCCTATGTGCAAGATGTGTTAAACCTCAATTGGTAGCAGGTGTCTCCATTGTTTGTGTATGGCTGGAGATTACACTTAAGGCAGCCTATTGGCTAGTTAGCCGGGAGAGGCGGAGTAAGGCTACTTTATAATCTCGAGGACCTAGCAAGAGAGTTACTTTTTGTCACCTTTTTATCACTTATTGTCACATTACACATCGTCACTGTTTTGTCAAGGACTTAGCAAGAGGCGCTTTGTCACTTTTTTATCACTTAGTGTCACGTAACACTGTCACTTTTGTCACTTATTGCTACTCCTCACCCTGCCCTTTGGTGGGAAAGGAGGTCCGGATGGTGATGATGATGATGATGTCAGTTGTCACTTATTGTCACATTTTGTGAAACATTTTGCAGCACTTTTCCACATTTTCAGTTACTAAACACTTTACTTTGATTACAAAACACACTGTTCGTGCACCATTTCCCATTTTTAGTTCACTACTCCAAATAACAGTAGTGTGTGGATTATATCTGTATTATATCATCGACGAGTTCTAGTTCAAGCTTTGAGTACGTTGCCTCCACTGATTGTAATGTGGTTCGGTAAGAAATAACTCTTTTTTTTTTTTTTTTTTTTTTTTTTTTTTTTTTTTTTTTATTGTCAGGCCTATGTGTATTCCCTTTTGTAAAACGAATTCTGGTTTCTTCTTTGGTATGTGTATGTTATACTGTAGCGTAAAGTATGGATAGTTTTCTTGTGAGCTTCACTTTACCCTTTTTGGTGATTAATTAAGGGTTAACAGTGCACCGTAATATATACCAGCATAAGAACAGTAATACTTTATCACCCAGTTCGTTTACATGATAATGAAGTTGCTATAAACACTAGAGTGTATTTCCTTCATGGTACCTTCATTGTTAATTCTTTTAGCTCGGAACTCATACTTTTCACTTTGACATGGGCTAAAATTTCCGTTTCTCAATCTTGAATGCTGAGCTGTAACAACTGTAAAATAAGCTGCTAGTCAGGAAGAAGTGCTATGGAAAGGATTATATTCCCCCACATCAGAACTATATTAATTTTTCTCTACCTTTGGCTAAAATTTCAATGTCTCCATCGTTAACTCTTGGTTGTAACAGATTAGGAATGATGCTAGTCATGAGGAAGTGCTGTGGGTTATTTTATTCGTTACCTTCAGCTATATTCCAGGTCAGAAATCTTGCATTTTTCGCCATTATCAATGCTCAGTTATAACAGGAGAATAACCCTAGAGTATGCTGCTAGTCATGAAGAAGTGCTATGGAAAGGATATAGAGCTGTAATCCTTTAAAAATAGTTTTGGTTTAGGTATATGAAATAAGTAACCCAGGGATGAAAATCTTGGCCAAGTTAAAGTGAAAGGACTATAGAACTATTGAAATACTGTGTGTGTTCTTATCTGATTGTCAAACATTCTCTGGCACTTTGGAGCCTACCTCACCTTTGCTTCAGTGTGGGGAGGGAGATGTGGATGATGATTTGACAGTGAATGATGGTTATGATCTTTGATGTTACTAAACTTTTTCTTTGCCTACTGAATCCAGTACCCTTCCAAGAGGATCCAAGACTGCTTCTAACAGCACCATCGTACCATCACCACCACCACACCACCACCACCCCCACCACCACCATCACACCACCACCATCACACCACCACCACCCCGACCACCACCACCACCACCACCACCATCACACCACCACCACCACCACCATCACACCACCACCACCATCACACCACCACCACCATCACACCACCACCACCACCACCATCACACCACCACCACCACCATCACACCACCACCACCACCATCACACCACCACCACCACCATCACACCACCACCACCACCATCACACCACCACCACCACCATCACAACAACACCACCACCACCACCATCACACCACCACCACCACCATCACACCACCACCACACCACCACCACCACCATCACACCACCACCACCACCATCACACCACCACCACCACCATCACACCACCA
This sequence comes from Coenobita brevimanus, assembly GCF_032717465.1. Taxonomy (NCBI): domain Eukaryota; kingdom Metazoa; phylum Arthropoda; class Malacostraca; order Decapoda; family Coenobitidae; genus Coenobita; species Coenobita brevimanus. The sequence goes on along the minus strand of NC_136959.1, from coordinate 64,613,526 downwards.
CCACCACCACCACCATCACACCACCACCACCACCATCACACCACCACCACCACCACCACACCACCACCACCATCACCACCACCACCACCACCACCATCACACCACCACCACCACCACCACCATCACACCACCACCACCACCACCACCATCACACCACCACCACCACACCACCACCACCACCACCACCATCACACCACCACCACCACCACCACCATCACACCACCACCACCACCATCACACCACCACCACCACCATCACACCACCACCACCACCACCACCATCACACCACCACCACCACCACCACCATCACACCACCACCACCACCACCACCATCACACCACCACCACCACCACCACCATCACACCACCACCACCACCACCACCATCACACCACCACCACCACCACCACCATCACACCACCACCACCACCACCACCATCACACCACCACCACCACCACCACCATCACACCACCACCACCACCACCACCACCATCACACCACCACCACCACCACCACCATCACACCACCACCATCACACCACCACCACCACCATCACACCACCACCACCACCATCACACCACCACCACCATCACACCACCACCACCATCACACCACCACCACCATCACACCACCACCACCATCACACCACCACCACCATCACACCACCACCATCACACCACCACCACCAACACACCACCACCACCATCACACCACCACCACCATCACACCACCACCATCACACCACCACCACCACCACCATCACACCACCACCATCACACCACCACCACCACCACCACCATCACACCACCACCACCACCACCATCACACCACCACCATCACACCACCACCACCACCACCACCACCACCACCACACCACCACCACCACCACCACCACCATCACACCACCACCATCACACCACCACCACCACCATCACACCACCATCACACCACCACCACAACACACGATACCACACCACCACCGCCATCACCACCACGACAAATGGTGTGTCAGTGAGAGTACATAGGGTATGATATTAAGCTTTTATGTGTTATATTTGAATTTTTTTTTTTCCAGTTATTGCCGTTTTGATTTGACTGCTGAATTTTATTAAGAAATATTTTGGTATGATTCTGTTTGCTTTTAAGAACATAAATAATGAACATAACATATTAAGAACAACGTTAGATGAGATTACTCGTGAAGTGCTATGGAAAGGATGTAGACCCATAGCATTCTTTGTCTGTCTGTGTCAAACAAAAAAATGAAGAATCTCTGTGGCAAAGTGAAATGAATATAATGGTGAAGAAATACTGTTTATAGCTTACTAAAGGACTTGACTCCCTACAGGATTCAGCAGCAACCCAAGAGGGTCCAGTGGCTCTTTTTTGGCTATGGAGGACTTCCAAAACCTGCTTGCCTACCCTGAGCCCTCTATCACCACCACCACAAGAAATGCTGTATCTCTGAGACTACGTATGGTGAGTATTAAGTTTTGATGATGGTATGTTTTTATTCATCAAATACCATGCTACTTGATCTCTAACAGTCTTCCTATTCAGTCCCTTATCCCTGAAGTCACACTTTACAACCTCATCCCAAGTCTTTTTAGGTCTGCCTCGCACAAACCTACCCCTGATGTATAAACCTCTGACCCAGTTGTCATCCTATATCTCCCACATGGCCAAAACATTACCTTTTTTTTCTAATGCTTTGGGCTACACTGAACCAATCTTTAGAGTTCTGAGAATTAAAGCTCGACTCTTTCTCTCTGTCTGTCTTTGTCGCATTGTTTTCTTTTCCTATTTATCTCTCGCTTTTTCTTTTTTTTTTTTTTCCTTTTCTCTTTCCGTTTCTCATTATCTTTTATTTATTTTTATTTTTTTTTGTAGTTGTTTTTTGTTCTGTGTTTTCTCTTTTTCTGTATTTCTTCCTTAGTCTTCGTGCCCTTGTTTCTTTGTTTCTGTCTGTGTGTGTGTGTCTGTATTTGTCTGTCGTTCTTTCTGTCGCTCTCGTTCTCTGCCTCTCTGTTGCTCTCGTTTCTGTCTCTCTCTTGCTTTCTCCTGTCCACATTCATTTATCCTTCATCTAATCCTGTGTTGCCCCATGATGAGTGTAGAAGCAGGGGTTAGGCAAGCTGGTTCTGACATTTAAGATGAGAGTGACGAGCCTCATTCATGCCCGAGTGGCATTAAGTGAGCAATGAACACCATCCACCCCTTGGATATAAACCTACAGAGGCTCATTCCGATTGAAGAGGCTTAATTACCCATGAAACCACCAGGCGCCATAATTTAGTTATATGGTTACTACCCAGCGTAGTAAATGGTTTCCTAGTGTACAGGAAATTATTTTGCTTGTCAATCAGCGTAGAGTCACACATAGGCAGAAGGAAGAGGAAAAAGAGAGAGAGGGAGTGTAAAGTCTCCCATAGCCAGAAGATAGAGGAAAGAATGAAGGAAAGATAGAAAAGGGCAGACACCCAAAGCAGTAGTACATCGAGTGAGTGGATGGTGAGCGCCCCCACCCACGACACATAGTACTTGATATACCGGTATAATTATTACTGTAGATTGTAACAAGTTAGTCTCTCATGCATTATTGCTTGGTTTATTGACTTCATAATTTCCTAAGTAAATTGGTTATCTTGAACACCAGCGTTTCCTTAAGCACCATGTCAAATAGGTAATTTGTGTACCTGCACACACTATTCTATCTATCTATCTATTGCCAGACGCCTCAATCCTGTTTGGGGTGGCCACAAACAAATCGCCTCCAAGTCGCCCTGTCCCCCGCCATTACACTGCCCTGCTCCCAACTCGCACCCCCCTCTCTCATATACCTCTCCACCCCATCCTCGGCCTCCCCCTCCCTCCTCCCCCTCCCTCCTCCCTCTTCCCCCCTCCTCCTCACTCACACACACTCTCTTCGTCAGTCTTTCACCCTCCATCCTCTCCACATGGCCAAACCACCTCAGCGTGTTCCTCATAACACTTCCTCTCACATACACAGCCACACCACAACGCTCCTTTATATCCTCATTCGTCCGCCTGTCTCTCCATGTGACTCCATAGGCTCCTCTTAAATAAGTCATTTCCACTGCTCTCACTCTTGACTTGTGTCCTTCCAACAACGTCCAAGCTTCACTTCCGTACTGTAGAGTTGGTATCACAATACTGTCATGTAGTAACTTTTTCACTTCCCTGTTCCTTATCACTGCTTTCAAAGAACCAGCAACCTTTCTTCCCTGCTGTACCCTTTCAATCACTTCACCCTCCAAACCTCCATCGTTACTCATCACACTACCCAAGTCCTTAAACGTACTCACATTTTCCAATTCCTCACCATCCAACCTCGCTGTACATTCACTGACTTCACCTATCTCAAAGACCATCACTTTACTCTTCCCTACATTCACCTTTAGATTCCGTTTCTTACACACACACTCAAACTCGTCCACCAAGCCTTGCAGCTCCCCTTCGTCTTCACTCAACAACACAGTATCATCTGCAAACAACAGTACAGGGAGTTTCCAGACACTATCCTCTCTCACCAGGGCCACTCCAGCATCCACTACCCTACCTTGTACCTCTTTTATTACCCTATCCATGTACAGATTGAACAACCATGGAGACATGACACATCCCTGTTTCAAGCCAATTTTCAACGAGAAAAAAAATCACTTGGTTCACCATCCACACGCACTGCAGTCTTCGCACCATCGTACATACTCTTCACAGCATTCAACAACTTCCCATCTACTCCATATATTCTTAACACTCTCCACAATCCTTGTCTTTCCACCCTGTCATATACTTTCTCCAAATCCATGAAAGCCGCAAACAACTTCTTTCCCTTCTCTAGAAACTTGTCCACTAAAGATCTAAGAATGAATATCTGATCTACACAACCTCTTCCCTTCCTAAAGGCTCCCTGTTCTTCTCCAACTAATTTATCTGTTCTTTCTCTAACTCTGTCAATAAGTATCCTACCATACACTCTTCCTATTATACTAAGAAGACAAATGCCTCTATGATTACTACACACTTCTTTTTCCCCTTTTCCTTTGTTCAAGGGAATAATTATACCTGACTTCGAATCCTCCGGGACTCTACCTTCCTCCCAGGTCAATCTGCACATCTTCCACATCCATTCTACTACTATCTCTCCCCCATGCTTCAGCATTTCACCACACACTCCATAAATTCCTGGGGCTTTCCCCCATTTAACTTTCTTCATTGGTTCCACAACTTCTATCCAACTGATTTCTTCCTGTCTTCTCACCTCCCTCCTCCCAGCCATTCCCCAGCCACGTATACTCGCATTACTTCCATCCTCTATGTTCAACAATTCCTTAAAAGTGTTCTCTCCATCAGCTCACTTTTTCTCCCTTCACTAGTAATCAACCAATTTTATCTTTCACTCTCCTGCTAACTTCACTTCCATCCTGTCTTACTCTTTTCACCTCTTTCCAGAAAATTTTCTGAGTCCCTGCACTTTACACTCAAATTCCTCATCCACTGTCTTCTTACTCTCTTACTAATCTTTTAACCTCTCTCTTTCTCTCTACATATAACTCTCTTCCGCCTCTCGATGTCTTCCACGCCCCTATTTCTCATGCATTCATTGTATGCTTTCTTCTTTTGTGCCACAGCCTGTCTTGCCTCTTCAGTCCACGACGCTGTTCCTTGCACCCCCCTCCGTATTCTCTTCCTTCCACACACCACATGACATGCTGGACATATTTCTTCTGTAAATATCCTACACACACCTTCCACGTCTCCCATCTGCCCCAATTCATATTTGCCCAATCGTTCCTCCACTTCTCTCTTATACTATGCCTTTTTCTCATCCTCTTGTAACCTTTCCACTCTCCTTGCAACTGCTCCTTCCTCTCTCGTCTTTCCCTTCTTCTAATCCTCCATCTTGCTTGCATTCTAATTCTGGCCACCACCAAGTAGTGGTCAGAAAGTCCACTCCCCCAACCTCTATACACTCTTGCATCCATTACACATCTTCGCATGCTTTCATCCACACACACATAATCAATCATTGCCTTCCTTTCATTCAGTTCACCATCCACGCTTCTCATCACTCGCCATGTATACCTGTGGATCATTTTATGCCTGAAGAGGGTATTGGCTATCACCAACCCCCTCCCAGCACAAATGTCCACAAACGCACTCCCATTCTCATCTATCTCAGCAGGCACACCCCACTCACCAAGTATTTCATGCACCTTCACATTCCCAACTTGACCATTCATATCACCAATCAAAAACACTCTCTCATTCCTTCCAAACTTTTCCAGAACTCTTCTAGCACGATCTTGCGTTGGCGCATACACACACACAATCACCCACATTTGTATTCCAACTTTCAACTTTACCCACACAATCCTTGACCCAACTGATTCATATTGTCTTATGCTCTTGTTCCATCTTTTACTCACAACTATACATACTCCTTCCTTTGCCCTCTCATTCTCACCTACTCCTGCACATATATACCATGCATACTGCCATTCTCTCGCACTTTCTCCTCTCCATTTTTTTTGTTATTCCACATACATCCACTTTCGCACCGTCAAGCACCTGGACAATTTCTCTTTCACGTCATCATTCGCTCCCCTTACATTCCACTTTTCGATAACCATGTCCTTTGTCGTCATCGTTTGGTCGTCCTTGTCCGAGGCTTATTGTTTGTTTTTTTAGTTAGTTGTTTTCCGGGGAGGGTCAGTAACCCTCCGGCAACGCTTTTAGTCGCATTTTACGACAAGCAGGGATACTGGGGGAGTATTCTTGAAAAGCCCCCCTACCCCCTCACCCACCTAGGATCAGCCATCCTGATTTGTAAAAAAATCTTCTGGATACTTTTTACATGCCACCCTGTCCCCTGCCATTTCCATGCCCTCCCCTCCCCTCCACTTCCCCCCCCCCCAATCTCATGTATCTCTTCACTCCATCCCTCCATCTTGTTGTTGGTCTCCCTTCCCCTTCCGCATCATTCACATACATTCCTGTTTAGTGTCTAATGCTCCATTCCCCCAAGTGACATCCTCATGTACAACAGTCACTCATAAAAGAAAAGACCCTCCCTGCCTTAGAGGCAATATAACTCGGGGTATTCAGTGTTGGTAACAGTGTATTTGACTTCAGCCATATGGGGGGATGAGGAGGGATGTTTGAGAGGAGGGCGAAGTTAATCTGCACGAAACACTGCTTCAATACACATTTGGAGTCAAACCTACTTTATATCTGACTTACGTTGTCCTTCACACAAATTAACTTTATGCTACAAGAACAAAGAACTTTCAGGTGATAATACAATCCCATACCCGAACATTTATGCATTAATGGCGCACATGATGCAAATGAAACCCCCGGTCTCAAGGGTGAAATGAATGGGCTCGACACACTTAGAATGAACTTTGAATGAACTTCCCCCAAATGCAGCTTCACAGGCACACATCTGACGTCATTTACAGTGTTACCAGGACCGATATCATATTGGTTGAAAGGTGTCTTGGCCGGGGGGGTCGTTTCTTTTAAGAGTGACTGTACACTCATGATTACTAATCTCTGACCAGAGACGCGTGGCGGGCAGTGTTATGACTACACGCGAGCCACGCTTTCGAGCACAGCCTCTACACTACTGTGCGGGGGTAATTGGAAGCATTCTGCTCCTCTCTCTCCTCATGTCTCTTATATTACCATATTTTCATGGTTTCTCCTCTATGCTATAGTATTCTGCTCTGAAAGGGTTTGGATACTTGTTTTATCGAGGGTACATACTTGGTGTACCGAAATGAGAATGTTGTACTGCTTATGTAGAAGTTAGTTGGGTTGGTTATTAGTCCTTTGATGACTGAAGTATGTAAATCGTAAAGGAAAACGTGAGGTAGTAACGTCACAACTAGTGTGGAATGCGCGGCCACTTCCCCCTGGCGGCCAGTACGATAGTCGGTGAAAAGCAAATGGCGACGGAGGAGGTGGTGATGAGGGCCGGTCTAACTTTTCCTGCAATTTAAACCCATTGCTGGTTAGTTACGATTTATTTAGGTATATAATGAACGCCTTAAGGTATGAAGGTGGCCTATGTTTAGTAGACAGCTCTTATGTAGTAAGTCCCTCTTTATTTTAATTTGGAAAATGTTTTTTCTGTTATATTATTTTGAAAGCATCTATTTAATATTGTTCATGCTACTGTTGCAGCCAGAAGACTATTAGTAATGATAGCATTTTATTTCCATATGTGATGGAAAATTTGTGCTATAATGTTTGAATAAAAAATAAATGACTAAGCAGATGTTTATAACCGTAGAATTTTGTGGAAGTGAATGTTGTTTTTCTTCTTTCGGGTTCGTGATGCTGTTTGTGTGTTGAGTAGAGACTGTTCGAGGAGGATTGGAGCTATCTTTATGATAATATTTCTTTTTCCCTCCCGCTGCCCTCTACCCACTTAACCTGACGAAGGTCGGCGACGTTTGAACTCGTACCTCTCCCCCACGGCATGCAGTGGAGGCAACGCCCTGTAGCTGCTGGGAGACGGCGTGAATCAAGGTTGTCGTCCGGGCTTCAGGTTCTTCTTTAACCCTTCTACTAAAAACCTTTCATCCATTAGCCCTGGTGGACGGTACCAGGCAGATTGGTTTCTGTCTGGGACCTAAACCTCCCGGGGGTCCTGTTGCACGGCCAGAGCGTGGATTCAGGCCTGACTCCGGACTGGGGCAACTGCCGAGCCGCTGGGGGATCCCGTGAGCGTGCGGGAGCACCCTCAGTTAGGGGGTCGCAGGCACTTAGTTTAAAAGTCGAGCCTTCTATAATCGACTGGCATTGGTAGGACCAACCAGCCCTGGCGCAGGTCAGCCTGGGAGTAGGGACAGGGTGTAGGACGGGAAGCGTAGCTTCCTACTCCTACAGGTAGGGTGTAGGTGTCAGGTTCCTCCCACTACCCCAACATGAGCTCCAGGATTAGTGTTTTGATAGTCACAGGTTTGGGCACCGGAGCTAATTCCCACTTGGACGTGCTCCGGCCTAGGTTGGCCAAACCCTAGGCAGGCAGGGCTTAGGTCACTTAGGGTTAATTAGTGTAGGTCGCTCCCATAACCCAGGTTGTAGGTGGTTAGGGTTGTATGTTTGTGGTTTGGTTGCTTTTGTAAGATGATCTGGTGATTGTTGGGGTATATGTCTTTGTAACGGCTCCCGTCTTCTGTACTGTGTGACTGGTTCTTGTTCTCTTTTTAAGTTTCTTCTCTCGCTTTTTGTTATGCCTCGTGTAGCCTATGTAGTCTTTTACCTCTTGTATCTCCTTCATGTGTTCATAATCAAATAAGTGTTCCTATTACTGCCTTTATTTTCATGATGTAGTTTATAGAACACATATCTTTTTTGTATCCTTCACCTAGTAGTAGAAAGTGTTCCAGATATTCTAGGACTTCATTACACATGGGTCATGTTGTATTACCGTTTTGGTGACTGTTTTCTGCTCTTAACGGTAAGATGTTCGTTTTTGCCCCGAATAATATGGCAGGTTGTGGCCTGTTGTTCTGTATATTTTCGGTTCCCCCCCCCCCTTTGTTTTTCCCATTGCCTATATATTTTTAAGTTTGATATCTCCCTCTTCTTGTCTCGACAGTTCTAGGTTTTGTTCTGTTTGTTGTTCAGTTTCTGTGAAGTGTCTTCTGTGAATCTATGTTCCATTTGTGAATCTTGTATGTTTTTCGTTTTCATGATGGTTTCCACGCAAATAGTTATGAATTATTTGTTTGTTCATAGAAATGTTGTATGCCATGTTAGTTAACATTGGGGCAGAATTTGTTCGGCTCGGATTTTGTTTAGTTAGGGTATTATTATCATTCTTGAATCTGTCCGCCTATCTTGGATTTCTCCTAAACTACAAAATGTTGTAGAAGCAATCCACAAAGTACTTCAAGCACTTGTCACTTCCCTGTATTGGCTTGGGTAGTTATGGCTTAGTCCGTCATGGCTAGCTGCCTTCCCTGCTCTCATTGATTTGATGCTATTTCATATTTCCTAGTGTTATTTTCCTATCCTCCATTATATGAGAGTATTTCTGTACTTCTGCCATGTCCGACTGTTCCTTTACTATTCTATCTATCTATTGCCAGACGCCTCAATCCCGTTTGGGGTGGCCACAAACAAATCGCCTTGTCCCCCGGCATTCCACTGCCCTGCTCCGAACTGACACCCCCCTCTCTCTGATATACCTCTCCAGCCCATCCCTCCATCTCATCCTCGGTCTCCCCCTCCCTCTTCCCCCCTCCACCTCACTCACATACACTCTCTTCGTCATTCTTTCACCCTCCATCCTCTCCACCTCAGTATGTTCCTCCTAACGCTTCCTATCACATCGACATCCACACCACAACGCTTTTTTATATCCTCATTCGTCAGCCTGTCTCTCCACGTGACTCCACAGCCTCCTCTTAAAGAAGTCATTTCTACTGCTCTCACTCTAAAAGAAACGCCTTATTTGATGTCACGGCTTTCTTCCCCTAAGTGTCTTAAAAAACGGCTTGTTTGATGTCTGTGTATGAAGACACGGCTTTCTTCCCCAGAGTGTCTTAAAAAACGCCCTTTTTGATCTCTGTGTCTGAAGACAGGGCTTTCTTCCCCTGAGTGTCTAAAATAACGCCTTATTTGATGTCAGGGCTTTCTTCCCCTGAGTGTCCCAAAAAAACGCCTGTTTTGATGTCACGGCTTTCTTCCCCTGAGTGTCTAAAAAAACGCCTGTTTTGATGTCAGGGCTTTCTTCCCCTGAGTGTGTAAAAAAACGTCTTTTTTTATGTCTGTGTCTGAAGACACGGCTTTCTTCTCCTGAGTGTCCAAAAAAAACGCCTTTTTTGATGTCTGTGTTTGAAGACACGGCTTTCTTCCCCTGAGTGTCCAAAAAAACGGTTTTTTTGATGTCACGGCTTTCTTCTGAGTGTTTTAAAAAACGCCCTTTTTGATGTCTGTGTCTGAAGACACGGCTTTCTTCCCCTGAGTGTCTTAAAAAACGCCCTTTTTGATGTCACGGCTTTGTTCCCCTGAGTGTCTTAAAAAACGCCCTTTTTGATGTCTGTGTCTGAAGACACGGCTTTCTTCCCCTGAGTGTCTTAAAAAACGCCCTTTTTGATGTCACTGCTTTCTTCACCTGAGTGTCTTAAAAACCGCCCTTTTTGATGTCTGTGTCTGAAGACACGACTTTCTTCCCCTGAGTGTCTTAAAAAACGCCCTTTTTGATGTCTGAAGACACGGGTTTCTTCCCATGAGTGTCTAAAAAAACGCCCTTTTTGATGTCACGCCTTTCTTCCCCTGAGTGTCTTAAAAAACGCCCCTTTTGATGTCTGTGTTTGAAGACGGCTTTCTTTCCCTGAGTGTCTTAAAAAACGCCCTTTTTGATGTCTGTGTCTGAAGACACGGCTGTCTTCCGCTGAGTGTCTTAAAAAAGGCCCTTTTTGATGTCTGTGTCTGAAGACACGGCTTTCTTCCCCTGAGTGTCTTAAAAAAGGCCCTTTTTGATGTCTGTGTCTGAAGACACGGCTTTCTTCCCCTGAGTGTCTAAAAAAAAAAAAGGCCCTTTTTGATGTTTGTGTCTGAAGACACGGCTTTCTTCCCCTGAGTGTCTTAAAAAAACGCCCTTTTTGATGTCTGTGTCTGAAGACACGGCTTTCTTCCCCTGAGTGTCTTAAAAAACGTCCTTTTTGATGTCTGTGTCTGAAGACACGGCTTTCTTCCCCTGAGTGTCTTAAAAAACGCCCTTTTTGATGTCTGTGTCTGAAGACACGGCTTTCTTCCCCTGAGTGTCTTAAAAAACGCCCTTTTTGATGTCTGTGTCTGAAGACACGGCTTTCTTCCCCTGAGTGTCTTAAAAAACGCCCTTTTTGATGTCACGGCTTTCTTCCCCTGAGTGTCTTAAAAAACGGCCTTTTTGATGTCTGTGTCTGAAGACACGGCTTTCTTCTCCTGAGTGTCTGAAAAAACGTCCTGTTTGATGTAACGGCTTTCTTCCCCTGAGTGTCTTAAAAAACGCCCTTTTTGATGTCAGGGCTTTGTTCCCCTGAGTGTCTTAAAAAACGGCCTTTTTGATGTCTGAAGACACGGCTTTCTTCCCCTGAGTGTCTAAAAAAACGGCCTTTTTGATGTCACTGCTTTCTTCACCTGAGTGTCTTAAAAACCGCCCTTTTTGATGTCTGTGTCTGAAGACACGGCTTTCTTCCCCTGAGTGTCTTAAAAAACGCCCTTTTTGATGTCTGTGTCTGAAGACACGGCTTTCTTCCCCTGAGTGTCTTAAAAAACGCCCTTTTTGATGTCTGTGTCTGAAGACACGGCTTTCTTTCCCAGAGTGTGTAAAAAAACGCCTTTTTTGATGTCTGTGTTTGAAGACACGTCTTTCTTCCCCAGAGTGTCTTAAAAAACGCCCTTTTTGATGTCTGTGTCTGAAGACACGGCTTTCTTCCCCTGAGTGTCTATAAAAACGCCGTTTTTTATATCTGTGTCTGAAGACACGGCTTTCTTCCCCTGAGTGTCTTAAAAAACGCCCTTTTTGATGTCTGTGTCTGAAGACACGGCTTTCTTCCCCTGAGTGTCTAAAAAAAAAAAAAGGCCCTTTTTGATGTTTGTGTCTGAAGACACGGCTTTCTTCCCCTGAGTGTCTTAAAAAACGCCCTTTTTTGATGTCACGTTGATGTCACGGCTTTCTTCCCCTGAGTGTCTTAAAAAACGCCATTTTTGATGTCTGTGTCTGAAGACACGGCTTTCTTCCCCTGAGTGTCTTAAAAAACGCCAATTTTAGATGTATGTGTCTGAAGACACGGCTTTCTTCCCCTGAGTGTCTTAAAAAACGCCCTTTTTGATGTCTGTGTCTGAAGACACGGCTTTCTTCCCCTGAGTGTCTTAAAAAACGCCCTTTTTGATGTCTGTGTCTGAAGACACGGCTTTCTTCCCCTGAGTGTCAAAAAAAACGCCTTTTTTGATGTCTGTGTCTGAAGACACGGCTTTCTTCCCCTGAGTGTCTTAAAAAACGCCCTTTTTGATGTCTGTGTCTGAAGACACGGCTTTCTTCCCCTGAGTGTTTTTAAAAACGCCTTTTTTGATGTCACGGCTTTCTTCCCCTGAGTGTCTTAAAAAACGCCCTTTTTTGATGTCTGTGTCTGAAGACACGGCTTTCTTCCCCTGAGTGTCTAAAAAAACGCCTTATTTGATGTCACGGCTTTCTTCCCCTGAGTGTCTTAAAAAACGCCCTTTTTGATGTCTGTGTCTGAAGACACGGCTTTCTTCCCCTGAGTGTCTTAAAAAACGCCCTTTTTGATGTCACGGCTTTCTTCCCCTGAGTGTCTTAAAAAACGCCCTTTTTGATGTCTGTGTCTGAAGACACGGCTTTCTTCCCCTGAGTGTCTTAAAAAACGCCCTTTTTGATGTCTGTGTCTGAAGACACGGCTTTCTTCCCCTGAGTGTCTTAAAAAACGCCCTTTTTGATGTCACGGCTTTCTTCCCCTGAGTGTCTTAAAAAACGCCCTTTTTTGATGTCACGGCTTTGTTCCCCTGAGTGTCTTAAAAAACGCCCTTTTTGATGTCTGTTTTTTAAGTCTCGGCTATCTTAGCCCGAGTGTCTTAAAAAACGCCCTTTTTGATGTCACGGCTTTCTTCCCCTGAGTGTCTTAAAAAACGCCCTTTTTGATGTCTGTGTCTGAAGACACGGCTTTCTTCCCCTGAGTGTCTAAAAAAACGCCCTTTTTGATGTCTGTGTCTGAAGACACGGCTTTCTTCCCCTGAGTGTTTTAAAAAACGCCCTTTTTGATGTGCCCTGAGTGTCTTAAAAAAGGCCCTTTTTGATGTCACGGCTTTCTTCCCCTGAGTGTCTTAAAAAAGCCTTTTTTTGATGTTTGTGTCTGAAGACACGGTTTTCTTCCCCTGAGTGTCTAAAAAATTTTTTTTTTTTATGTGTGTGTCTGAAGACACGGCTTTCTTCTTCTGAGTGTCTTAAAAAACGCCTTTTTTGATGTCAGGGCCTTCTTCCCCTGAGTGTCTTAAAAAACGCCTTTTTTCATGTCTGAAGACAAGGGTTTCTTCAACTGAGTGTCTTAAAAAACTCAATTTTTGATGTCTGTGTCTGAAGACACGGCTTTGTTCCCCTGAGTGTTTAAAAAAACGCCTTATTTTATGTCACGGGTTTCTTGCCCTGAGTGTCTTAAAAAACGCCCTTTTTGATGTCTGTGTCTGAAGACACGGCTTTCTTCCCCTGAGTGTCTTAAAAAACGCCCTTTTTGATGTCTGTGTCTGAAGACACGGCTTTCTTCCCCTGAGTGTCTAAAAAAACGCCTTATTTGATGTCTGCTTCTGAAGACACGGCTTTCTTCCCCTGAGTGACAAAAAAAAGACTTTTTTGATGTCTGTGTCTGAAGACACGGCTTTCTTCCCCTGAGTGTCTTAAAAAACGCCTTTTTTGATGTCACGGCTTTCTTCCCCTGAGTGTCTTAAAAAACGCCTTTTTTGATGTCTGTGTCTGAAGACACGGCTTTCTTCCCCTGAGTGTCTTAAAAAACGCCCTTTTTGATGTCTGTGTCTGAAGACACGGCTTTCTTCCCCTGAGTGTCTTAAAAAACGCCCTTTTTGATGTCTGAAGACACGGCTTTCTTCCCCTGAGTGTCTTAAAAAACGCCCTTTTTGATGTCACGGCTTTCTTCCCCTGAGTGTCTGAAAAAACGCCTTTTTTGATGTCACGGCTTTCTTCCCCTGAGTGTCTGAAAAAACGCCCTTTTTGATGTCTGTGTCTGAAGACACGGCTTTGTTCCCCTGAGTGTCTGAAAAAACGCCCTTTTTGATGTCTGTGTCTGAAGACACGGCTTTCTTCCCCTGAGTGTCCCAAAAAAACGTCTTATTTGATGTCACGGCTTTCTTCCCCTGAGTGTCTTAAAAAACGCCTTTTTTGATGTCACGGCTTTCTTCCCCTGAGTGTCTTAAAAAAACGGCTTTCTTCCCCTGAGTGTCTTAAAAAACGCCTTTTTTGATGTCACGGCTTTCTTCCCCTGAGTGTCTTAAAAAACGCCCTTTTTGATGTCTGTGTCTGAAGACACGGCTTTCTTCCCCTGAGTGTCTAAAAAAACGCCTTTTTTGATGTCTGTGTCTGAAGACACGGCTTTCTTCCCCTGAGTGTCTTAAAAAACGCCCTTTTTGATGTCTGTGTCAATGGCTTTCTTCCCCTGAGTGTCTTAAAAAACGCCCTTATTGATGTCTTGGATTTCTTCCACTGAGTGTCTTAAAAAACGCCCTTTTTGATGTCTGTGTCTGAAGACACGGCTTTCTTCCCCTGAGTGTCTTAAAAAACGCCCTTTTTGATGTCTGTGTCTGAAGACACGGCTTTCTTCCCCTGAGTGTCTTAAAAAACGCCCTTTTTGATGTCACGGCTTTCTTCCCTTGAGTGTCTTAAAAAACGCCCTTTTTGATGTCACGGCTTTCTTCCCCTGAGTGTCTTAAAAAACGCCCTTTTTGATGTCTGTGTCTGAAGACACGGCTTTCTTCCCCTGAGTGTCTTAAAAAACGCCCTTTTTGATGTCACGGCTTTCTTCCCTGAGTGTCTTAAAAAACGCCCTTTTTGATGTCTGTGTCTGAAGACACGGCTTTCTTCCCCTGAGTGTCTTAAAAAACGCCCTTTTTGATGTCACGGCTTTCTTCCCCTGAGTGTCTTAAAAAACGCCCTTTTTGATGTTTGTGTCTGAAGACACGGCTTTCTTCCCCTGAGTGTCTTAAAAAAACGCCCTTTTTGATGTCTGTGTCTGAAGACACGGCTTTCTTCCCCTGAGTGTCTTAAAAAACGCCCTTTTTGATGTCACGGCTTTCTTCCCCTGAGTGTCTTAAAAAACGCCCTTTTTGATGTCTGTGTCTGAAGACACGGCTTTCTTCCCCTGAGTGTCTTAAAAAACGCCCTTTTTGATGTCTGTGTCTGAAGACACGGCTTTCTTCCCCTGAGTGTCTTAAAAAACGCCCTTTTTGATGTCTGTGTCTGAAGACACGGCTTTCTTCCCCTGAGTGTCTTAAAAAACGCCCTTTTTGATGTCTGTGTCTGAAGACACGGCTTTCTTCCCCTGAGTGTCTTAAAAAACGCCCTTTTTGATGTCACGGCTTTCTTCCCCTGAGTGTCTTAAAAAACGCCCTTTTTGATGTCTGTGTCAGGGCTTTCTTCCCCTGAGTGTCTTAAAAAACGGCCATTTTGATGTCTGTTTCTGAAGAATTGGATTTCTTCCCCTGAGTGTCTTAAAAAACGCCCTTTTTGATGTCTGTGTCTGAAGACACGGCTTTCTTCCCCTGAGTGTCTTAAAAAACGCCCTTTTTGATGTCACGGCTTTCTTCCCCTGAGTGTCTTTAAACGCCCTTTTTGATGTCTGTGTCTGAAGACACGGCTTTCTTCCCCTGAGTGTCTTAAAAAACGCCCTTTTTGATGTCACGGCTTTCTTCCCCTGAGTGTCTTAAAAAACGCCCTTTTTGATGTCACGGCTTTGTTCCCCTGAGTGTCTTAAAAAACGCCCATTTTGATGTTTGTGTCTGAAGACACGGCTTTCTTCCCCTGAGTGTCTTAAAAAACGCCCTTTTTGATGTCTGTGTCTGAAGACACGGCTTTCTTCCCCTGAGTGTCTTAAAAAACGCCCTTTTTGATGTCACGGCTTTCTTCCCCTGAGTGTCTTAAAAAACGCCCTTTTTGATGTCTGTGTCTGAAGACACGGCTTTCTTCCCCTGAGTGTCTTAAAAAACGCCCTTTTTGATGTCTGTGTCTGAAGACACGGCTTTCTTCCCCTGAGTGTCTTAAAAAACGCCCTTTTTGATGTCTGTGTCTGAAGACACGGCTTTCTTCCCCTGAGTGTCTTAAAAAACGCCCTTTTTGATGTCACGGCTTTCTTCCCCTGAGTGTCTTAAAAAACGCCCTTTTTGATGTCACGGCTTTCTTCCCCTGAGTGTCTTAAAAAACGCCCTTTTTGATGTCTGTGTCTGAAGACACGGCTTTCTTCCCCTGAGTGTCTTAAAAAACGGCCTTTTTGATGTCTGTGTCTGAAGACACGGCTTTCTTCCCCTGAGTGTCTTAAAAAACGCCCTTTTTGATGTCTGTGTCTGAAGACACGGCTTTCTTCCCCTGAGTGTCTTAAAAACGCCCTTTTTGATGTCACGGCTTTCTTCCCCTGAGTGTCTTAAAAAACGCCCTTTTTGATGTCACGGCTTTCTTCCCCTGAGTGTCTTAAAAAACGCCCTTTTTGATGTCTGTGTCTGAAGACACGGCTTTCTTCCCCTGAGTGTCTTAAAAAACGCCTTTTTTGATGTCTGTGTCTGAAGACACGGCTTTCTTCCCCTGAGTGTCTTAAAAAACGCCTTTTTTGATGTCACGGCTTTCTTCCCCTGAGTGTCTTAAAAAACGCCCTTTTTTGATGTCACGGCTTTCTTCCCCTGAGTGTCTTAAAAAACGCCCTTTTTGATGTCACGGCTTTCTTCCCCTGAGTGTCTTAAAAAACGCCCTTTTTGATGTCACGGCTTTCTTCCCCTGAGTGTCTTAAAAAACGCCCTTTTTGATGTCTGTGTCTGAAGACACGGCTTTCTTCCCCTGAGTGTCTAAAAAAACGGCATTTTTGATGTCTGTGTCTGAAGACACGGCTTTCTTCTCCTGAGTGTCTTAAAAAACGCCCTTTTTGATGGCCGTGTCTGAAGACACGGCTTTCTTCCCCTGAGTGTCCCAAAAGACTTTTTTTTTTGATGTCTGTGTCTGAAGACACGGCTTTCTTCCCCTGAGTGTCTTAAAAAACGCCCTTTTTGATGTCACGGCTTTCTTCCCCTGAGTGTCTTAAAAAACGCCCTTTTTGATGTCTGTGTCTGAAGACACGGCTTTCTTCCCCTGAGTGTCTTAAAAAACGCCCTTTTTGATGTCTGTGTCTGAAGACACGGCTTTCTTCCCCTGAGTGTCTTAAAAAACGCCCTTTTTGATGTCACGGCTTTCTTCCCCTGAGTGTCTTAAAAAACGGCCTTTTTGATGTCTGTGTCTGAAGACACGGCTTTCTTCCCCTGAGTGTCTTAAAAAACGCCCTTTTTGATGTCACGGCTTTCTTCCCCTGAGTGTCTTAAAAAACGCCCTTTTTGATGTCACGGCTTTCTTCCCCTGAGTGTCTTAAAAAACGCCCTTTTTGATGTCTGTGTCTGAAGACACGGCTTTCTTCCCCTGAGTGTCTTAAAAAACGCCTTTTTTGATGTCACGGCTTTCTTCCCCTGAGTGTCTTAAAAAACGCCCTTTTTGATGTCTGTGTCTGAAGACACGGCTTTCTTCTCCTGAGTGTCTAAAAAAACGCCCTTTTTGATGTCTGTGTCTGAAGACACGGCTTTCTTCCCCTGAGTGTCTAAAAAAAGGGCTTTTTTGATGTCTGTGTCTGAAGACACGGCTTTCTTCCCCTGAGTGTCTTAAAAAACGCCCTTTTTGATGTCTGTGTCACGGCTTTCTTCCCCTGAGTGTCTTAAAAAACGCCCTTTTTGATGTCTGTGTCTGAAGACACGGCTTTCTTCCCCTGAGTGTCTTAAAAAACGCCCTTTTTGATGTCATGGCTTTCTTCCCCTGAGTGTCTTTAAACGCCCTTTTTGATGTCACGGCTTTCTTCTGAGTGTCTTAAAAAACGCCCTTTTTGATGTCTGTGTCTGAAGACACGGCTTTCTTCCCCTGAGTGTCTTAAAAAACGCCCTTTTTGATGTCACGGCTTTCTTCCCCTGAGTGTCTTAAAAAACGGCCTTTTTGATGTCTGTGTCTGAAGACACGGCTTTCTTCCCCTGAGTGTCTTAAAAAACGCCCTTTTTGATGTCACGGCTTTCTTCCCCTGAGTGTCTTAAAAAACGCCCTTTTTGATGTCTGAAGACACGGCTTTCTTCCCCTGAGTGTCTTAAAAAACGCCCTTTTTGATGTCTGTGTCTGAAGACACGGCTTTCTTCCCCTGAGTGTCTTAAAAAACGCCCTTTTTGATGTCACGGCTTTCTTCCCCTGAGTGTCTTAAAAAAACGCCCTTTTTGATGTCTGTGTCTGAAGACACGGCTTTCTTCCCCTGAGTGTCTTAAAAAACGCCCTTTTTGATGTCTGTGTCTGAAGACACGGCTTTCTTCCCCTGAGTGTCTTAAAAAACGCCCTTTTTGATGTCTGTGTCTGAAGACACGGCTTTCTTCCCCTGAGTGTCTTAAAAAACGCCCTTTTTGATGTCTGTGTCTGAAGACACGGCTTTCTTCCCCTGAGTGTCTTAAAAAACGCCTTTTTTGATGTCACGGCTTTCTTCCCCTGAGTGTCTTAAAAAACGCCTTTTTTGATGTCACGGCTTTCTTCCCCTGAGTGTCTTAAAAAACGCCTTTTTTGATGTCTGTGTCTGAAGACACGGCTTTCTTCCCCTGAGTGTCTTAAAAAACGCCCTTTTTGATGTCTGTGTCTGAAGACACGGCTTTCTTCCCCTGAGTGTCTTAAAAAACGCCCTTTTTGATGTCACGGCTTTCTTCCCCTGAGTGTCTTAAAAAACGCTCTTTTTGATGTCTGAAGACACGGCTTTCTTCCCCTGAGTGTCTTAAAAAACGCCCTTTTTGATGTCACGGCTTTCTTCCCCTGAGTGTCTTAAAAAACGCCCTTTTTGATGTCACGGCTTTCTTCCCCTGAGTGTCTTAAAAAACGCCCTTTTTGATGTCTGTGTCTGAAGACACGGCTTTCTTCCCCTGAGTGTCTAAAAAAACGGCATTTTTGATGTCTGTGTCTGAAGACACGGCTTTCTTCTCCTGAGTGTCTGAAAAAACGTCCTGTTTGATGTAACGGCTTTCTTCCCCTGAGTGTCTTAAAAAACGTCCTTTTTGATGTTACGGCTTTCTTCCCCTGAGTGTCTAAAAAAACGCCCTTTTTGCTGTCACGGCTTTCTTCCCCTGAGTGTCTGAAAAAACGGTCTTTTTGATGTCTGAAGACACGGCTTTCTTCCCCTGAGTGTCTAAAAAAACGCCCTTTTTGATGTCTGAAGACACGGCTTTCTTCCCCTGAGTGTCTTAAAAAACGCCCTTTTTGATGTCACGGCTTTCTTCCCCTGAGTGTCTTAAAAAACGGCCTTTTTGATGTCTGTGTCTGAAGACACGGCTTTCTTCCCCTGAGTGTTTTAAAAAACGCCGTTTTTGATGTCACGGCTTTCTTCCCCTGAGTGTCTTAAAAAACGCCCTTTTTGATGTCACTGCTTTCTTCCCCTGAGTGTCTTAAAAACGCCCTTTTTGATGTCACGGCTTTCTTCCCCTGAGTGTCTTAAAAAACGCCCTTTTTGATGTCACGGCTTTCTTCCCCTGAGTGTCTTAAAAAACGCCCTTTTTGATGTCTGTGTCTGAAGACACGGCTTTCTTCCCCTGAGTGTCTTAAAAAAACGCCCTTTTTGATGTCTGTGTCTGAAGACACGGCTTTCTTCCCCTGAGTGTCTTAAAAAACGCCCTTTTTGATGTCTGTGTCTGAAGACACGGCTTTCTTCCCCTGAGTGTCTTAAAAAACGGCTTTTTTGATGTCTGTGTCTGAAGACACGGCTTTCTTCCCCTGAGTGTCTTAAAAAACGCCCTTTTTGATGTCACGGCTTTCTTCCCTTGAGTGTCTTAAAAAACGCCCTTTTTGATGTCACGGCTTTCTTCCCCTGAGTGTCTTAAAAAACGCCCTTTTTGATGTCACGGCTTTCTTCCCCTGAGTGTCTTAAAAAACGCCCTTTTTGATGTCTGTGTCTGAAGACACGGCTTTCTTCCCCTGAGTGTCTTAAAAAAACGCCGTTTTTGATGTCACGGCTTTCTTCCCCTGAGTGTCTTAAAAAACGGCTTTTTTGATGTCTGTGTCTGAAGACACGGCTTTCTTCCCCTGAGTGTCTTAAAAAACGCCCTTTTTGATGTCACGGCTTTCTTCCCCTGAGTGTCTTAAAAAACGGCCTTTTTGATGTCTGTGTCTGAAGACACGGCTTTCTTCCCCTGAGTGTCTTAAAAAACGCCCTTTTTGATGTCTGTGTCTGAAGACACGGCTTTCTTCCCCTGAGTGTCTTAAAAAACGCCCTTTTTTGATGTCTGTGTCTGAAGACACGGCTTTCTTCCCCTGAGTGTCTTAAAAAACGCCTTTTTTGATGTCACGGCTTTCTTCCCCTGAGTGTCTTAAAAAACGCCCTTTTTGATGTCTGTGTCTGAAGACACGGCTTTCTTCCCCTGAGTGTCTTAAAAAACGCCCTTTTTGATGTCTGTGTCTGAAGACACGGCTTTCTTCCCCTGAGTGTCTTAAAAAACGCCCTTTTTGATGTCACGGCTTTCTTCCCCTGAGTGTCTTAAAAAAACGCCCTTTTTGATGTCTGTGTCTGAAGACACGGCTTTCTTCCCCTGAGTGTCTTAAAAAACGCCCTTTTTGATGTCACGGCTTTCTTCCTCTGAGTGTCTTAAAAAACGGCCTTTTTGATGTCTGTGTCTGAAGACACGGCTTTCTTCCCCCGAGTGTCTTAAAAAACGCCCTTTTTGATGTCACGGCTTTCTTCCCCTGAGTGTCTTAAAAAACGCCCTTTTTGATGTCTGTGTCTGAAGACACGGCTTTCTTCCCCTGAGTGTCTTAAAAAACGCCCTTTTTGATGTCTGTGTCTGAAGACACGGCTTTCTTCCCCTGAGTGTCTTAAAAAACGCCCTTTTTGATGTCTGAAGACACGGCTTTCTTCCCCTGAGTGTCTTAAAAAACGCCCTTTTTGATGTCTGAAGACACGGCTTTCTTCCCCTGAGTGTCTTAAAAAACGCCCTTTTTGATGTCACGGCTTTCTTCCCCTGAGTGTCTTAAAAAACGCCCTTTTTGATGTCACGGCTTTCTTCCCCTGAGTGTCTTAAAAAACGCCCTTTTTGATGTCTGTGTCTGAAGACACGGCTTTCTTCCCCTGAGTGTCTTAAAAAACGCCCTTTTTGATGTCTGTGTCTGAAGACACGGCTTTCTTCCCCTGAGTGTCTTAAAAAACGCCCTTTTTGATGTCTGTGTCTGAAGACACGGCTTTCTTCCCCTGAGTGTCTTAAAAAACGCCCTTTTTGATGTCTGTGTCTGAAGACACGGCTTTCTTCCCCTGAGTGTCTTAAAAAACGCCCTTTTTGATGTCTGTGTCTGAAGACACGGCTTTCTTCCCCTGAGTGTCTTAAAAAACGCCCTTTTTGATGTCACGGCTTTCTTCCCCTGAGTGTCTTAAAAAACGCCCTTTTTGATGTCACGGCTTTCTTCCCCTGAGTGTCTTAAAAAACGCCCTTTTTGATGTCACGGCTTTCTTCCCCTGAGTGTCTTAAAAAACGCCCTTTTTGATGTCTGTGTCTGAAGACACGGCTTTCTTCCCCTGAGTGTCTTAAAAGAATGCCGTTTTTGATGTCTGTGTCTGAAGACATTGGTTTGTCTTCCTGAGTGTCTACAGAAAATGGTATAGTTATATTTGCAGTGTGGTCAGTAAGGTACTGTGCAATTAATGTGGCTAAAGGAGTAGCTGTATTAAGTGTAGGTGCCTATTTCTGCTT